>NC_074727.1:20941841-21541841 GCF_947242115.1 Biomphalaria glabrata
CAAAATGTACAATGAGACATTAACTATCGAAAAACCTAGAACTTTGTTTCTTTCTTCATCCCTTCACACACCCTCCCCCCCCCCCCAATCTCTCTCTCTAACAGAAATATCACAGACAAAACAATCCTTCGTCTCATCTGTCTGTCTTTCTGACAACCTCGGTAATTCTATTATGCCATCTCTCTGTTCTAATACTGCCACCACTCGCTCTATTTTCAGACACTCTGGTCTCTCTCTCTCCTCACACTTTCTTTCTTAATATCCCTCCCTCCCTCTTTCTTCTCTTGTCTCTCAGCAATTATGTAACCTCTTCTCTCTCTCTTCTCTCTGTTTAACACAGCCACCCCTCGCTCTATTTTAACGCACTTAAGTCTCTCTTACTCTTGCCATCTCTCTCTCCGCCCCTCTCCCCTTCTCTCTCTCTCTTTCTCTCATTTAAACGTTCTATTCCCACCATCTACCCACCCCATCGCCCAAACCCCTCAAAAAAAAAATTCTCAATACGAATATACTGTATTTAAAGGTCAACAAATATAGCAGGAAAAAAAAAAGTTTCAGACCTTGCGATCCATAAAAAAAAAAAAAGGCCTCCGTAGAAATCATAAATATGTAGATGGCGTGTAATGTATACACAAATTTCAATAAAAGACTATATGAAACGAGTTCTGTCTTCTTACAAAGGCACTGTGAATCATACATGGCACAGTTTTTTATTCAACCCTCGCTGGTATGCTCCATGCGTGTCCATCAGATACACAAGAAGAGCTGAGAGGGGACGCTATTCAAATTGAACTCTCCCAATAGTTGGATCTAGATCTAGAACCGGATTTTGTTTCCTAAGAAAAATTGTCTGTTTTTTTTTTTTATTTTTAATTTTAAAATATATATACATAATAAGAGATTATGTGACCTTTAATAAGGCTTTAAAAAACGAATCAATGCATGTTGCTATGTAGCTATGAGCGCGTGATATTTTTGCATAGATCTAGTGAGCTTCCTCAGTACTGAGTACATTACATGCAATGGAGGAATAAAACAAGCTAGCAAAGCCTTGTCCCATTCACCCGCCGTTCCTCAAGGAAGTCACACGTTGTGGTATCGGTCTTCTTACGGTTAGTGGCAGTTTATTGTAGGAACACGAAGGACACCCCTAGTGTGGCTCGGCCTCTGCCAAACAGGGTAACGTCTTTCAATGAGCAATGACACTGAAAAAAAAACTGGTTTTGATTAAATGATTATATAGTTGATGGTGGAACCTCGGTAGGAAGTGTCGGCGAAGAACCTTTCATTTCTCGCCTTTGGATAAATTCCTTCCGTCTGGTCAATAGTCCGAAGGGCTTTCAGCTCGACTCTTACAGGACACTGTACAAAAATAATAAGAGCAGTGAAGCTATGTTTTGCTTAGCTCTTTAAATAATCTTAATTAATAGTCCATCTTGTAAACATTATAAACTTTCTTTTAACACAATTTAAACAGTATTTAGCTGTGCTTACTCCAAACAGCGGGAGAGACGAGGCGAGGGCGAGGGCAAATGGAGGAAGACGAAATGTTTGCACGAAGTAGAACCACTAAGTGCTTGTGTTGGTTTAGTCTTGTTTTCATTTACCCAAGTTAATGGGTTTAAGAAAACATCATAGCTGTAGCAAACTGTAGAGCCCAGACATTTTGTTGAAGTGGTCACAAAGGCCTTTGAACTCCGTGTCGCTCACGCTGACTCATTGCAATGGCGCGATCCATCACTGGGCCAGATTGGTAGGTTAAACTGATCAAGATCGAGCTGTCCCGGAGGGTGTAAGTCGGAAAGATGGGAAGTATAGATACAAATAAAAAATAGATAAAAGCTTGAAAAAAATGTCGTAGTTAGTAAGAATGGGGGGGGGAGAGAGAGAGAGAGAGACAGAGAGACAGAGAGAGAGAGGAATGGGAGAGAGAAAAAAATAATTACGGGAGAGAGAGGAGATAGAAAGAAAAACGGAGAAAGAAATAAAAGCAGAGTTTGGGTAGAGGAAGACAGAAAAAGAAATAAGGGGAATATAGTTACAGAGAGAGAGAGAGAGAGAAAGAAAGGGGGAGAATGGAGAAATAAAGCGAGAAAGAGGGAAAAAAAAGATATAAAGGGAGAAATTGGGGAGAAGTTAAAAAGGTAGAGAGTAAGGGAGGAACAGAGAGACTTTCGTAATCCATAAATAGATTAACTGCAAAGTTCCCTCTCACACTCTGCTTTCTATAGGGCATATAGATGTTAAGGTCAACTGTTTCTTTAACCAACGGTTAACAAGCAGGGTGTCATGTGGCCAGCACAACGACCAACCGTACTAACTTCCCTCAACGTTAAGTCAGGTACTCAGGGGCGCCCTAAAAATCTCGAAATTCAAATTCTCAGTCTTCCCCAAGTTTCGAACTCAGGATCTGAGGTTCGGAAGTCAAGAGCTTAACCACTCAGCCACCTCACACACATACATAGATTACAAAAGTCATTAAAACCATTGAGAAAGCCAACACCCAATTCATTGAAGTATGAAATAGTCATTACAATAACTCTCTATCTCCCGTGGCTATACGGTTATATCGGTTAAAAGTATTTTGTAATATAAGTAAGACTGAGATATATTTCGACCTCTGAATTGATCACTGTGGTGCTGCAGCGATAATTGTTGGATGAGGACGACAAACGGTTGGCTCTAGGTCATGAATACGTCTCGACTGAAACCAGTAGACTTTATTGAGTTGATACAAATTACACTAGTAACTCTGAAAGACGAACGAGGATGAAGCGAGGGCGAGTTGCGGAATGAGGTGGCAAGTGGGTGGAGGCATTGGTATCATGGCCGCGGAGAACGCCAGGGCGAGGCAGCTCGTGACAACGTGCTTAGTGCGTGCGATCTTTTGGCGAGAACAGAAGCGAGGGCTTTGAAAATGAGCACTCAAGAAGTGTACACCAAATACTTCACTTTCAAGATAGGCTTATTTTAGGGAAGGGGGGAAAAAACATTTGAAAAAAGTTGCATTTTAAAAACATTCGCACCTTCCGGTTGCGTCTCATAGTTTGCATGAAGTACTTCTCCCCTCCTCCTTTTCAAAATCTCATTTTCGAGGAGCAAATTATAGGAGTAATGAACACAATCTGTTCTTCATAGCTTATATAGATCTAGAGCAGTGTTTCCCAAAGTGGAGTGCGCGTACCCCCAGGGGTACGGGAAGACTTTGAAGGGGGTACGCGTTGCACCTCATTAACTATGCTGATTTTTTTATATACTCATTTATTATGTTCTGTTAATCAATTAAAGTATGGTTGGGGGGGGGGGCGAGGGGGTACTCAGCATTACAAAATTATAAAAGGGGTACACAGAGGTCAAACGTTTGGGAAACACTCATCTAGAGGAACAATATCGACATGTGTCTCCCGCAGTCCATAAATAAAACCATCAACACATTTTCAGTTCGAAGTGCTTGTAATTTCAAAACAAACCGATGACAGGTGTTTCTTGAACATGCCAGGTAAATCATAAAAAAAAAGCTTTTCAGCCCAAGAATGTAAACAACTTTTTTTCTAATGCAGTAATCTTATTATTTAGAACAAGCAAGCATTGTTGTTGGCATTTTTGGAAACACAATTACGTGATAATCCAATGTGCAAATCGACACAATGCATTTGCTTGTTAGGTCTCAATAATTTGCATAATATTGTGTAAAGTTTCTTTAGAGACCTTGTCGGAACGGTTGAAGTAAAATTGAGATCATTCTACGGCCAACGGTTGATGAGGTGGCCACGCGGAAACAACAAGGAACAGCCCCTTTACCGTTAACAATAGTCGGTCGGTTAAGGTAGAACTCGTTACATCTATTATGGACTAATATATTTGTAATTCAGGTTACTGTTATATGAATATTTGTAACTAATTCCACAACTAAAGTGTTCAGGTTATGTATCGGAAAATGCATACATCGATTGTAGTCATGTGTTGTTGTTGTTTTTTTTAATGTAAGGCGACTGATAATACGCGGATCACTCAACGCGTAACATCACACACACACACACTGACACACATTATGAATTCGCCATGTTACACAATTTTATTTATTTTTTCTTCATTTTCTGTATTGCATTCTGTAAACACAGTTATATATATATATATATATATATATATATATATATATATATATATATATATATATATATATATATATATATATATATATATATATATATATATACGTAATTTTGAATCTGAAATGTACGGGGGGAAATGTTTTTTAAATTCGCCTGATCTATATATTTTAGGTAAACAATCATTAGCATAGGGATTTGTCTGTTTTTTCTCAGCAAATCCAGATATTAGAAGACCCTGTAACTAGACTAGATATATTTAGTTCATTACTACAACAGTAAACAACTGTCAATCGAAGCCATACACAAAGTCCTCTTCATAAATGAGATAGATGGTGGGGTCTACTTTTCGAGGCTCCGTAAGCCTGACCTTTTCCCCTTTACTCTTCTAAGATACTTCACAAGATTACTGTATTCAAATCTAATTACGGCGCACGTGGCTAAAGATCAGTACGCCACTTTTAGTGGAACGAGTCAAGGTTTTTGATGTAATAAACAACTTAAAAAGTTTAAACATGGAGTGAGTTGACGAAAAAAAAATAATATAAAGGATTTAACTAGTTTAAAAAAAAGAATTAAAGAAATACAACTTCTACTTCAGTAGCTATCGAAGACGATTATTTATCCTTCCGCGATTTTGTACTTTGATGTTAATCGAGTATTTCACGTTCGGTCAGTTCTTTTATATCACAGAAAAATATATGTTGTCGCATGGACCCTAACACGAGAACCGCTTTTTGGATATATTATTTGGTTGGGACACGAGAACCGATGTTTGATACAATATTTGGTTGAAACCATAGGACGAGAACCGCTGTTTGATACATTATTTGGTTGCGACCCTAAAACCAGAACCGCTGTTTGATACATTATTTGGTTGTGACCCTAAAACGAGAACCGCTGTTTGATACATTATTTGGTTGTGACCCTAAAACGAGAACCGCTGTTCGATACATTATTTGGTTGGTTGCAATACTCTGTGGACGTTGAACAAAAATAAATAAATAAAGATCTAGATCTACATCAACAGTTTCTTTGATGAACTTCCACAGCGTTCATTTGATGGAAATCCTTTTAATGTCCGCGACGTTATTAAGAAGGCACGCTGATCGTTTAGAACAGTTTAGATTGCTGCTATGGTAACCGAGAGAGAAAGCTGTTCTACAGGACGAGCTGTCGTCGAGTGATATGATGACGTGAGTCGACAATAGGACGACACACACGCACACTAAAATACGAATGACGTAAATGTTTTTTTTTTTGTAGCGTAGGATAGCCCGTGTTAGCGTAATAAAAAAAATATTCACAATAAATCCTAATTAGCCCTTCCTGCGCGCACTCACACGCACAACGACAATCGCATAAAATGGTACACACCCCAATCTCTTAAGTTTTGTACGACGTTACACAGATTGAATAGATTAAAAAATTATTTATATATAAAAATAGGACCATAGAGAAATCTTTTAACATAAATTCAGCAATTACATATTTAAAAAATTATTTTAAAAAATTGAAATGAATTATGGATACATTTCTTTAAATATAGGAGAAATAAGTGATGCACGAACTACGCCCCGAGGGCTAAATCAAGCGTGTTCCGCGGTGCTATCCGGCCTCTCGAAACCTTTGTATGTTGCATAATGAAGTTGCTGGGGAATTAGATCCAATAAATAAACTTCACGATTTTTTGATTTTTTTAAAAGTTTTTTTTAAATATAATTTAAATTGTATATTTGTTTTTTTAATTATATATATACCGCTTAGCGGTAAAGCGCTTGGTTTCCGAACCGGGGGTCCCGGGTTCGAATCCTGATGAAGGCTGGGATTTTTAATTTCGGGATCTTTGAACGCCTCTGAGTTCACCCATCTCTAAAGGGTACCTGACATTTGTTATGGAAAAGTAAAGGCGGTTGGTCGTTGTGCTGGCAACATTACACCCTCGTTAACCGTAGGCCACAGAAACAGATGACCTTTACATCATCTGCCCTACAGATCACAAGGTCTGAAAAGGGAAATTTATATATATAAAGGCGGAAAAAGGTTACGCTCCCAGCCCCCTCCCCCACACACACACACGCACGCACACCGTATTAAAACATAAGTACAGACTATAAATATATGAATGACGCGAATGGCATTTTAACTACACGTCAAAAATTGGCAATAAAAAGAAAATTCTTTGGAAGAGTACAATAAACACGTGACATAGAAAACCAACCAATCAGCTGCCAATGGTATGTCCAATGCTGAGAGTGTGGAAAAACTGTAATTTTGTTTTGAAAGTAACCCTTCCAAAAGATTATCGCTGTCCCTAACTTTAACCCTTCAGAACTTGGCAAAACTGACAAACTGCCAAATACTCGATTATCGAGTTTATATTCCTGCACTTTTAATAATCACATGACAACAGTGCGCGTTTTTGTTTCTCCCTTGATGCTAAAAAAAGATAATGACCTAGGTCAGATCTGGACAGATGATGTGTTCATAATCATAAAACTCAAAGACTGTTGACTCGAAGATTAAAAGTGTTTAGAATCTTTTCAAGCGTTCAACATTGCCATCGTGCATCAAGACAATTGGAGGACAAACATCTCCCTCTCTCTCACTCTCTCTCTCTCCCCTCTTGCGCAGAGCCACACTTCTTCCTATTTGTCTGTGTTCTCTTTTATTTCACTCGTTCTCTCGTGATCCCCTGGCCCTCTCCTAAGCTCACGTCTCAAACTCTCTTGTTATGATTACATTAGAACACAAGGCCCCATTTTATGTGGTAGAATACGAAAGAATAGACTGAAGCAAGACGGCCAAATATAAAAAGGGATACGGATAGAGAAAAGGGAGAGAGAGGGGGGGGGAGGTAGCAAGTCAGAAAGAAAGAGAAAAAGAACTATTGATCTAATTATTAACAAATATGGAAAGATACCCTCGCCACAGCGGCTCGCCAGATGTTGAGTAAATCCCAAAACCTCTGAAAACCTCATTTGGGTGGCTCGCTTCCTGCATTTCAAACGACAGACGACAAGGAAGGCAAGGACATTTAGGCAGACGAGTCACAGAGCTAATCATTTTATTTGCTAGTTCCAATCCATCGCAAAGTTAGTCTAGCATAAGACACAAAAATAAACTTACAAAAAAAAATTGGGGGGGGGGGAGGATAAAGCAAAAACAGATTTAATTATATTATATTTGTAGTAAAGATAAAAAAATTAAAGTAAAGATATATAATCTTTCCGCACTCCGAACCTGGGATACGACAGCTATGATCAAATGGTTCTAACGACAAGCATTTAGGTTAGAAATTCCAGTAGACTGTGGTACATTTTGTTGTGTGTGTATGTTTATCATGTCAAACCCAGATAAAAAGAATGCACCCTAGTGCAGGTTATATTTAGTCTTTCACACGTGTTTTGTATCTAAATTCCGAGCATAATGGCGAGGGTAAAAAAACAATACAAAAAAAAAAAAATAAACCCAATGAAAAAAATAAAGGGAGGGGGGAAGAGAGAGTATTTCATAAGAATGAACATACGAAGCTGTAGATCATACGTTCCCTCGCAATTTTACGTTTTGAAACCGAAACGCCAATAAGACAAGTCCGTTAATTAAGCTCAAAGAGTTTTACCTAGGGTGGCGTGTGACCTGCACAATGGCCAGCAGTGATAGATAGATAGATAGATAGATAGATAGATAGATAGATAGATAGATAGATAGATAGATGAAACTCGTGTTACTACTTTATGGCGCAGTTAGTTATTATTCAATGGGAACAGAAACAAACAAAAAATCACTTCAACTCAATCAACTATCAGGTCATGTCAGATAAAGATGAAAGACAAAAATGGAGGGACTCTTCATGATAGAAGGTAACAGAAGACCGAAGCAGTGAAATGTGATACGGTGGCAGGGATATAGGTTAAGAGACCTAATAAACACTCCACCATTTAACACAACCGGAAACAAGCCAAAAAAAAAAAAGCGGGGGAGGGGAGTCTCAAAATAGAATGCTCTTGTTTATTGAATATCTTGACCAAAGTCAAGCTAAACACTCACACACACACAAAACGAGCATTCACAAAGTCAAGCTAAACACTCACACACAGACTCGCTGATACACATTATTATATGACGACAAGGAAAAGTAATTACCCTCGCTAACTCCGGAGTCAACGCTCTCGGTAATTTGAATAAATGTTTGAAGGATGTTTCGGGTTTATTTTTAGATTTTAATAACAACATTCTAGATTGGCGGCGATGTGTAAAGTTGAAGTGAGGAATTGAGCCAATGACAGCGGCTCTTGGGTCCGAATTCGATTTGGCCATCTAATGGGCATTAACCCATGTCAACAATCTGACTCTAAATGTGCGGATTAGGTGTCTATGTGTAGGAGCAATGTTTTGTTTTAGATGACTGCTCGCAAGCTATTGAGATGTAGACTCTCTAGTTCTGATATGAGTTAAATCATCCTAATAGGGGAGGCGGTGGCAATAAAAAAAATAATTTAAAAAAAAAGACATTAAATAAATGCATGTACTAGTATCTATCCCTAACAAAGTAGGAAATGGAAACAATTAACAATTAGCGGGACATCAGCTAACAAAATGCAGTAGAGAATGCGAAGGGAAATAATCCATAACGTAATGATTTAGACTTTACAGTAGTTTCCAACTCAATGCTTGTACAATTTTACAGGCTAATGGGAATTTTTTTTTTTAAAGAGAAAAACGAGGAGGGAAACCTGTGCAAGAATTCTGGCAATGCTATTATCGAAATAAAAACAAATGTGTGATTGTGTGTTGTTGTTTTTTTTTTGTTTTTGTTTTTAAATTGTAAATATATTTAGTTTTTAATACATTTTTAAAAAAAAAGCACACTGTACCTCTGTAACTCTCAAATTCCTTAACCTAATTTATTAAAAAAAATGATACACAAATATCCCATGGGTCATTAAAGTTACGGCTTCGATGCATGGTCTAAATTGGGGTCCAAGGGTCCTGACTCCGGTTCTGATGCTACCCGATTTTTAAAGAGCCATCTTCTTCCACCGATGAAAAAATAAATCTGTTTGGCCATTGTGATGCTCGTACCATAACCTCCTTGTGTTGCAAAGTGCTGGTTCTGGATGAATTAGTTCTAAAGACCAAACGAACTTGTAACATTTAATAATACTTCGTAACTTAAACATTTAATGTATAATAGCCTTTAAATAAGTTCTTATTTTTTCCCTAACTATTTGTATATCATCTAAAGATGTATCTAAAGTATCTAAAGACGTATCTAAAGACGTATCTAAAGATGTATCTAAAGACGTATCTAAAGATGTATCTAAAGACGTATCTAAAGATGTATCTAAAGATGTATTTAAAGACGTATCTAAAGATGTATCTAAAGTATCTAAAGACGTATCTAAAGACGTATCTAAAGTATCTAAAGACGTATCTAAAGACGTATCTAAAGTATCTAAAGACGTATCTAAAGTATCTAAAGACGTATCTAAAGACGTATCTAAAGACGTATCTAAAGTATCTAAAGACGTATCTAAAGTATCTAAAGACGCATCTAAAGACGTATTTAAAGACGTATCTAAAGATGTATCCTGTAGAATTCGCTCATTTCAGTGCCCAACGAGCTTACGAATCAGGTTTACAGTTGAGAGAACTCAGAGATGACCTTCAATAAAAAAAAATCCTGGGTTCCAGGTTTCCATCATTGAACTATCTTCTCAAATGCTCAGACTCTTCTGCTCTGACTAGTTACCTCGCCCTCAACCGTCAGCTCAATCAGTCAATACATAGATCTACAAGTACGCCTACCAGTACCAAGTCAAGGACTGGATCAATCACTTGTATCTTACGAGGGTTGGT
Organism: Biomphalaria glabrata; assembly: GCF_947242115.1. NCBI lineage: Eukaryota > Metazoa > Mollusca > Gastropoda > Planorbidae > Biomphalaria > Biomphalaria glabrata. The sequence continues at coordinate 20,951,813 of NC_074727.1, forward strand.
CGAGGGCAAGGATACCATCCACTCATATCATTAACCAGTCGATACAGGTATTAAACGAGCACAAAAAAAAAGAGAGAGAGATTTTCATGGAAGACGCGGTGCATATTGCCAATAACAGAAGTCAAAACAAAGAAAGCTTGACATACTTCAAAGCACACACACCTATAAATACAAGAAATAATAGTAGAACATTTGTTCTAAATGAAAAAGCACTAAATTAATGTGTTAAATAGTACTCAATCATTGTTTTAACCAGCAACCAAACATTAAAAAGCACTAAATCATGTTAAACAGCAAACATCTATATGAAACAGCACTAAATCATTGTGTTACACAGCAAAAATTAAAAATATGTCAATTTGCACCCTGTTAAACGTTGAACCTCAACCTAAAAAAAAAGGCCTTTACAATGTAAAACGCAACTGCACGCGCTTGAAATCTTCAACGAGGCCAAACAGAATATATAGTTTATCAAAAAGTATTGGAATAACAAATAATCTACACCTATGGTGCCCAAACTAGTTACGTGATGCGGTGCTATCCTCTGCTCGTAGAAATCATTAGCACACACAGTTACATTGGACTCCATCATTTGTTCGTGTGCCCGCGACACTCTTTGGTTGCCACGCTGAAAAAAAGGTTTGTCGTCACTGGTCAATAGGAAATATCCATACATGGCGGTAAATCCATAAATAGCAAGTTTTTTGGTGTATCCGGTGTACAAAAATCAGGGCATTGTCGATAACCTTTGTTTTAGTGTTGTTGTTTTTAAAGTCTAGGATCATTTTTGCGCAAGGCAAAATCCAATTTTCTGAGCTCCTCCATTTGAAGCTTTTTAGTTCGCAGCATTCAACTTCAAATTTAGCGTCCTTGACATTGTTTATAGTGAAGGTTCCCAAAATAAATGCGTACTAGTTGGTTATTTTCGAAAATGAACGTCGATCGCAATGTTGGAACTACTATTGACTCTTTGGCGCAGGCCAATGTTAAACTCCATTTTTTAAATTAAACAAAAAAAAATCGCATATTTCCCCTACTATACCATTACTTTATTGTATTATCGCAATAGTTTCCACTCTTAACGATATTATCACTACTTCATTAAATATTCATTAAAGCATTAGCGCATTAGCGGTGAACGGGTCGAGGCATAAAATAACATTGCAATAATTGACAGCCAACGCTGAAAATGAATTAAGCGGGATAATTATTATCAACATCTGTTAATACGTGGCGCATTATCATTAAATTAACAATTAAGTATGATTATAACGCAATGAAATTGGTGTGCATTGCGTGGATACAGCATTGGGAAGACTTTAGATCTACGACTCGTACGCCCCCATCCATTTTCTAACAACCTTTTTTATAAGTGTTATTATTGTTTATTATGAATTAAAATAGGATTTCAATACAGTGTAATACACCGACACATTCTGCTGTTTATTAAATGGCAATAGCATATTGGAGTACTTGTGGGCAACCCTTTGATGTGAAACCGAGTGTGATAGGTTAGAAGCCATGTCAAAAAAGCACTTGTATTTACAGCGTTTCTCAAACCTCTCAATTTCGAAATAAAACAAATATTAAAAAATACAACAACAAAAAAAAAAACGCCTCAAAATATAGGCCACGGTAAAAGTGGGTGGCCGAAAAGCACAACACTAAATTGTTTGTAGTTACAGCCTGGGTGCACTCAGACAGTTGCTGCCTTGCTCCTTTACGGTAGATGTTTCAAACAGTCGACAACAATATTTGACCGTCCTGGAGATGGAATGTTTCAGCGTTGGTAACAGAGTTAACTACTACAAGAAATACAGTTGAATACAACTAATTAATAACCCAAGAAATGGTACAACTAAAAATAAATAAATAAATACAATTTAAAAAATGAACCACAGCGATAATGAAAAGTTCTTTGAAGACTTTATGCGGAGTCTATGTGGTGGGGGGGGGGCGCTCAAAGTACTCACGCCTTCTCTGCACAGGCAGAAGCTAAAAGTGCGCACGGCAGCTTCCATTCTGTTTTGACTTCCTGATTGGTCTGTTTCCTGCCCGTCTCATAGCGAGGTCAGCTAACCACCATGCCCCCCCCCCACATACACACACAGATACATACATCATTCTTATTCACCATTTCCATCTATAACAGTGCAGGCAATCTGGGAATCTGCTGTGGACCCTCCCCCCTTTCGTGGGATAAAACCAAATCAGCAGGCCTGTGCCATCATAATCTGGTCAGAAATGGCATTATTTTACTCATTTAAACATTAGTTAAAATATTTCTTTTTCTTAGACAATTAAGACCACACGAGCCCACATGAACAAAATGAGAATGGCCAAGACGCGCCATTTCATCTTTCTAAAACATACATTTACAAGATGTCTAAAAAAATATATAAGAAAAAGGCGTTAACATCAACATCAGGGGCCTAACTAGAAAACTTTTCATCGTTTTGGGGCCCGGGGGCTTGACCTCTTTGGGAGCCCCTGCATTTTGCGTAATATTTAATTTTATGTCAAAAAAAAACCCTACTCATTTGCCCCCCCCCCTCTTAGTGGAGGCCCGGGGGATTTTCAAATCCCCCCCCCAGCTACGCCACTGATTAACATCTGCAAAATTGTGAAGCTGACGTAAAGAAATATTCCAAACGGCCGCCATCTCTCGGTGAAAAGTACATGAGCCATAAGTCCTTAATACCATAAGTTTATAAATTAAGAACAGATTACCTCGCCTGGGTTTGTGTGTGTGTTGTTGTTTGTTACGTCGTATGAGTGCATGCCAGAAGTATTTCAGAATGTAACTAATTGCGAAGGTAGATCGAGGGCTTAAATCAAGACAAGTGTAGAATAGATTTGTTGGAATCGTTTGTTTTAAACTTGGCTTATGTTTCAAATGCATCTTCTCTTTATATACAAACACATACTAAGATACTTTTTTTTAAAGTTAAAATAAAAAATATAAAAAAATAGGTTAAAGTTTACAATTCATCCAAGAGGGAGAGAATCTGTTGACTGAATTAAACTTCATAGAGAACGCCCGATTCCTGGAAATCCCCTCCACGATAAATTGACAATGGAAACTACTACTACTAAAATTGTACAAAACACCGATCTAAATATAAGTCTGCCGTTGACTGATTTATAATTTATTAATAGATCTTCAGCGAGAACGAGATTATTGTCATTATTCATATAAGGAAAAGGTTGAAGGCCATGTGTGTTGATATATGTGTGTACACCTGTTGATATGTATTTAAAAAGACCATACCTTTAATATGGATGCCACAATTTTAGTAAATATTTAAGGTAGTTAACAGTGACAAAGTCATAAAATAGGAGACAAACATGCAGACAGAAAAAAAAAACAAAAAAACTCACGATGTCCAGAAGTCATTATCCTCCATCGAGTCTCTGAGTCTCGGCTGGTCACTCCAGGAAGTGACCGCTGGTCCGCTGGATTTGGTAATCCCATCCATGAAGGCGTCAAAGGAAAACACGAGTCCTGTAGCCATGCTATCGTCGTCGGAGATATCCTCAATTTCTATAGTCGGCCTAACATATCCCGAGCCCAAAGTCGAGGGCTCACGGCCGGATACATTTGTCGCGGCCCAGCTACTGAGCCCCTGATTCATAGCTGAGAAAACAATACTACGAACTCCTCCGTTGAACAGGTATATCCTTGATAATGTTTTGTTTGTAATTTTTATTCAATTATCGATCACATTTTCTTAATATAAAAACTGAAGATGGCGAAAATCATAATGAGATCAAGACTAGACCCACATCTTATACAGTGGGAAACTGTGAGTTCATGGCTATTTATATAACTGGATGACGTTATGCCCTAACCAATTGCTCCATATCGCTCAATCACCTTGACCCCATTCAAGAATTTACGTTGTCATTACGAGCAGTAGAGTAACAAACACACAAATAATACGTAGCGAACATAATCCAGCGGTTCTCAATCATCGTAATGTTAATCCATGTCATACAGAGGTCCTCACATTATGATGATCTTGTAACCAAATTGAGAAAATTTTCATAACTACATGAAAAGATTTTTTTGAAAAAAAGATGCTTAGGTTGAACTAGACAAGCGAACATCCAATTAAAAGACCGGTGTCATGACACTGCGAGAATAAAAATAACTGGTGTTCTTAAAATACTTCAAATCGCATCTCGTATTTGTTAGCACTCGCCTATATAGCCAATAGCATTGTACAAGAGGCAATATCAAACAGATCTTATAAGCAAAGAATAAAACTTCATGACCTTAAAATTATAATGAAATAGGAACAAACGAGTTCTGACTAATGTGGAGGAACACTAACAAAAATAATAATAACTCGCACACACGCACACGGCTGAGTACACAATCACTACTCACCAACAACGAGGTCTACGATCCTTTGGAATCAAGCCAAACAGGGGAGACTATAAAAATTAAAATTTGTTGGAACATTCCAAGATATGAGAAACAACAAAAATAAATTTATAACACACGACTGGGTGGCGGGCGGTGCACTCGCAGACAGCAGAATTATTCAATAATCAGGCAGGGCGCAATTATCCAAAGATGAGGGCGCCAGTTAACATCAATCGATGAACCCCCCCCCCCACACCTATCCAGAGAGCAACGCAGATAATTTTTTCATATGTATCCGTTGGTAAAACCTGAATGACGTTAGGATGCATAGCGAGACTCTGATAACAACAAAAAAGAATTCACTGCTTTGAACGGCATCTCCATGTAACAAGGTTCTCTGCACTAGTTATGAGTCAATACACACAAAACTCTCTCTCTATCCCGGCATGCGTAACAAGATTGTGTATGTGTTTTGGCCCTCTCTTCTTTTTCCCTTTTTTCCCCCGCTCGCTCTTTCTCTCGAAACATTTAAGTGTGTGTGTGTGTATTACCCCCGCCTCCCCCCCCCCCCATCCCCATTTTACCCCGGTTCCGTTTTTCAACCTCAATGTCGTTTCGTCCTAACAAATCATATAGTCACAAACCAATTTTACTTACCGCCTCCATTCCTACCCTGCCCCGAAGCCAAACCCTTGTGTGTGTGCGCCTGTGTGTTCGTTTACAGGTCTTTCTAAGCCGTCCCTTTTAATTTATAACAATCTTCTTTATTTAAAAAAAAAAAACATCAATTAATAGGCCTACGCTGAAAGAAAGACGGCGCTTTTTGGAAAGAAAAAAAGAAATTGATGCTGTTCTGTTTTTATTGGCGAGGCTACGTTTGAAACGAACGCGATCAATTCCTTTGACGAGCATATGAACGAGGGCAAAGTTAGTGGAAATGTTAAGGGGGCGGAAATAGAGCCAGGAGATATGCTAAGTCGAGTAGTGCCAGGAGATGTGCTAAGTCAAACAGAGACAACCTTGACAATTTCAACAATCAATTTTTTTCAATCACCTTATTCAAATTCAAAATTGAAACATTCAAATCTAAATTCTCACTGTCTATACGGATACCGTATGTTGAATTGGTTGGATATATCAGGAGAGAATGAAAAAAAAAGGCAAACTGAAGACACAATAGTCATATTTTTACAAATGATATTGACCAGTAGGTGGCCCTAGGTTGTACAACGTTGTTGCAATAAGTCTGAGTCGAAAACTCATGAGACGCTGATTTGTTGTTGTTTTTTCTTCTAATTCTTAAAAATGACTATATCTTTAAATTGAAGAACAATAGTGATAAAGAGTCGGTTTTCAGTCGTAACAAAAAAAAAAGCAGTTATTACCTAGAGATGGATGCCTATAAGTATTTAATTAGTAGTTTTGAGTTTTTTTCTGTTCAAACATTGTATAGATCACAAAACTCCGTATACTAAGTCCAAGTATGACAAGAATACAGTTTTCTATTATTTATGATTAGGATAGCGCCTGATATCTTAAAGTTCATTCCCTCGATAACTTTCCGAGATAGATTTCATTTGACAAGTAAGTAAGGTTAAGGTTCAGATCTCCTCATAGTTTGCTGTGCAAACTTTAAGTCATATGTCATGAAGTCAATATATATATATTCAACTAGGTGTCCCCTCAACACGCCAAGCAGATGCAGTTGACAATGGAACATTTGTAAGGGTTAGGGTTTGCCTTCCAGACATCTAGATCAGGACAAGACTTCAAACACACACACACAAGCACACACACAGCTTTTATTAATGCGGTTCTAAATTGAAAACAAAATTAATAATACAGACAGAAAGATGAGAAAGACAGAGCTAGGAGTGAGAGAAAGACAAAGGGAGAGACAGAGAAGGGGGGGGGGGGCACGATGGATACAGAGGAAAAAAAAAAGGGGGGGGGAGCAGTTGTCTAAACTACAGTGAGACGAGATTAGGGGGGGGGAGAGGGAGGACAAACCTCTGACTGTAATCTCATGGGGTCCAACATTATAACAATGCACCTCAAGTTTTCAGTCATAACGGGCAGATGGGACAGAAACAACGGGGAAAACAAATAAAAGGGTTGGGGGGGGGGAGGATTTCACAGCAACATGTGCACATAGATTAACGACGAAACTCAGACTCGTAAAAAAAAATAATCTCAAATAGTTTCGGAATGCGATGAAAAAAAAAACAACAGAAAGATCAGGTACACGCGATGTGCAGCTTGAGAAGCCCCACAAATTCTTGCGACGTCTAAACGCTCCATTTTTATCACTCGTGTTTTCGAGTCTGCGATAAGCTGTTAAAAGGAATTAACCCAAGGGGAAAAATGTCGAGGAGGTAAAGAGAGAGAGAGAACGAAATGAAAGGGGCAGAGTATTGCAAAGGAATATGCAAATAACAAAAACTAAAAACGAATTGATTGCTATGTAACTTCAATCTTTTGATAGTATAGGATTTTTTTTGCACACATAAAGATACGAGGAAATTTATCCTTGAAAAACTGAGCTACAGATCATAACTAATTTTCTACTTTGTATAATAAAAGCAATAAACTGTCTCAACAAATGAGATTCAAAAACTTTTTGATTTCAGTGAAGTGGATATACATCCAGTCATAACACGAAAATTTGCCTCCATCTGCCTGACTGAACAAAACCTCTGCTTGGCAAAGATCCGAGCAGGTGTAAATTTTTACATCCCTATTACCGATGGTCCGTATCCCAAGACGTTCAGGTTTGAAGAGAGACCGAAGGCCGAGCACACCGAGGAAACTCCCAAATATTCATTCCCTGTGCCAAATCAGTCATGCAGGTGTCCGCCATAATGTTGATAGGTTCAAGAGACTGCTCTTCTGCTTGAAATAATTACCCTTTAGTATTGGTCATCGAAGACCACTACATGTACATAAACATCCTTAACAAGTAAACAAACAAATCAAATCAAAACCATAAAGAGGAAGTTGGGCAACTCAAAATAGAAGAAAAAAAATATATTTAAAACGGTTGGAAGAGAAAGGTAAACAATCATGATGAAATAACGAAACAATTAAAGCGGTGATTATAATAAATTCAAGCTTCAGTCAAATTATGAAAAAAAAAATTTTAATGAAAAAGAAAGAAATTTGATGAATATTTAAAAACAAACTGATAATAAAAGAAGGTGAAATTTTTATAATAGATTTTTAAATAAGTAAAGGAAATTCGAACTTAAAAGCAATTACTAAGCGCCGCACAAGGTAAGACACCCACTCACAGAAAGCCTTGGGGGATAAACACATAATTTATACTGTGAATCGTCCGATAGGCAGAGACAAACAGACAGAGAGAAAATAAGAGAGAGAAAGAGATAAAAGTTGAATGAGAGAGACAGAAGGAGACAGAGAGAGATGGACAGATGAGAAGAGAGAGAGAGAAGAGAGACAGGAGAGGCAACAAGATAAATTAACAGATACACACTGACGGAACAAGGCTCCGCACCATCGCTACGAGACAAAGAGGGATATTTATGTTTGATTTCTTTAATACCACAACACAAGGCGTGTTACACTTCAACAGTAAATAAAAGCCCTCGAGAAGTTTCGTGTGACGCATTCATGAAGTACCCCCTCCCCAGCCCACAAAACAAATCAGAACTGTTATTAATGATTAATGTCACAAGAAATTCAATCCGCCTTACGACAATCTCTTTATTTCCTCTTTGTGTATCTTTTTTTTTCCCTTCTTTCTTTACATCGAAAGACGACTCGTATTCAGCAGTGGTCAAAAGAAATGACCCAACGACCATCAACTATAAAGACCTCAATTAAAACAAATAAGGTAGAATAGACATAGAACTGTACAGTTAGAGGAGAATGTCCGTCATGATGTACTGTCAGACTTAAATGTCCGTCTTTATGTACTGTCAGACTTAAATGTCCGTCTTTATGTACTGTTAGACTAAAATGTCCGTCTTTATGTACTGTCAGACTAAAATGTCCGTCTTTATGTACTGTCAGACTAAAATGGCCGTCTTTATGTACTGTCAGACTAAAATGGCCGTCTTTATGTACTGTTAGACTAAAATGACCGTCTTTATGTACTGTCAGACTAAAATGTCCGTCTTTATGTACTGTTAGACTAAAATGTCCGTCTTTATGTACTGTCAGACTAAAATGTCCGTCTTTATGTACTGTCAGACTAAAATGTCCGTCTTTATGTACTGTTAGACTAAAATGGCCGTCTTTATGTACTGTTAGACTAAAATGGCCGTCTTTATGTACTGTCAGACTAAAATGGCCGTCTTTATGTACTGTCAGACTAAAATGGCCTTCTTTATGTACTGTTAGACTAAAATGTCCGTCTTTATGTACTGTCAGACAAATGTCCGTCTTTATGTACTGTTAGAGCAAGATGTCGTCATGCTTTTATATTTCAACGATAAATATACGAATTCAGTATCTGCGGTGCCAGTATGTTGTATATATTTGTATATTCATACTGACCAGTGTGATAGGCCTTGCCTTGTAGTTGTTGATGCTGTCTGACACTGACAGATTACTCTGGAGATGTCTGAGTTTCTTGTACGGGTGTATTCAATGTAAGTAACTAACAAGAACAAAGCCCGCACAATTAACAAGTAGAAAAAAAGACTTAGTTCCAATCCGTTGTATAACACAGATGATGTTTTAATACTGAAAAGGCCACTGTCCAGTCGAATCAAAAAAGGCCACTGTCCAGTCGAATCACGTTATCCCTATGAAGTCCTAACACCAACTCACTCTATTTTCATAAATAATCTCTAACTCAACTAAGTCCTGATGTCACTAAAGTCGCTTTTAAAGTCCGACAACTATGGTGCGTCTCTATACAAACTAATAATACTAAGTGTCTCACACCAGTAAGGCGTCATATTTCAACATTGGCCAGTAATGACACTAGCCATTAGGTTGTAATGATAAGTATCTACACCTAGCACTAAATGTTTTACGTATATCTCAACAGCGGTCAACAGTATCAGAAACGCATCACATTTCAAAACTGGTCCCTTTTAACCCGTCCGCATTTATACAAACAGTTACCTTCAATATATAGATCTTTTTAAAAAAAATGAGACTAAATAGCTCTCTGCACACTCGCTGACCAATAGATACGGTCCGATTTTGATGGCTAATCAATGAGCGTGTCTTTGTCACGTGACCGTGTTTCATCCTACGCGAAGGTCAAACAATAAAACCGAAAGGAAATTATTACCCACGATTATTTTAGGGCGTTTAAACAAGGGTGATGAGCAATCAATGCCCCTGCTCGCTACCCCTCCTTTTTTCCCCATTTGTCTTAAATCGTACCACAATCCCTCCCGCAACCCTTATGTAACGTTATTTTTTTTTTTTTGTTTCCGGAGGGGTATGCGGAAATTGATGGAACAGCAATAAAACAATTTTATTAGAAACCTGACAAAATGGCAACACAGTGAGAGTTCGACAAAATGACCAGTGTTAGCAGATTTGTTAAAAATCTCTTTTGGCGATCGTTTCACAGCATTTTTTTTTTATTAAGCCTTGCCTAAAGTGTCGTGATGATGAGGACTGACCAGTGTCAACACATGGTGTCACGTGATTGTGATGTCGAAATCTGGTTAGTCTTCCAGGCAAAGGCTAAATCTCTCCCTCTCTTTCTTGTGTTATTGTATAAATTTGGTGTACATGTTCCTAGCTGACCATGAGAGCTACATCTCTCTCTCTCTCTCTCCATTATCATGAAGAGAGAGATTAATTTTACTGTCTGTATCTATATCATCGTGTAAGCAATCGCGTTTATCTAAGTGCTCTCACCTATCTTGAAAGGTAAACAATCCCAAATATCCGCTGCTTTATCTGTTAGTTCTCTCTCTCTCTCTCTCTTTTATGCACAACATGTCTCTCCCTCTTCCCCCTGTTTCTGTCTGTCTGTCTCTCTCCCTCTTCCCCCTGTTTCTGTCTGTCTGTCTCTCTCTCTCTTATGCACAACATGTCTCTCCCTCTTCCCCCTGTTTCTGTCTGTCTGTCTGTCTGTCTCTCTCTCTTATGCACAACGTGTCTCTCCCTCTTCCCCCTGTTTCTGTCTGTCTGTCTGTCTCTCTCTTATGCACAACGTGTCTCTCCCTCTTCCCTTTCTATACTCTTGTCCCTGTTTCTGTCTGTCTGTCTGTCTCTCTCTCTTATGCACAACGTGTCTCTCCCTCTTCCCCCTCTATACTCTTGTCCCTGTTTCTGTCTGTCTGTCTCTCTCTCTTATGCACAACGTGTCTCTCCCTCTTCCCCCTCTATACTCTTGTCCCTGTTTCTGTCTGTCTGTCTGTCTCTCTCTCTTATGCACAACGTGTCTCTCCCTCTTCCCCCTCTATACTCTTGTCCCTGTTTCTGTCTGTCTGTCTGTCTCTCTCTCTTATGCACAACGTGTCTCTCCCTCTTCCCCCTCTATACTCTTGTCCCTGTTTCTGTCTGTCTGTCTCTCTCTCTTATGCACAACGTGTCTCTCCCTCTTCCCCCTCTATACTCTTGTCCCTGTTTCTGTCTGTCTGTCTGTCTCTCTCTCTTATGCACAACGTGTCTCTCCCTCTTCCCCCTCTATACTCTTGTCCTTGTTTCTGTCTGTCTGTCTGTCTCTCTCTCTTATGCACAACGTGTCTCTCCCTCTTCCCCCTCTATACTCTTGTCCCTGTTTCTGTCTGTCTGTCTGTCTCTCTCTCTTATGCACAACGTGTCTCTCCCTCTTCCCCCTCTATACTCTTGTCCCTGTTTCTGTCTGTCTGTCTCTCTCTCTTATGCACAACGTGTCTCTCCCTCTTCCCCCTCTATACTCTTGTCCCTGTTTCTGTCTGTCTGTCTGTCTCTCTCTCTTATGCACAACGTGTCTCTTCCTCTTCCCCCTCTATACTCTTGTCCCTGTTTCTGTCTGTCTGTCTGTCTCTCTCTCTTATGCACAACGTGTCTCTCCCTCTTCCCCCTCTATACTCTTGTCCCTGTTTCTGTCTGTCTCTCTCTCTTATGCACAACGTGTCTCTCCCTCTTCCCCCTCTATACTCTTGTCCCTGTTTCTGTCTGTCTGTCTGTCTCTCTCTCTTATGCACAACGTGTCTCTCCCTCTTCCCCCTCTATACTCTTGTCCCTGTTTCTGTCTGTCTGTCTCTCTCTCTTATGCACAACGTGTCTCTCCCTCTTCCCCCTCTATACTCTTGTCCCTGTTTCTGTCTGTCTGTCTGTCTCTCTCTCTTATGCACAACGTGTCTCTCCCTCTTCCCTTTCTAAACTCTTGTCCCTGTTTGTGTCTGTCTGTCTTTCATATCTACTAGACGATTCACTAAATACGTTAGATCGACTAGATAATTCATTAGCTATTGTCACCACCTCAAAGTTGGTGCCATAGAGTAGAAACCCTAATTCTGTATTGTATATGTTAATTCCATATTGTGAATCTTATTCACAACCCATGTTGCACTAAGGTGAACACTTTTGACCTTAGGTGAACCAGGGAGTTAAAGGCAGTCAGTCCACATAGAGATCTGGTAGCAAGCACTTGTATTGAGTCACTTAAGATATAAGCAGTAGAGTTAGATGTTTAAAGTAGTTGGTTATAGAATAAGTACTAAGTTGTGATATTCGTATATTACTGTTGGATTGATACTGGCCATTCCTGGGTCGAATTGTATGGTGTATTCACTATGTGGTGTTATATTAAACTTATTGTCTGCTACACCCAGCGTCATTTCATTATTCAGTGATTTGTAACAAGAACCCAATGTCACCACCACGCCTACATTGATAACCACAGCCACATTCATAACATTATAAAAGAACGGTGACATTCTTGGTGTCAGAAGCGGCCGAAAACGACATTTATGACAGCATTGTTCAAAGTCACTTTAACATGATATGCTGAGACAACCTGCGTGGACGAAACTAGACAACCCTGATCTTACAACCTGTGTGGGTGAAACTAGACAACCCTGATCTTACAACCTGTGTGGGTGAAACTAGACAACCGTGATACTACAACCGGTGTGGGTGAAAATCTAGTACTACAAGTCATTCAAGTCATCGTTTGAAGACAGCTGATATATGGTCAGTCGAAGTAGCTGACATATTCAAGAATCATCTACATCGAGTGCTCGTCATAATTCTAATGACACACTCCTATTGTCGCTGTCTAACAGCACAGTTAATAAGAGAGCGCTCTTACTCTTAGACCTCTCTTGTCGTCACTACCTATGGTCATTTTAGTTATGTATATTTGTTTCAGCAACTGTATGAAAATGGATTACCTGTCAAACATCTGAAGTATTTATTGGATTACTTATGAACTGTACCGTTGTACTGTGGATTTAACAAGTGGATTACTTATGAACTGTACCATTGTGCTGTGGATTTAACAAGTGGATTACTTATGAACTGTACCATTGTGCTGTGGATTTAACAAGTGGATTACTTATGAACTGTAACATTGTACTGTGGATTTAACAAGTGGATTACTTATGAACTGTAACATTGTACTGTGGATTTAACAAGTGGATTACTTATGAACTGTAACATTGTACTGTGGATTTAACAAGTGGATTACTTATGAACTGTACCATTGTGCTGTGGATTTAACAAGTGGATTACTTATGAACTGTACCGTTGTGCTGCGGATTTAGCAAGTGGATTACTTATGAACTGTACTGTGGACATATTTTATGTGGAGCATCACCGGAACTTTATGTACAAGTCAAGCATCAAGTGAATATTTAAGGGAAGTAACTTTAATTACCCTTAGTATTATCAGTATTGATTAGTTCTCTTTGAACTACACCACAATTTTTTTCATTGTTTACATTGGTATTTATATATACACCTGACCTTTAGGGACTAAATTTAATTATCTATTGAGTCTAAGCATTTATATTTTTTTCAAGTAAGCATCCAGGTATTGGTAGGGACTCTTTAGATAAAGTAAATACTTGATCGTATAGCTGTATTAGTTAAGTTTGTATTTCGTCAAGTATCTATCATATTGTTAAACTCTTGTATTGTCTTGTTTACATTTGTTGAATTTCTTTTGCGTCATAGTTATTTCTCATTGTAATTCTTTTGTCTACTATTTCTACTATCTTGTAATGTCTCTTTAAAGCAGACTGTTTAGTATCTATAGTGTATTTATGTTTGTCTAATTACTTATTAATATATATATTTATTTTACTTCTTATTTCAACCTATTTTTATTATTATCAACACTACACTACACACTTGATACACTATGGGATATATTTTGATTTGAGATTGTGACAAGATTGATTGTATATAATATATACTTTGAGCACATTGAACTATTTTGATACTATTGATACATTGATCACTATTTATCAGACTAATAAGGCTCACATAATTGTGAATTATTTGTTGCAATAAACTTTTACATTGCAAGTGGAGATACTAAAAAATACATAATCACATAATTGATCAGTAAAGTATTACATTACGAACTAGACAAAGATACCTCATAACCTCAATTGTTTCGCACAAAATATATATCTATTATTACCTGCAATTACTATTTGAGCTATAATAATTATTTATCGTACAATATTCATTTACAACTACCTAGTGTACACATATCTATTAATTAACTATATTACTAATTTGAATCTTTGAAAATGGCTGAATATGAAAAACTAATAGAGATAGTGGATAAACTAAAGTTAAAAGAAGATGATAGAGCTGCATTCATTAAAATTGAAATAGATAGAATTAGAGTAGAAAAAGACAAGCAACGGGAAGAAAGGCTACATGAAAGAAGACTGAGAGAGAAAGAACAAGAAAACTTAGAGAAAGAAAAAGAACGCCAGCATGAAATAAAATTAAAAGAACATGAAGAAAAAATGGCAAAACTAGCAAAAGAAAACAAAGACAATTCAGCAAGTCAAACTTCATCTCATCATCAGTATCATAGCAAATTTAGGAACTTTGACCCAAAAGAAGACACATTGGAAAATTTCATTATTCAATTTGAATACATCTGTCAAACAGCAAATATGAATAGTGCACAAATGGCTCAACAACTTCTAGCTAACCTAAGAGGTGAACCACTAAACATCATCGACACACTAACTATGGAGCAAAGAAAAGACTACAACACAGTAAAACAAAGACTTATTGAACATTTTGGCAAGACAGAGGAACACTATCGAAAACTTTTTAGGGAAATAAAACTAGCCAAGAATGCAGATTTAAAAAGAACAATACATGACATGCGCCAGAACATGACAAAGTGGCTACAACTCGCAAACTGCAACTTAGATGACCCCAAACAGATATTAGATTTTTTTCTCATTGAGAATGTGCTAATTAATGTTACAGATGCAGCATTCTCATTCCTGAAGGAGAGAAAAATAAAAAATGAAGCTGAATTGATATCAAACTTAACAACATACAAGGACTCCCACCCAAACATCACCATTGACAAAAGGGAATTGTACAATGTAGCTGCAACAGTGACAGAAAACCATCCAAGAACTACAAATAAATTTAAATATGCCAAGAGCATACAATGTTTTTTCTGTGGCATATTGGGTCACACCAAAGCAGAGTGCAGAAAGAGAATGGCATCAGAAAAACAACAACATGTAAATAGAAACCATAAATATGGAAGAGATAACAGAACTTTCCAGAGCTTCAGTCCTAACTATAATAGATCCTATCAACAACAATATAACAGAAGAACATGGCAAAGCTACAGTCCAACTAACAGTAGATCACATCAAACAAACAGAAGATGGCAAAACAACAGAATGTCTAGAAGAGATCAATTTCAAGATAGACAACATACTTACCACAATAACAATCATACCAGACAAAACATAGCAGCTGTAGCAACTGAAACACCAATAGAATATGAAACAGTAGCATATATACAGACAAAGGTAGCCAAATTAAAAGTGTATCCTGCCTATGTGGATGGCATTAAGGTATATGCATTACGTGACAGTGGCTGCACCTCAATCATTGTGAAGAAATCACTAGTAAAACCTGAACAGATACTTGAAGACAAGGTCACACTGACTTATGCGAATAAAGACTTATGGGAAGTATGTGAAACAGCATTAGTTTTCATTGAATCACCATGGTTCACTGGTCAATACAAAGCCATAGTAATGAACAACCCAGCTGAAGAACTAATTATAGGGAACATAGAGAATATAGTTGAACTATCAGAAGAAGCCTTAGTAAAATGGGCTAATAGTGTGAATCAAGAAAATATTGAGTTAGCATCAACTACTAATTCACATGATTACAACAATGTCAGTATACATGAAGCAACTAAAGATAATCAGTCAATTGCAGATACAAATAAAGTAGATGTAGAATGTCAAACAGATTCTAGCACAACACTAAAAGTAACTAGTGAGATACAAACAGAGGAAGTATGCTCCTATACAAATGCTCATAGAGATGAATTCAGACCTCAATACAGAACTACTAATGAGAAAATGGCCTTAACATTTAAAAATAGTAAACAACTAGAACTCTATACTGCATCAATTAATGAACGCGATGTTAAGTGCATAATAGATGAAGAATCTACCACAACTTTTGTAGATAAATATTTAGTCAAGCAAGAGAACTATTTAAATGACATAGCTATCGTTACTTTGCCCAACAGTAAAATCATACACTGTAAAACTGCTATGGTAGATATCACATCACCATGGATAAATGGGAAATTTAAGGTTGTTGTTCTAGAAAACACTATCTGTTCAATAATTATTGGAGCATATCCAAATTTGGTCAAATCTTGGGAAAAGCCACAAATTAGAACTAATCTATGTCTATACAAATTGCCTGGTAATTGTTCATTGGATGATATCTTATCTAGTGTTGAAAATGTATCTAGTAATTGTACTTATAGTAGTATTGAAGAGCATCCAAAATATGGCTATTTTATGTGGTTAGATAACAAAGATTTTGAGGAATACAAGAAGATTTTGCATGAGATGTATGAAAAAACTATTCAAGGTCAAAGAATTAAAGTCACCATTGTAAATTTCAAAGATTTAAGATTCACACCTTAAAGTAAAAAATTATTTTTACAACCAACTATGAGCATTATTTTGTAAACACTGAGCATTATTTTGAAAACATTGTATTCTATATTTGTAAACATTGAACTAGAACTAAGACTTCATTTTTTTAAACTCTATTTGTAAACAAACTTTGGAATTTGATTACTACATTGTAACCAACAATTTTTTTTTCACATTCTTTTGTCAACAAGAATAACATTTTTGTACTCAACAATGTAAACAAACATTGAATTTTTTCCAAACTTATTCAGTACCTAGCTTAATTTTTTTTCCATGCAATGTAAACATTATTTTTTCTCATTGTATTGAGAACAACTGTGACAAATTTTTTTCTACAGCTATTGTAAACAAAATTGGAATTTTTTTACTATGTCATTTATCACAATTATATAACTTAGTCACATTTTTCAATACTATTGGAAAAAGGAGATTGATTCATAATGTAACTTATTTATTCAATGTCAATTAGTGTAATGAAATATTGACATACACTTGTATTTTTTTGAAAACATTTTTGTCAAACTATTCTTATGGACTATATTTTTTGTAACAATCATTGATGTAAACAAGAAGATTGTTGTACAAACTTTTTGATATTTCAAGTGCTGAAAGAGACACTTGATATTATTCTTTTAAATTGGACTTACACATTTTTTCACAACAGATTAAAATAAATACAACTAAACCATTATGATGTTATGCTTGTATGTATATGCTTGAACAAATTAATGTAAACTCAAAGATTGTATCACAACTGACACATTTTCTCAGTTGAATTTTTTTTTGACAAAAGAATTTTTTGAACTTTGTACTCAATAATTATTTGATAAACAATGTAACATTAAACTTTTGCCATTACTAGCTACAAATTATTTGAACTGTCATATGGAGAAATACTTAATTGAAACATAAGGTGCATGTAGCAAGAACTATGAAGGATACTTATTACTTTGATTTCATGTTGATACTTTTGATCCAATATTTTGATACTTGAATTATACATATTTACTTGTGTAATATTAATGCACAACAATTTTGTATGGAGATATCAAACCTCATATTGAAGTAAACAGATACATTGAATTTGTAACAATGATCATTAAACAATTTGATGTTGAATTTTGACACATATTTTGAATTTTTCTATACTTATCACTTACATATTGAGACTTACTTGTAACATTTTCTACATGATTTGTACATATTGTACTATTGGTGTTAAAAAAAAAAACAAAAAAAAAAACAGACTTCTAACATTTCTATAGTGTCAAAGATTTTTTTATAAATAGATATTGTGAATAAAAAACTTGTATTAATTTTTCACATTGTGACATAGGAGATTGTCATTGAAATTTTCATCACACTTTGCACATATTATTATGAAAAGACTTGTAAATATTGAACACATTTGAATATTGATGTATATATTAGAACTACATGTAAAGAATTATTTGGGATGTTAAGTATTTGACTCAGAGAATTATTTGAATTGCCTTACAAGAATATGATGAATTGGAGAATTTTGCCCTTGTATGAACTTTTTTGATTCAGCAAATATTTTGTGTAACACTGTCATATTATATATTTTATTTCAAGTTTGTAGTTCTATTTGAACTCAGCAATTGAACATTTCATAGACCCCAAGAATTCCAATTGATCCTACTTATGATAATTATGTCGTCAAGCTGAAAAAAATTTCTTCAAAATTTTTTTCAAAAGGGGGGTGATAGGTAATGTCACCACCTCAAAGTTGGTGCCATAGAGTAGAAACCCTAATTCTGTATTGTATATGTTAATTCCATATTGTGAATCTTATTCACAACCCATGTTGCACTAAGGTGAACACTTTTGACCTTAGGTGAACCAGGGAGTTAAAGGCAGTCAGTCCACATAGAGATCTGGTAGCAAGCACTTGTATTGAGTCACTTAAGATATAAGCAGTAGAGTTAGATGTTTAAAGTAGTTGGTTATAGAATAAGTACTAAGTTGTGATATTCGTATATTACTGTTGGATTGATACTGGCCATTCCTGGGTCGAATTGTATGGTGTATTCACTATGTGGTGTTATATTAAACTTATTGTCTGCTACACCCAGCGTCATTTCATTATTCAGTGATTTGTAACAAGAACCCAATGTCACCACCACGCCTACATTGATAACCACAGCCACATTCATAACATATAAAATAACACGGTGACAGCTATGTTATCAGAAAAAAAGCATAAAAGTTCACAAGTCCAAGTTGCGACACACTTTTATGTAAAAAAAAATATCCAATAGAGAATGTCTATTTCTTTTTTCTAACTGCCCAACAACATAGTCTATACTGTCCATTTCAGCCTAAAGGTGTCCAACAGACGTCAATTTTTCCCTCTGGACTATCATGGCGAGTTCTCAGCAATCAGTAAACTAAACTTTTACTTTAACAACATAGAGTGGTCAGTTCTCAAAAGACATCACAATCACTGACCGGAAGATCACCTAAAGCCTTAGTGGTCTCGAAAAAGTACAATCATAAAGAACCTAAAAAGAAAAACCCTAATATGAAGTCATGAGAAAACCCAGAAAGAGGAAAATGAAATTTCAAATAAATGGGCACTAAGATTGATTTTCTATTTTTCAATAGCTATTCGTGTTGTTTTTTTTCCTTAGTTCTATTAGTATATCTATCAATTTTCCCTTAGTTCTATTAGTATATCTATCAATTTTTCCTTAGTTCGTGTATCTATCAAATTTTCTTTAGTTGTATTCGTATATCTATCAATTTTACCTTAGTTCTATTCGTATATCTATCAATTTTACCTTAGTTCTATTCGTATATCTATCAATTTTACTTTAGTTCTATTCGTATATCTATAACTTCCACAGTCACCCAGGTAATCTTCACCAAGACGTAAAATCTTAAGTTTTTACAGTACATCAATAAAATTATATGTGCTGTCATATTGCTAGAGTTTGCGATTCAAGCTTAGTCTAAGGTTTTTGATGTTTAACCTTATTCGGGTGACTAGTACATTTACAGCAAAGCTTTATATGGTCAAACCGATGTGTTAATCCTTCCTTTCTTTGTATCATCTGAAATCAATAACTATAAACAGGTGAGCACAATCTTTCATAAAATCTTTTACAACACATTGCAACACAATACTTCCTATATTCTGTACACCAGTTACATCAAAAAAGATATATATTTATAAATATCTGTCATAAATAAAAATCTAGAATGCTACGCACCCCCCCCCCCCCGGCCAATTTAGTTACTCTAAAAAAAAATATTTGTACTTATTGTTTGTAAATTTTGTTTCGCTAAATTAAATTTTTTACACGTTTTTTTTTCCCACTAAAAACTAAGATTTTGAACTGAGTCATTTTTGCCTCTTAGCCGAAAATTTTATTTTGAGATTTACTGCTTTCATCCTCTTTTTCCTGGGAAACTACAAAACCATAACAATAATGAGAAGTTGTTGCGGTGTAAAATCTATTTTTTAGCAAAACAAACAAGCCACCTGTTATATTGTTTGAGGGCAAGGGATTTTTCCTTAAGGGTGACAGAGATGGTTATTGTTAATTGAAAATGCGTACATTGATTCACTTTTACTTCTGCGATGAGAGATTCTACAGCAAGATTGGGTGTACAGTTTCGTTTTCATCTGATTACATCACAACTGATATGAGTTCAAAATTAGAATCTTAAGTACCGGTACTTTACCCCAAAAAAATATATATATCTTTATCTACATCACTCTCTGACTTCAATCCTCTCTTTTACTTCATCGCAATCACAAACACATTTGCACCGCGCCGCACCTTTGTAACCACGGGAAACGTAGCATCAATGGCTGCAACTTTTTTGTGACAATCATAATGAAAGTCATGTTGTTGTTTTTTTTACTTTATTTTAAAGCTAAGATTTAAATTTAAAGAATTAAATTCTGTATCAACGCATTAAGCCGGCGTATTAATTTAATTGGCAGGGGCAGACTTCTAGTTTACAAACTAATTGCCATAAACACTCGCGCTAGCATCCTACGTTAGCACACACGCACAACACACACACACACACACACTAAGAGGAAAACCAGAAACGTTCAAGACATAATAAAGTCACCGAACGAGATCACGAGCTCAACATTAAAGACTAGAGAGGGAGAGAGACAGACAGACAGACAGACAGACAGAGAGAGAGAGAGAGAGAGAGAGATTTAATTATTTTAATTTTTCAATGTTTTTTTTTAATAAGAACATGATATAGTTTGACCATCGTGGTTCGATGTCAGTCATCCAGGGGGCTGGGGGAGGGGGGTTTGCACTGGGATTTTATGCAGTGCCTCCTCGTGTGGCTGGTGAGACAAGTAATGTAGCGTGTAGCGACTACATTTTCTAATTGTTAATTATGCATGCACATAAAAAATTTACAGTGCAAAATTGGTTTTATTGTATGTGCATAATTCCATTGTCCAATATGTATGTTTTATCGCTTTGGGGGTGGGGGATAACCGATACGTCGGTTTGTCATCATCGTTGTAAACATTATCAGAACAAAAGGCAGAGCTATTACTAGCAAGTAGTCTTGGTCGTTTCTCTATAATTCATCATTCGCTACTGTATTGAACTGTCTAGGCCCTATTCGTAGTTAGCTTGTTTTCTTTTTCAGTTAACAACAGATTACTCAAACACACACATATATAAAAGCCATTCAGCCTCAGAAGTCATTATAATAGCGCCATACGACTACAACATAATCTTTGGCCAAGATGCGCGCCATCTGTTGTACTGGGTAGAGAGCCCTATCCAACGGAGTGTCTGGTGCAATGCTCTCTGCATAGACTACAACATAATCGTTGACTAAGATGCGCGCCATCTGTTGTACTGGGTGGAAGCGTAGTGTCTGACGCAATGCTCTCTGCATTTTCCAGCTAACGTACTAACGTACACCGTCTGCAAGTCTTTCTTGCAACTGCCTTTTTCTAGCATTACATAATGTAACCTAGCGCTGATATTATATCTCACAGCCCTCGTGAGTAGCCTTTCTGATGCGATCCATTTAAACGCGAGCACATCAAAGGCCCACTGCTCATAGATATACTAAATACACGTTCCTTATCGCTATTTGAACATCTAAAAGCGAGCTTGCAAACGAGGGCCACATCTATTAGCATCACATTAGTCAGTCCAAAGGTAACTTGTAACAAGTGAATGTGAGCGAATTCTCACTCGCAAGTACAATATTCTAATAAATAAATTGAAGGCTGTAATAACCGAATTAGAGATGGAGATTGTAGCAATTACTAGATCTAAGTAATGTTATGAACCAATTGAACCTATATTCCACAAATAATTGCCCTAATTACTGGATAAGCGGTTTTTTGCTGTTGTTGTTTTTTTTACAGCAGGAGCTCTGGAAAAAAAATGGTATTCATTAGTGCCACTATTCTTATACGGTGTTTTTCATTATACACTGCAAAAATTTTAATACTGAAAATTGCGTAAAAGGTTAAAAAATGTGTCCAATTGCCTTATGCATTTTTTTTTTATTCTCATGACCAAAAAAAAAAAAAGAAACACTCTGTACGAGATGCAGTCATTGAGAGAAGGTCAAATGCATAAGAGCAAACAGAGCGATTGGAGAAATTGGTCGGCAGCATTTATAAGAGAAGGAAAGTAAGCTGTAGGAATAATATAAATGTTACTGGGAATATTACGTAACAGCTAAAAAGGGGGAAGGGGTAAAAACATTTGTTACGATTTGTTACAAGTGGGGAAAGTGGGGGGGGGGGAGTCTAAAGATGTGTTACTTACCAAGAAAAATATTTAAATGAGGACAGGTACAGTGGTCCCTTGACTTTCGCGGGTTCGACTTTCGCGGAAGGGCAATACCACGGTGTTGCTGTTTTTTTTATTTCGCGTTTTTTTTTAACCACGGGTTTTCAGGCGGCCGAGCGAGGTATGTGTACAGTATTGGGGGAAAAAAACTGAATACATCATGGAAGCGCCGTAGGAATTTGATACTTTTCTCAACATTTCTATCGATTCCTTGATGAAAAATTTAATCTGGGGAAAATATCATTAATAAATAAGTCATTTGTAAAAATTCGAATTTTTTATTTATGTTACTCTACCCGGGGGGGGGAGGAATCGAATCTTGTTACGGTTTGTTACAAAAGAGAAGGGGCGGGGGGGTATACTATCCGAACGTTCCCCCTGTATGTTTAATCTATTTATATTTTGTTGTGTAAGCCCGTAGAATGGAGTGTATAGGAACCAACCAAAATACTATCATTAATCAAACAACTACTGTGGTATTTGTCAATCCTATACTCTTAAGCGAGCAATTCTTGTATGTATGTATGTATGTATGTATGTATGTATGTATATATATTTATATTTATATATATATATAAATTTTATTTCGAAAACGGCTCTAACGATTTTCTTTAAAAGTTCATGGTATGTGCATAATAGTGAGAAAAAAATTCTCAACTCATTGGCCACATCGGGAAAACTCGAGGTCGACCGTTATATCGGTTTGAAAATGCCTCATTATCGAAAAATTAGTTTTGGCTAGAATGTTTTATGAATGAAAATTTTCCATGACGTAAACGGGAAAAACGCTGCTTACGTCACTAGGCTTACCGCAGTACACTAAAATATTTCTTTGCAAACAATAACGAGTTCTAAAGAATCAATAGACCTAATGAAACATTTGCGCACCATCTTAATGTAGATTGATTTATTATAGAACTATGAAAGAAAAGTAATGAAATTAAATGTGCCGATATATGATTAGTTATTGTGTTTTAAGTGCTTAATAAGTTGTTTACACTTTAATTGTGTAGAGCGGTGTAGATACCTTTTACTTTGTTGTTTATTTTGCTGGTGACCTCCAGCTGTCTCGTTCTGAGGTTGCATGCAACCATGTGCTCTCTTCTATGTCAGCTAAGTCAAGTTTGCGCCATAAGCTGGTCTTTTAAGGGTTTCGGTGTTACGTCGACCACTTTTTAGCTCACCAAAAAAGACTGCCTTTGGCATGCGTTCGTCTGAGATTCGTCTCCCATACAGGATACTGCTCTGTCCAGCGTAACTGTCGGACTTAAAGAATTCCCTCTATACAAAGGCCGCGGATACACATTTGAGACCAAAAGAAAATTAGCTGCCGAGGACAGACGCAGACGCTAAAAGAAAATCTTAATCGAGCATCGCGGACAATGGTTATGGTTGCCCTGGATGTGGCAAGATATGTAGGTCACAGCTGCAATCCTCATTAATTTTCGGACTCTAAGACAAGCCTTATTATTATTATTATTTTGCTGGTGAATTATTACCACGTGTTCATGCTTCAGTGTCTACCTCTCCTGTACCAAAACAAAGGAAATGGTCATAACACAGCTTCTCTACGCCTTACTTGCTCACACTAAACATGATATCCATCTAGCGGTCAACGAGTTTTCGTACACTGCAGCCTCTTTTGATTTAACTATAAACCTCGGTAAAAAGCTTGGAGTTAAGGCCAGGAGTGACCTGAATGGATGGATGTGTAAAAGCAGGCCATAGCACCACTAGGATGGATGGATGGCAAAAGCCGGTATGAACTTCCTATAGTCCGACAGTCAGGCTGGGCAGGGCACGTAACCCGTATGGGTAACGAGCATATTGTTTGGCGTAACAGAGGTGCCCCACGGAAACGTTTCTTTAGAAAACTAATGCCATGATTTAAGTCTAATAAGAAAAAATGCGCCATTTTACTTTGTCACTAAGTGCATGTTTTACCCTATAACGTAGAGAAGTTACATTGCAAAGACTTTCTTCCAAGCCAATAATAGTAAGCCTACAATAGTTTTACTCAAAAGATGGATTGTAAAACTATAAGACGGACGTGAGCTGTAGTTTGTCTAGACTGTAGGAGGACTTAAAAGACTTTAAATTTAATCGACATGTACAATTAGGCCTACAATTAGAACTAACAGAACACTAAAACAACTCTTCAGATTAGTAGTCTTTATCCGATCGTTCATTTTCGTAATTACAAGAATATTCCCAAAATGACTTCGGGTATATAACCTTCCGAAATTATTTAACCGAGCGCGGTTCGGCCACCTGGTACAAAAATATTCTCAAAATCACTTCGGGTATATCTCCTTCCTTAACAAATTATTCATCCGAGCGAGGCTCGGTCACCTGATATTTACTTTTAATCAAGGAAGAAAATGAAATTTTAATGATCCCTACAAGTTTATAATACTCGATATAATACCGGGGCTGGGGGGGCTTAAGGAGCCTTGGGCAAGTAGAATTTGCGGGACGCTTTGAAACCATCAAAATATGAATATATGAATATATGCTTACTCATTTCTGATAACCAAGGGCTCCCATTGGTCACGAAGGCTCCCTTATTTCTTCATTTAGTTCAAACAAATATGAATTTATTTATTTTTATCTCTTAATCTTCTCTATTTCATATTTTGGCATCTCGGTCTGTCACCTTTAACCCAATGTCTGTCTAAAACGGTTAAAAGCAAACTTATTTTTTTTAATGTCTAGTGTCTATTATATTCTGATGTGAGATGAGAGTATGCCCTCTAGGGCATAGGCAAACGTAACAGTTTAAGACAATAACTTCGGTTTGTCAGCGGTGTATAGACATGAACAACCACGATAATGCATCGATTAATTTTAATCCTTATTTTTACCATCGGCACGATGCTTGTCTTGTACTTTTTAATGAACATAAAGCAGGCAAGCGTCAAGTAAACTGAAGTCTTACTGTAAGTTGAGAGATCATTATAGTTCTCTCTCGTGTCTGTTTTTTTTTTGCCTCGCGTGTTTACGAGTGAACCAATATTACGTATAGTTTGTCAAACTTTCAAAGTAACCAAAGAAAGAGTAGATTACATCGTGGACAGGCAATACAAATCTATATCTCTTTCCATCGTCTAAAAATAACACTATCGTCTATATCTACATACAAGTAGACTGTGTGGTTTGTTATCATTAGCCCGAAATAAAAACAAATCTTTATTTTACAATAATTCGTTTAAAACAACAATGCAAAAAATACAGTAAGCATAAAATTACACACACACACATACACACACAATGATGTATTTACATGTTCAATGTTTGAGCACGAGGGAAGAAAGAAAAAAAAAAGCGGGGGGGGGGGGGCGAGGGGTTCAAATCCCCATATATACAACGCGTAGACAATCTGTTCGACTACATTACGCGAGACATCCAGATTCAAATCCATATTTCATTAACAGTCAATAACGACACTGTTCAATAGATCAAAGCAAAAATGAGCTTTATGCAAGCAATATGATCAATATATTATCAGATCAGCAGGAACAGATTAGAACTACGGTGAAGCGAGTACTCAGGTGAATTAAGTTCTCAAATTTACGTCTAGCCACCCCGATTGTAAAAAAAAATCTGAAGGTAATGAGACATGTATAAAATTATATGCTGATTATATTCATATAATAGCAATGATAATAATAATAATAATAATGATAATAACAACACGTAGGGCAGAATGACATAAACCTCTTGATTAGTTTAGTTAGGGGACACTGATGCAGACAGGGACCCGGCCCTAGACCTGCAGCTTATGCGGCCGCAGTGGGCCCCGCGCTAATTCTAGGTGTAAATTATGAAATTATACCATTATAACTTATAACAGGGTTCCTGATTTTCCAGGAGCTAATGGAAATCTCTTGAAAACAAAAACATTTCCTGAAAATAGACAAAATTCTCATATTGGGGTGTCATTCAATTACTTGTGGTCAACAATTCACGAAGATAGATTGAACAATTGGTCAATCGTTTCTATTGCTATCGTGATTGATCTACGTAGGAAACAGAGTTTTGGTGATATACTGTATGACTTCGCTACACGTAAGGCTCAAAATTTAATTTGATCGTGATTTTGTGCTTAGCAGAGAACGAATAAAATGCCAAGACGAATTTATTTTCTAATACAAAATCTTAATTTTCACTTACTATTTTTTTCCCTACCCAGACTAGGCCCCGCGCAATCCGTTTCTCATAGGGCCCCGCAATTGTTAGGGTCGGCCCTGGATGCAGACTTAGAATTTGTCATTCGCGATTTGACTCGAGTTCTGTTTGATAAGCGGCTTTTTTCTGTTTGATAAGCGGCCAAAAGCAGCATGAAAACTATCAGATACCCACTCTCCCACCCCCCAACAAGTTTACAAAACAACTTAAATATAAAAGACTTTAAAAAAAAAAAACGCTTATAATTCGCGGAATTGCATTAATTATTTTTAATCAATCATAAATAATTTTTAATGACTCAAAAATATACTTAGAAATGCTTACAATTATATCCATTAGTGCTACTAAATCTATTTACAAAACATGAATGATGTATGCACGTCTGAGATGTAATACTTAAGTGTAACAATCAATCATCTACAGCAGTGTTTCCCAAAGTAGGGTACGCGTACCCCTAGGGGTACGGGACGAGTTTGAAGGAGTGTACGCATTAACTATGCTGC
Source organism: Biomphalaria glabrata (assembly GCF_947242115.1). Lineage (NCBI taxonomy): Eukaryota > Metazoa > Mollusca > Gastropoda > Planorbidae > Biomphalaria > Biomphalaria glabrata. Next base: position 20,978,811 of record NC_074727.1, read on the forward strand.
TCCTTCTCGTTGATGCAAATTTTTTTTTATTTATAGTATAACATTTCTTTATTTTTTTCTGAACACTTTTATTTTTCGTTTATTATTTTCAACAATTATTCTTTTTTTCTTGGGGGGGGGGTACTAAGAGTTACGAAAATTATTGAAGGGCTACGCATATGTTGAAAGTTTGGGAAACACTAATTTAAACCATATAAAAAGAAAAAAAAATCCACGTTTTAAGAAGCACAGACTCTTAAAAAAAAAAAAAAAGCCCCTCTTTTATTTTTTTCGTTTGAGAATCTCACAATGGTGCGATCATGTACTTTGAGAATACAGTCGTTGAACCGGATTGATATCCAGGTAAAAAAACAACAACGGATTATCGATGGCACCGTATTCGAAGAGGTCATATAATTAAATTAACACAAAGAAAAGCGTTCCTCAGTGACAGCGTGTTGGCTTTGGGATAGCCGTTATGCTTGTCGCCCCCCGTAACTCACCCCCGCCACACCTTTTTTTTTTTAAATAAAAATAAAAAAAACAACTTTATTTACAAATGTATTTCCTTATTTTCTCCTTACTGTCACTTTTCACTACCACTACCAGTTAGTTTTACAGTTTTACTTAAATAAGATCAACGGCTTTGTCTGCATCTGATGTGGCAAAATTTACAGGTCGCAACTGCTAGACTTGTGAAAAAATTGCTGTTCATTCTTAATCTTCGGAATCGAAGACACTGACCTTGACAATACTGGCATGCAGAGCAGCTTTCATTCGGGGGGAGAAGCTCTTGATAATGTTGTAATAACTATATATATATATAGCTAGAATATTGGCTGGCTCTGGTTAAAATTTTAATATTATGGCCCCCATAACTTCTCGCTAAAACTTAGGTTTGATATAGCTAGAACTTTGGCTTGATATAGCTAGATCTTTTTTTTCTATTTTAGTCCAAGCTAGAACTTCAGATTTTCGGCCTCGAAAATGCTTTAATCCTCGGTCTAGCAAAAGTTTTCGATCCCCAAACCAACTACCTCTTTGGATCCTCGATCTAGCTAATGCTTTAGGCTTTCCCCCACCCCACCCCAAAGCTATAATTTGAGATCCTGAGTCTAATAACTGGGGCCATCGCTCTGAATAAAATTTTAAAACTTCTTATTATGTCACAATGCCAAGGTCAGACGTTGACCTTAAGGACACTATTTGGTATTTCATTCTCCTTCGACCTTCTTTAAAGCGGCTTAGTGTATTAATCTCACTCCCCCCCCCTTTTTTTTTTCGCCTCTGATTTACAGTGCTGCACTAGTAACGGTAGAATGCCAGTAACATCGTAAATCCTTCACTGTCGCTACAAAATATACAAGTCTGACACTACAAAATTAGCAACGAGTTTTTCAAGACCAAAAAGTTGCAAAATAATCGATACCATAAAGATTAATTTGGCTAACACCAAATAACTCTAACTAAATCTGGACACCATCTTATAATCATTATTTACTGTACAGTACTTTATTATACACATACACGCACAGTTTGACCGAGGTTTGCAACACTTTAAAGCATTTGCAGTTCAACCTAAAATTGTGATTGTACAGGGAAGAAAGGCACTAACGAAAACTTAGTTTGATAGAAGAAAAAAACTTAAAATGTTGATCTTGCAAGAAAATAAAAAAATTCGCTCAACTCAAAACAAGGTTCAAAGCTAGTAAAGAAAAAAACTTAGCTAGTCAAAACACCAAAGATCTAGAAAAACTTTAAGGGAAAAAAACAAAACATGAAAGTTGAGATGGAAAAAAACTGAGCTAAAACCTAGACTTGACTAAGACCAATTAATAAGGAAATCATAAAAAGATAAAGATTTAAATCAGCATAAAAAAAAGTGATATCTATCAGTTATTGTTTTTATTATTATTATTTACTAAACGGCAGTACCTGCACTGAGCGTGACCTTGACCACATCTGGTGCACTCCTAGCATCGCGTGCACGCTGACCGATATAAATATATATGTATACACACACAGTAACCTACAGAAGGAGTTCTTAAATATCACACGGCCGAAGCAAAGATAAAAAAAAAACACACACACACGCACGTGGAAAAAAAAACGCTCTGGCTTAAGGACAGAGAGAGAGAGAGAGAGAGAGAGAGAGAGATAGAAAACTACTTTGCCTCTTTAAATAAATTATTAAACTCTTTCTCGAAGCAATCATGACATGTCGACAACGACGACTACAAGTAAATGTAGACTAAATATTCTCTAGATCTTTCTCTCTGGAGCACACACAAGAGTTTACGTTTACAACACAGCGAAAAGTGGCCCGTCTGATACGGAAATGAAGCAATCCTTCAATGAATTAATACGTTAATAACGTACACAGTCCATTTTTCCCCCGTTAACAGAGCACTATTTAAAGGAAACAAAAAAAAATAATCCAGCACATGCCGAAATCCCTTGTCACTTTGCTGCCCTCGACAAGCAGCTCGCTCAACTCGTAGACCTTACGAGACCACGCCAACACGCAGACACTGCCGCTGGCCTTATGAAAGGGTTGCGAAACAGGCGTTGTTTGTTTTAGTTGTGTATTGTTTTGTGTTGTTGTTGTTTTTTTTCCTCTCGGAGTGTCTGAATGTTAATTAACAGTGTTTAGCATGGATGAAAAATTGAAACACTGGGTTTGTGGCAGATGACCGCTTCTCATTCATTATTTACACAGCGACCAGTCAATAACAGGCGACGCTCGTTGTAATAAAGGATGAGAGGATGGGGCGGGGTGCACTTGCCAGTACCGGCATTGAAAGTCTGCTTGCAATGTTGCACTTAAAAAATGTTATAATGTGTAAGTCTAGCAAAGTGTCCCCCCCCCTCTCTCTCTCTCGCTAACCACCTCTTCCCTTCCTCTTTACCTAAGTGCATGAAAACTAGATCTCGAAGTAATACGTAGGCCTAGATAGGATGACTTCCCGCGGTCACCTCGCCAGCTCGACATGGTGGTTACATTTCGACAAGTTGGTTACATTTCGAGACACAAGCGAGTGCCTCCCCCCTCCCCACCCACCAACAACACTGAGCACCATTGAAAGTAAATTGTTTTATTTATTTTCATCTGAATCTACAGATATCACAAAGTTACGTTGAATTTCGGACCCAACTATTTGACGAAATCTATCAGCACCTCGTCCACTTGGATAGAAAGCACAAAATGCTTTGAAATAAAATGTCTAAGGTGTAAAGGGATTCTCACCATTCTTGTTTCAGTCCCCTCTGACATCACAGTCTATCTGACAGTAGTTCATAAATTTAAAAAATTATATTTCACATATAAAAAAAAACACGCTGTTGGCGCTCATGTGAGATTAGGGGGAAAAATGAGGGGGGGGGGGAATATTGAAATTTTAAAAAATGAGGATGTAAATCTAACTTATTTCGTAATATTTCGAAGCGAATACCAGCAACCCTCATGAGTGTCTCGTCTTACTCACGCTCTCCCCCCCCCCACACTTTCCGGCATGTAACCAACGCACGTGTTTAAAGGCACAATAAATTATACAAGAGAATATTAATGTAAGCAGACATCGAGGAGGAGGCGAGGGGCAGGAGGAAAGGGGGGAGCGACAGCCGAAGACAACTTGGTTCAAAGAAAACAAAAGCACCACGAGAACAAGACACACGGATCGATTGATAGACACACAAAAATGAAGTATCCAATCGCAGTGGATAGAGAGGGCGCAGGTCCGAAGAGTGAGAGAGATGGGGGGATGGGGGGGGGGATGAAGTAGCGATGAGCGGTGATCATGCAGAAGTAAATCGCAGCGCCGACTGGCAGACGTGAGATATGGCGGTTTGAAATTCACAAGGAAAGATCTAGAGGGAAATAAAACAAAGCCGGACACCAATAATTAATGTGTTGAGAGAGCGGAGGTAGGAGACAGGGCGCCGCCACTGTAACAATGACACAAAACTCAGCCAGTGGCGTACAAATAAGATATGAAAAACAAGAAAAACATAAAACAAAGCTAATAAATCTTATATTAAGTGTAATTGTATCAATTAGTTTGGCTCAGTCATATATATATATCGGACTTATACATACATCTGTGCGATTAGAAACATTTTACCAATTGTTTTTGTTTAGCTTTCTCAGATCCTATGATCTGGACCAGTTGTGAAAGGGGGAGGGAAGTATGGGGTTATCTTGGTGAATGTTTACATGATCGCTTTTTTTTTTTAAATTAATTTTTAAAAAGTTCACTTAGGGCTCAAGAGTCCTCAAGGGGACTAATTCAACTTATACCACCACATCTGTCAATGACGATTTCTTTCCCTTGTTCAAGATACCAAACAAAATAATTAATTCCCATTAGTTAATTAACTAATTGGTTAATTTTTTAAAAATTGATTCTTGTATTGTCAGGTAAAACAAAAATAATTGTGCAAATTTTCAGCTTAATCCGAGATTGGGAGAAATAACGTGTACAAACTTTTTACCAAACAGACAGAGTGAGTTGATATAAGCTTTGTAAAAAATAAAACAATAATGTTGGTTCTTGTGCGAGCCTTTTGGGGGCTTTGAATAGTCATTCCTATGAAATCTTATTTTAATATGGTCTACGTTTTATGTTTTGTACGTGATTTTCATCATTATCTTAATCGCAGTTATCTTCTCTTTGTAAAATGGAAGCCGGAGAGATTTTCAAACCAACGTCAAGGACACGAGATCAAAAGATTTGGATTTCCAACTAAATAGTAAAAAGTACCGTGTACTACAACAGTGCTTTACAAAAAAAATACACACGCTATTTAAACTACAATGCTTATCACATATTTTCGTGCTCTGTACACCGGATACACCAAAAGCTATCTATTTTTAGATTTCCCGCCATTTACGAAAATCTCAATGGAAAGTCAGCTTCAACGAAATAAACTGGAAGAGGATTAAATGTAACAAGCCGCGAAGTTTCGGCAATTTGAAACGTAATGATGTAAATTTTAATATTGATTATATAACAGTTGCAAGCAGTTCAAAATCTTTTTTTTTTTAGGTTAAGCCTACATAAATAATAAAACTTGTTAAAAATTGGTTGAAAGCGAACGTGATGGAGCATTCAGGTGATTTTGATTTAATATGGGATAAAATTGACATGCCAATTTAATTTACAACTAAATACTAAAAATTACTTGGTGCTATAAGCGAAATGTGATTTTACAAATCGAAAAAAAAAGGCGGAAAAAAAATCATCCTAAACATAGCTAAAGTATTCCTATTTTCTGTACACCGGATACACCAGATAGCTAGCTTTTCATAGTTATACGCCATAGATGAGAATCTCCAATAGCCTATTATTTATATAAGGAGGCTGTATGTTAAGGGGTTCGGACATTTTTAAATGTTTAAACAGAAGGTGTTCTTTTGGCTGAGATCGAATTCACATAGCCAGGTAAGTGTTGTCTACGGTCAGGTAACTGCTGTCCATGGTTAGGCCAGTGTTGTCTACGGTCAGGTAACTGTTGTCTACGGTTAGGTCAGTGTTGTCTGAGGTAAAGTCCGTGTCGTCTTACCCCGTATATGTCACGTCAAAGCGGGTCTAAGCAAACATTCCGTAACTTTAAGAATTAGCCATCAAGCCTTCTGACCCATCTCTTCAATTCTTTTATTAGACGTCTGCTCAACATTTTTACCATACCGGAAATAGAACACTGGCCAGGTAAACCGTGCGTGTTATAATTGTCCTACCATAAACAACAAAATCTTCGAGTGCGTTTGTTTTTCTATGAAAATATTGTTAAAGTCATCGAGATCTCAGTCTGCTTCTGGGAACACTGGGGTTGTTTTTCAATCATGAATGTTGCATAACAAACGTAAGCACTTGTGAGTGCGCCATAGAACTATTGCGCGCAAGTGTGCGAAAATCAATACAATGTCTGATAGTTTTGTTGTGATTCTGTATTGTGGTGTAGACTTGTGTGATTATTAATGATGGATTTATCAATTAAAGTATTTGGGATTTCTCATCTCTAGTTTGTTCACTGCGTTATTCATTTCAGATCAAGTAGTATTATATGAGAACAGGACAAATATTTTTTAAAAATATACTTTTATTAAAAACAAAACTTATTAATTAGTTGGATCAGTCATTTAATTAAATTAGTAATAGATTTAGACATACAATAAAAAAGCATTTATACAAATAAAAAAGGGAGGGACGACCTGAATTCGAACTCACGGTTCAAGCCCTCTCTGAATTCTCAAGTCAACACGGTGACCACTCTGCTTGTGAAGAGCTCATAAACATGGAAGATTGTATTGTATAGTTATCTATTTTTTCTATACTCTCGGTGATACGTTCAAATTAATCTTGACAGGACAAATTGACAGGAAAATTCTAACATATTTTTACCGTGAAATTAATGTTGTTTGTTTGGTGGTGGTTGTTGTTTTGTTTTGTGTTGTTTTTTTCAGGCTTATTCGCCAGATCAATTTGAAGGCTTTCTTCAAACATACAGAAAAAAAAAACAGACGCACACACTAAATACAACATTTTCTGGTCAGATTTGGCACACCCACAGATTTCCCGTTGTTGTAAACATCATTCATAGTAATAGATAAATGATGAAATCAATCAAGAGAAAGGCGGAGGAGGAAACAAAAAGCATAGGCGTGGCCATCGAGCGGGGTCGGAGAATGATAAAAATAGCCCGGGCAGACCTTGAGCTGCCAGGAGTAATGGATTCGGGCGAAGACTGGCCCATTACCCGAGACAACAGTGCTATGTTAAAGTCAGTGTGGGTGATTGTCCAGGTAAAAACAGGTGAGCTCTTAAGTTCAATAAGTATGAAGGTAAAAAAAAGTTGACGTTTAAGAGTTGTATTTGTTTGTTGAATTTTATTTCTATTCTTCGATTTGTTCTAACTGGTTTTGTTTTCAATTTTCGCTTTTAATTTTTTTTTCTATTTTTATTACTTTTAACTAAATATATCAAATGAATCGAATAATAGTTTGATGATTATTTTCAGTTAAAAGGGGAAGATAATGTAAGTTTTGATCAGATAACTCTTGTTGTTCATCTTGAATGTAGTCTTAGTCTTGTAGTCTGTCAACGTGGAAGCGAGTTTCAAATGGTCCGCATAGTTGTAGAAAAAAAAATCACAACTATATTATGTCAGTCAACCGTTGTTTTCGTTTCTCTTAACGAGAACGACAACTTAAATGAAACGTGATGTCTGAACCTCATTAAGAATTAGGCTCGAACAGTCAGACAGACATAGAGACATACACACACGCTCACGAACACACAGGTTATTTCAATGGAAAGACTAATGACTTAAATTAATATTCACAAGATAGCACTTCGATAATGGCTAATTCCTAGGGGGAGGGGCGGAAAAGAAGAAACATCATTAACCCTTTCTTCCTATGCATTCTTTATTCTCCTCCCATTTCACATTTCATAAAAAATTTTGAAATTTGTTTTTAATCATTTTTTATACTTTGGTCTGCGCGCCAGTTACAGCAAAATATGCAGGTTGCAACTGGGTCTGCGTAGTCACTGCACTCATTTTTAATCCTCGGACATTGCCTCTCATTTTAATTTTTGAGCGATTGGGGTCGGTTATCCCCCCAATATTTGATTTTCTGGTGACCACCACTGACCTCCCTCTTTATTTTTTTTCTTTCTTTTACCAGTCTGACGTGATAGTTTCCACAACCAGTTTCATGGGGTCAGAGTGTTAGCCAATAGCTTAACAAAATATCCAGTTAAAAAAAAAAGGAAAAAAATCAAACAACAATCAGGGTCTGTCGCACATCGCAACATCGAGTGGCGGAGGCTGGCAACACCGGAAGTAACAAGAAACATGAACGGTTTCACCATATGAAGTACATAAGAAGCGGGTTCGAAGCACAAGTGGGTGTTGCATTATGCAATGGCCACATCTTTATCTAAGGAAAAGCACGTGTTTTCAATTATCAAATATGTTTCTCAGCATCGCCTTGTTCTTGTAAACTTTGACAGGATGATGTCAGTTTGAATCCCCCCCCCCAACTCTTTTTTTTTCCTTTTGGACAAAATTTTTTACAGTTGTGAGGATCTAATGCGTTCACGAGATGTTCAGGCATGCGTCACGGCTTTCGTTTAATCTGTTAATTCCGCGAGGGTGTGGGGAGGGCTCTAATCTTAAGAGATATTGTCGAGGAATTCACCAATCTAAGCAAAGTGCTTTTTTTTTCATCTTCCCCAGTAGTCAATACATGCACACGCGTACAAACTCACACATCCTTTAAGCATGCACTCACTTATACATTAAAAAAAACTCTAAATATGATGTAATCATGATGCAATTGGGGTGGCATGTTTTGCTCATTACCAAGTAAAGGAAAAAAAATGGCGATCGTCTTTGGTAACGTTATCACGTTATGTAGGGGTTGGGGGGGGGGGGGGATGAGCACGGTGACATCGTGACAAGTGCAGGTGTGTTCGAGAGAAAGACACAGGATGAGAGAAAGGAAAGACTGAAAGATAGAGCGGGGAGTGGGGATGAACGAGAGACTTGGGGAAGGGGAAGAATGAAGGGAAGTGAAAAAGATGACCTAGAGAAACCCTCACTTCTTTTTTCTACCTTTTTCGGACGTAAGGTGTGAAACGCGATTCATTAAGTTGTATTTTATTTATCACTAGCCAGATATTTCCTGAGGCCCGAGGGTCTTAATTTTCGTGTCACTAATATAGTCAGTGATATTGTGTATTAGAAACAATGCGTGTACAAATAGTATACAGACCGACACCGTGATTCTATCCCTTTCCCTCCTTCTTTTTTTTTTAAAGCTTTAATGGAAAGTCATAAAGAATTTTAATAAGAAATCTGGCTACTAGAGAGACATTCGCCATGCAGGCTTGGAGGAGATCCAATTAGAAATTAAAATCAACGATAAAAGTGAATGTTCTTAAAAATGTGGATATCATACTTGTTTACGTCAACAAAAAAGATGCACAAAGGTCAGAGGTCAGAGAGATTGTGTTTGTTGTTTTGTTCCTATTCTTCTAAAGAGAAAATTGAAGAGTGATCTTCGAAGAGTCTTTTAGTCAAACATAACGATTAGCAAATAGCAAGTGGAACTCGCACTGAGTCAGACATCGACAGCCTCCTCAGTATTTGGCGATTAAAAAAAAACCAATAATACCAAAACAAAAAAAAAAAAACAAGCCAATCCTATCATTAATGGGAACCAGCCATGCTCGCGATCTTGAGTTTTATGCGACCCTAGAGAATGCCTTATTCTCAGACCAAAAAAATCCACACCCGCGCACGAGCGCACCATCATTCCATTCAATTGTTTTCAATGCAGCCCGCCAGGTCGTTCCCTGTTCATCACCATCAAATGCCCATTCGCGTGGTCCTGTCCGTCTCGTGATGTTTTGGAGGGCGGGGGAGGGTTAGAGTGGGACACTTAAGAACCCGTGTGAGCTGTCCGCCCATTGTCACATACACACCTGTTCAACTTGAGCTAGAGGTGGGTGTGTGCGACAACCTTCCAGTTCCTTCACCCACCTTCTTTATTTTTTCCCCTTTCACAATGCTCACCTTGTTACCACTAGTTACCAGGCTGAACTCACCAAAACTTAGATGGATATTTATAAATAATCAAACATGTAGTATGTTTAAAGCATGGCCGAGGCATAGAGCGTAATAACAATATTCAGCTACCATGTGTTCAAATTCTGGAAATAAAAGACTTGTGTCTATGTGCCTTACGTGTATGTGTGTCTATGCTGTCTATATTTCCATGTTGTAGTGTGTGTCTATGTTGTATGTGTGTAATGTGTCTATGTTATATGCGTCTATGTTGTCTGTCTTTGACTCTATGTCTATGTGTCTATATTGTCTATGTGTTTATTCGACTTTGTGTTTATGGGTCTATATTGTCTATGTGTCTATGTATGTCTGAAAATATTTTCTAAGGCTCAAAACATTCGACTTTCGAAAATTCTCGAAAGTAAAAAATCGGAATCAAACTAAACTCCTATTACCAAACACTGTTCACATTACATGTATTTCAAAACTGTATTTACCAAACACTGTTCACATTACATGTATTTCAAAACTATAATAACCAAACACTGTTCACATTACATGTATTTCAAAACTATAATAACCAAACACTGTTCACATTACATGTATTTCAAAACTATAATAACCAAAGTTGCCAAACACTGTTCACATTACATGTATTTCAAAACGTACTGAAAAAAAAAAGAGAATTTTAAAGAAAACGTTTCCTATTTGAATCCCAGAAAGAAATTGGAATAATTAATTATGAATACTCCGTCATCAGAAGATATAGGAATACGCATTGGAAGACACGGTGACACATTATCCAGGTATACCTAGTTACTCCACTTAGATCACAGTAAGAACCATTCCAAACTTCTAAAAAACCCGAAGGTGTTATTGACAAACCTCACAGCTTTCCGTTTCTCTTCTGTGGATCCGTTCAAAGCTAACCGCATTTTTTTTAACGCTAGCGCCTTGTTGGCCCTTTACCTTAAAAAAAAAACGGAAACGGATGAGGGCTAAAACATGTGTTCGGCTGGAAATTAGAAAATAAAAACTTTCTCTACTTCCGGCCTTTCGATGAAACCAGAACGAATACGCATGAGGCATGAAGTGTCTATTTGAGTTTATGTGGGTTTTTTTTTCCCCTTTTAAAATTTATGACATCTTTATTTCACAGCCCTCGGGAATTGGCTCGGGATTTGTCATATGAATAACAATGCTAGTACCGGGAGCTTCACAGACTCGTAAGACGTGAAAGCGCATAAACATGGAGAGAAGTCCACCTCTGTCATGATTATATATATATATATATATATATATATATATATATATATATATATATATATATATATATATATATATATATATATATATATATATATATAAGTGTAAGTAAAGTCATGTTATATATATATATATATATATTCATTATACTCCTGATCTCTTTAAGTTTAACTATTGAATATGTCTAAGTATGTTATAAACTACCCATTTACATGACTGAATGTAACAGAAATGTCTTTAAAAACTTTCGGTTTTGTCCAGTACTTTGATCTAAATGTATCACTAAAAATGGCTAAAGGAAATGAAGAAAAGTGGAAGATAATGGAGAAAAATGTATTCTAATAAGATAGTAGAGATGGTTATAAGCGTAGAATCCTATTTTCTCAGCAATCCATCCAGTAAAGTCAATTGACAAAATATTAGAATCATACTCTATAAATAATAATCTATAACTAGATATTTGCTATAACTATATGTCTGTGATCTAAGCAAGGAGATTACGTAATCAGAAAATGAGAGTTACGAGAGAAAAACACAATCAAACAAAAAACTTACAATGTTGCTGTAAGCAGAGCTTGAAGTTGTTGCTGTTGTATCTGTTGGTACTGCTGGCGTTGTTGTTGTTGCTGCTGCTGTTGTTGTTGTTGCTGCTGCTGCTGTAATTGGTGCTGAAATTGCTGATTCTGATAGTGTTGATTCTGCTGTTGCTGAAGATTCAGCTGCTGGTGCAGCAGCTGTTGTTGCTGAGGCGTAGGCGGCTTTTCTTCTTTAACCTTCGTTAATGGATCCATACTGTCTGATTTATTATCATATCAGTTGTAACAAAATATAAAGAAAACAAAAATCAATGTTGCCTCCAGCTAAATTTCACCTCACATAGTAGTCGCCCTCGACATAGCGCTCAGTCGTTGTCATTTAGATGATATTTTTAAGAAGAATTTCTAAATGTTAGATCAACATGTTCGTAGTATTCCACAGACTAACATCAACGTTGAGAAACAAAATGGCAACTAATGAGTTACATTTCCAATTCTTCATTTCAAGTGAAAGTCTGAAAATTAAATGAAAATAAAACAAAACAGTCAATGTATTAAAGTTTTTTTTTTAATGTGATCTACTTTAACACTAATTGTTTACACAATTTATTTTTTAAAACAAGAAAAAGATTTATTTTTTTAAACAAAGCCTATATCACTTCGTTTGGATTAGTCATTTTAATTAAATTTGTAATAAATATAGACTAATAATACTAAATCTCAGGGGCGCAGCTAGGAATTTTCCATCATTTGGGGGCCCGGGGAGCTCGATCTCCTTGGGGACCCTGCATTTTGCGTAATATTTAATATTTAATGTAAACAAAAAAAACTCATTTGGTCCCCCACCACATCAGTCATGTACAATTTATTTCCCTTGTTTGAGATTTTTAAAAATAATTAATTACTATTTCGTGCGCAGCGTAGTGTCAATGTGGAATGGTGCAAATGCGAGTTGAAAGAGGAAGAGAGAAAAAAAGATTAGAGTCATGTAAACGAGGTTATTATTGACATATTATTATTATTTGATTTTTTTTTTAACCAAAATTAAAGTTCTCATAATCTATTATTGATGGGTCTGTATCGGTGTGTTAGAGTCTCATCTCCTCGTAACAATTACCATTAACTAATTGGGCTTTTTTCTTAATGATTCTTCTTTTGTCAGGTAAAAGAAATAATTGTGCTTCAACTTGATCCGAGATTGGGTGTGGGAGAAATAACGTGTGAAAACTTTTGACCAGACAGACAGAGTTGATAAAAGGAAACATAGTTGACCATATATACAACGATAATTATTACAGTGTGCAGTGTATCTTTGTGAAATTTTCAATAGTTGGGACCACATTTAAAAACAAACTTCTTGCTAACCTTATTTTTATGAACGAATGATAATTTATATGGCAATTAGCAATGAGGAACAGGTTGTACATTCATTTATTGACTTACAACACGTGAATTTATATTCTGCCAACCCAAGCGTTATAAAAATCACTTTTCTTTGAAATTTCATTCCTTGGGCCACTTAGGTATCACTTGCATAAATGTACTCGATTTTTCCTCGTCCTATTCAGAATACTATTACGTCAGGAAGACTTAAAAAAAACTGATTAACTAATAATTTAAAAAAAAACGTATTAACATCTCAGTCTATAAAGACTCTACACCTGGCATAGAACAGCAAGCCAAGTTTTATTTTTTTTAAGGGGGGGGGGTGAAGGAGGACTGTGGACACCTCCTGAAAAGTGAGAGAATTAAAACAAAAAATTTGGCCAAATGGAGTTAGTGCACAGAGATGAACGACCTGCTGGAATGACGAGTTCAAGAGAATTGAAAGCACGTTGATAGCTGCACAACGCTAAAAACCGAGGAACACAGAGGGTTCTTTTTTTTTAATTACTCTGAGTGTGTGAATGTTTTCGTTTAGAAGTTCACAAGCGGCATCACATGACTAGAATGAGCAATAACCAAACGCTCTGCATTTTCACTACTTCAACCTGAGGTATTTATGCAGCATAAGGCCTGCTCCCTGACAAAAAGATATGTATAATACATGATACAGAGCCTACTCTCTAATAGAGGATACATATAATACAATATACAGGGCCTATTAACTAATAGAGGATATCTATAATACACGAAACAGTGCCTATTCACTGATAGAGGTTTTCTATAATACACGATACAGGACATATTCATTGATAGAGGATACCTATAATACACGATACAGGGCCTACTCACTGATAGAGGATACCTATAATACACGATACAGGGCCTATTCACTGATAGAGGATACATATAATACACGATACAGGGCCTACTCACTGATAGAGGATACCTATAATACACGATACAGGGCCTATTCACTGATAGATGATACCTATAATACACGATACAGGGCCTACTCACTGATAGAGGATACCTATAATACACAATACAGGGCCTACCCACTGATAGAGGATTCAAGTTTTACATTACACACGAGAAACTTTCTGAATGTCTGAACACGCTCACTTTAAAAACAATGCGACGAAATATTCAACACATTGTGCTTCTGCTTCTGTCATTGTGTCATGTCTGCCTCTGTCATTGTGTCATGTCTGCCTCTGTCATATTTATATATATATATATATATATATATATATATATGCCTCTGTCATTATGTCATGTCTGCCTCTGTCATTGTGTCATGTCTGCTTCAGTCATTGTGTCATGTCTGCTTCTGTTATTGTGTCATGTCTGCTTCAGTCATTGTGTCATGTCTGCCTCTGTCATTGTGTCATGTCTGCCTCTGTCATTGTGTCATATCTGCCTCTGTCATTGTGTCATGTCTGCTTCTGTCACTGTGTCATGTCTGCCTCTATCATTGTGTCATGTCTGCCTCTGTCATTGTGTCATGTCTGCCTCTGTCATTGTGTCATGTCTGCTTCTGTCATTGTGTCATGTCTGCCTCTGTCATTGTGTCATGTCTGCTTCTGTCATTGTGTCATGTCTGCCTCTGTCATTGTGTCATGTCTGCTTCAGTTATTGTGTCATGTCTGCTTCTGTTATCGGGGGGGGGGGGGAATAGTAGATTCATATACTTTTATTTTAAAGAATACACTGCCCTTAACATTTTTAAATTGAAAATTAGTTACTAAGAAGTGCATTATATGTTCAGAATTGTTCAAATGTAATAAAAAGAATTTAAGCTTTGAAAGGAACAGAGTGTGACGAGCAGCCAACAGAGTGATTTTGATATTAAGTATTAACTGAAGTTGGCATGTCGGCAAGAGAGAGGAAAAAAATTGGGGGGGGGGGTACGAAGGAGTTGAAAGCAAGGACATAAAAACAAAAAAAGTGTCCGTGAAAAAAGTCCAATTTACTCTATATGCTTGCCATGTGTCAGTCTAGTCCAATTTACTCTATATGCTTGCCATGTGTCAGTCTAGTCCAATTTACTCTATATGCTTGCCATGTGTCAGTCTAGTCCAATTTACTCTATATGCTTGCCATGTCAGTCTAGTCCAATTTACTCTATATGCTTGCCATGTGCCAGTCTAGTCCAATTTACTCTATATGCTTGCCATGTGTCAGTCTAGTCCAATTTACTCTATATGCTTGCCATGTGTCAGTCTAGTCCAATTTACTCTATATGCTTGTCATGTGCCAGTCTAGTCCAATTTACTCTATATGCTTGCCATGTGTCAGTCTAGTCCAATTTACTCTATATGCTTGCCATGTGTCAGTCTAGTCCAATTTACTCTATATGCTTGCCATGTGTCAGTCTAGTCCAATTTACTCTATATGCTTGTCATGTGCCAGCCTAGTCCAATTTACTCTATATGCTTGTCATGTGCCAGCCTAGTCCAATTTACTCTATATGCTTGCCATGTGTCAGTCTAGTCCAATTTACTCTATATGCTTGCCATGTGCTAGTCTAGTCCAATTTACTCTATATGCTTGCCATGTGTCAGTCTGGCGTCTAAATAATAAATAGGACAGTACACTTAGATGCCGGCACGAGTTGCTTTTGTCGATGTCTAAAGTCATAGATCTGTCTCGTGAACAAATTTGAATAAAACCTTTACTGCATAATTAATATCACAGATCCCTGGAGCGTACGCACGCGTGCATCTTTCTAATATACAAGGTCAAAGGCTAAGATAACAATAAGTATTGAGGTCATCAGTCGTTACGCGTACGGCCGAACGCCATAATCAATACACAGAAATAGAAACTCGCTTAGGGCTCGGTGTGTAGCGGCTATGATGAATATTTCGGAAACATGAACACGCGTTCATTATGGACGCGTCTGGGTGTATAGAATAGATTCGTTTTATGTTGTATGTTTTGTTTTGTTTTTAATCAGAAATGTTTATGACAAGCGAATGTGTATTGTGGTGAGATGGGTGTCTATGTGGTTGAATGTATGTGTGTACAGGGCAGTGTGCCGATGGAAGTGTTGATGCATGTCAGTGTGTAAACGGCCTACACGTTGATGTGTACATGACGTATGACAGTGATTACAGCATTGTGTGTAGAGGACCCCGTCTATGACAGTGGTTACAGCATTGTGTGTAGAGGACCCATCTATGACAGTGGTTACAGCATTGTGTGTAGAGGACCCGTCTATGACAGTGGTTACAGCAGTGTGTGTAGAGGACCCGTCTATGACAGTGGTTACAGCATTGTGTGTAAGAACCCGTTTATGACAGTGGTTACAGCATTGTGTGTAGAGAACCCGTCTACGACAGTGGTTACAGCATTGTGTTAGAGAACCCGTCATATGACAATGGTTACAGCATTGTGTGTAGAGGACCCGTCTATGACAGTGGTTACAGCAGTGTGTGTAGAGGACCCGTCTATGACAGTGGTTACAGCATTGTGTGTAAGAACCCGTTTATGACAGTGGTTACAGCATTGTGTGTAGAGAACCCGTCTACGACAGTGGTTACAGCATTGTGTTAGAGAACCCGTCATATGACAATGGTTACAGCATTGTGTGTAGAGGACCCGTCTATGACAGTGGTTACAGCATTGTGTGTAGAGGACCCGTCTACGACAGTGGTTACAGCATTGTGTGTAGAGGACCCGTCTATGACAGTGGTTACAGCATTGTATATAGAGGACCCGTCTACGACAGTGGTTACAGCATTGTGTGTAGAGGACCCGTCTATGACAGTGGTTACAGCATTGTGTGTAGAGGACCCGTCTACGACAGTGGTTACAGCATTGTGTGTAGAGGACCCGTCTACGACAGTGGTTACAGCATTATGTGTAGAGGACCCGTCTATGACAGTGGTTACAGCATTGTGTAGAGGACCCGTCTATGACAGTGGTTACAGCATTGTGTGTAGAGGACCCGTCTATGACAGTGGTTATAGCACTGTGTGTAGAGGACCCGTCTATGACAGTGGTTACAGCATTGTGTGTAGAGGACCCGTCTATGACAGTGGTTACAGCATTGTGTGTAGAGGACCCGTCAATGACAGTGGTTACAGCATTGTGTAGAGGGAGCGTCTATGACGAGATCTACAGCTTTGTGTGTAGAGAACCCGTGTATGACGAGATCTACAGCATTGTGTGTATAACAGAAGGTCTAAGATAATTTAGTGTGTGTAAATGGCCTCTATGACAGAAGGTCTATGATAACTGAGTGTGTGTAAATGACGTCTATGACAGAAGGTCTATGATAACTGAGTGTGTGTAAATGACGTCTATAACAGAAGGTCTATGATAACTGAGTGTGTGTAAATGACGTCTATAACAGAAGGTCTAAGATAACTTAGTGCGTGTGTAAATGTCGTCTATGACGGAATGTCCATGGGGCTGTAAGGAGGTCTGTGTGTAAGGTCTTATTAGGATGTGTAAATGAAATTTATAATAGAAGGTCTACAAAAGGTTGTGTAAATGACATGTATGGCAGAATGTCTACAATAAGGCTGTGTGTATATGACATGTAGGACAGAATGTCTACAATAAGGATGTGTGTAAATGACATGTATGGCAGAATGTCTACAATAAGGCTGTGTAAATGACATGTATGACAGAATGTCTACAATAAGGATGTGTGTAAATGACATGTATGGCAGAATTTCTACAATAAGGCTGTGTGTAAATGACATGTATGACAGAATGTCTACAATAAGGCTGTGTGTAAATGACATGTATGACAGAATGTCTACAATAAGGCTGTGTGTAAATGACATACATGACAAAAGGTACACAAGGAGCTACTGTGTAAATAGGGTGTTACATGACAGAAAATATGGCATTGACTGCTTGCCTGTGTTCGGTTAGTGTTTCGCTAATAGTATGTTTACGTCACGTCTGTATATACGACATTTGACATTACAATGTATGTGACATTTGACATTACAGTGTATGTGACATTTGACATTACAATGTATGTGACATTTGACATTACAACGCAGTGTGCTAAAAAAGTATTTTATTGAAACAAGATCATCAAAATTTAACAAACTCGAATAATGATGTAAAAATTCTATTTAAAACAACAACATGTTCTATAGGCCTTCGCTAAACCCTTAAACTAACAAAGTAAAGCGATCTGAGTGTCTGGACTGTGTCTTTATGATCACTGTCAAACATTATACACGAGACGCGCGTCAATATTTGCCTTGTAAACCCAGCCTACTTCATATGTTTACATTTCTAAATGGCTATGTAATCATTATGTATTTAGTGACATCTAAATAAATTCTTTACATTTATAGCTTCTTTTTTTTTTGTATGTGGCTGTAACTAAAGACAACAAAGTAACAGGGGAACTAACTCTATCTTACAAACTTTAAAACTTCAAGGTTAAAGTCTGTAAGATAAAGTACATGTATACTTTAAAGCCGATTTGTTGTTTTATTATTTTTTTCTCCAAAGGCTATGTGCACTTGTTCTGGGTGCCCACAGGATGTGAAAGAAGCCCCCCCCCCTTTTTTTTTCACCCCAAACAGACACACACACACACAACCACCACCATCACATGCACACCAGAAGCCATTTCCTTTTCTAATGAAATACTGTGAATAAATAAATACCTGCCGAATTCAAAAACAGCACAACCGAGAAAGTAAAGTTTATCCAAATAATAATGAAGTTAATTTATGGTAATGTTAGAAAATGACCAGTAGTGGCCATAAACATAAACACATACAGCTCCAATACTGGTAGCAGCATTGGGGGGGGGGGGATTCAACCTATTGGTATATAATGATGTGTTGTTTTTTTTCTGGAGTCTACTTTGAACACTGATAGAAAACATAATCTAGAATCTAGATGCAGATGATATTTTTTTAAAGAATCATTTCTCTTGTAATTATTTGGAATCTATTCTCAACACTGAGAGAAAAAAAATTGATCTAGCTGCAGTTGATATTTTTTTTAAAGAATCATTACTCTTGTAATTATTTGTAGTCTATTCTCAACACTAATCCAATAAAACGTGATCTAATTGCAGTTTTTTAAATAAAGAATCATTTTATATGTAATTATTTGGAGTCTCAACACGGAACCAACATAACCTGATCTGATTGCAGAGGATATTTATTAATGAATGATTTCAAAAGTGCACATTAGTTATTTGGAATCTACTCAGAACATTGATCCAATAAAGATGATTTAATTGCAGTTTATATTAATTAAAGAAATCATTTCTCATGACCTAGAATGAAACAGAAACTATCATAACTTAAGACACCTGTAAAATTAAACCAGTATTGGCCACTTTAAAAGGTTGAAACAAGAACTTTTTATACAAACAAACACTCACTGTAACTTTCTGTTTGCTTGGTCATTCTATTTTTAGTTGATCTTAATGCTGTGAGATCTTATACTAACATTTCAAATGACATGATAATTGAAAACGAAACCTCTTAATGCCATATAAAAAAGGGGGGGAGGGGGTAACTTAAACAGATTTTAACACAACATATCCTATTAAATAAGTGAAAAAATATAATCAATGTCTTCAATGTTAAATAATAAAGAATAAAATGATACTCTGACAAGAGATTGGCAGATTGTCAAATTTATAATTAAACAAGATGACAAAGAAAGTTTGTGTGACCCAGTTAGTAAGCAGTGGTGTAGCTAGGGTGGGGGAGGAGGGGGGAGAATTGGAAAGTCCCCCCAGGCCCCCACTTGATGGGGGCCCCCAAATGAGTGTTTTTTATATTAAAAAATAAATATTTTGCAAAATGCAGGGGTCACCTAAGAGTTCAAGCCCCCCCCCCCCAACCCCCAAACGATGGAAAATTCCTAGCTACGCCCCTGCTAGTAAGTCATACAAAGCCCCTGCTAGTAAGTCATACGACATCAACTCATTAGATAAACCACATTTAACCATAAGTCAGAGTCACATTTGACATTGGACATATTTATGAGCATATGAACAGATTTTCAGTTGTGCTTTTTCTAGTTTTTTTTTTAATATCTGAACTTGAAAGACAGAAAAAAAAAAACAATAGCAGCTTTGACCTAATGTGCTGCCAAATAGTATCTCTAAAAATGTTAAACTAAACTACAAACATGAAAATATTACAAATGAATCCTCCATTACATGAAGTATAGAAATAAATTCCATTTCAGATTTCAGACACACCAGTAGATGGTGGATAAAGTTTTCCAGAAATTCTGACCCATCACATTCTGTGTTTCAATCACTTTTCTAAACATCTTTTAAATAAGAAGCAGGGTCCCTTATTATGGATATGGTACTTGTCAGGACTGAGTTCTGATCAGTCTGGGTCTCCTGTTAACTGTAGAGGAGAAAGGGGGCAATTCAGGTTGTTGAGATGGGTTTTTTTTAATGGAATGTAACTCATAATAAAGGAGTGTGGTTTTGTTCCTAGTCCAGTACAGTTGGACTTTTGGTTATAGATAGAGTTGAAGTGTAGACTCTAATTATTTTCTGTGTAGTCATTATTCAGTCTTTTGGGATATTGAACTGTTATATTTTAATTGATACTGGATATTTCAATTGTCTGAACTGAGCCTGTATTATATTACAGCGTATGTAATAAACATGTTATATGTCCGTGAATTGGCATTCTGAATCTTTATTCTTATGTGTCGTTATGGTATTGCCCAAGACTTGGGTACATTTAGTAATCAGCAATGAAGTACACATACCTATATTAGAGAAGAAAACAACCTAGACAGTTCTGTAGGAGGAGGTCTAATAAAAAGCTTTGTATTGTAACATATTTCTAACCAGGGGTCCTCATTTTTTTGTTGTAAAGTAACAGATTTAAGAGACAATGGATATATGCACTGAATATATCATCTTCAGAATGAAAACAAACATCTAGTTTTTTAAATGTGTTTGCTGGCCAGTGGTCAAGAAAAGTACTAATGGGTCCAGGTTGAAGAATATGATTGTGAGCTCCTTTTAGCCTCTAAACTAGAAGTTGGGTGTAACAAATAAAAGTTAGAGCCATCCTGTATATGTATCAGTAGATTTACAAATAGACAATCTAATGTATTTACTACCTTTTACTAGCAACAGTGTCATTTGACTCAACTTATTTTGTAATGACTTCTTACAAGTTAAAGTGGGATATGTGGCTGTGAAGTATTACCGCTTGGCTTCTTAGCAAAGGGGCACTAGTTTGATTTCTGATTCCAAATGAGTTGTGTTTGCTGAAAACCTGAAGTTGGCACAGAAACCTTCTATCAGATGCTCCTAATGCCCACAGGTCCACACAAAAAAATTAGTCTGGAGCACATTAAGGATGCTGAAAGATGAGCTATACCAGAGTAGTTTAAAAATAATAACATGATATTTCAGTAGCAAGTTCTTACAAGTAACAGATCCAGGTTACCCAACGCTTGAACATTTTAAAAGTAATAAATGGATTTCTTTCAAGGACCCCTGTGGTCACCATTATTTATGGATCAGTTCACAATGAACCCCTATGCTCTATGATTGCTTTACCACTGAAACTATCATTTATAAATAGACAATCAATATTCACAGCTGTGTATACAAGTTGTTCATCAGAAATACTGAGCCATCTATTTTAGTTGGCATAACCTCCCACTTTTTATGACCGCATCACAAACCAAGAGATTAGAGACAAGGTTACTGCAGAGATTGGACCCCATGATGACCTGCTAACTATTGTAGAAAAATGCAAGCTAAAAATCCATGGCAATATTACAAGGTCTTCGGGGCTCACAAAGAACTTCTTTAGGGAACAGTACCAGGAAAAAGAAGAAGAGGCAGACAGAGAAAGCGATGGGAGGACAACATAAAAGAATGGACTGGCAAAAGACAAGGAATGGAGAAAGATGGTCAACAAATCTTGCATGATGCCCCAACGATCAAACAGACTAAGGGATAGGTAAATGTAAAGCCTCCCAATAATTCATAAAATACACTTTTATCTTGAAATAAAATATAGGCTAGTTATTTCAACATAGTATGATGTCCTTTATGGTTGAAACAAGCAAATATAAACTTAACTTTAAAAATAAGAATGATATCACTTGTCAGCAATAAAACAAAATAATGATAAAAATAATTATAATATTGATTGAACTGAGTAGATCTAGAAACAGTTTCTACAACTACTGTTGGGAGATTAATAACTACTATTAAACATTCTGCCAAAAAAAGGCACAGGAAGAGATTACTAACTGATCTTATTTCTACCTCCAAGACAAAATCTAAATGGAGTGTATGTATGGGTTAATTTACCTCTGCAGGTCTAAGAGCTTAATAAAATGACAAGACATTTTAATTCTAGGTTTACTCTATAAACTTTCTTATTACATAGTCTATTACATAGACCACATAGTCACTGGATCTAATAGTGCCTAAACAAACTAGATCTGCTGATAATCTAGAATGCCTATGGCCCTATGGACTGGATTTATAATATGCTAGAGTTAGACTAATTTAGACCTAGGCCTAGGTTCTAGATTCCTACATAATTCATTCTCTTAGCCTGGACTTAGGATAACAGCTAGCAAGCCTTGTGGCTTGTAGTTTGTCCAAAATAACTAACACATTCACTAACTCAATATCACCAAACTACAATTTATAATTTATTACTAGAGCTAGATCTAATACAATTATTAATTAGCTAATAAGTCCTAAGTCACTAGATCTAGCATACCCCTAGCCCTAGCTACCGACTGTCACTGTAGGCTACAGATAGAAGACCAAGACAGTCTAGTATAGGGTTAGCTACTTTGAAGTTTTAGTAGAAGTAGATATCTAGATTTTAGATATAGAATCTATATATAGATCTAGATATAAGTCGACTAAGTTATTAAGTTTCTATTGCGTAGTAACTGATCATGATGCTAATGCCATGGCTAATGTCTAGTTATGTGTAGTGTAGTAATGATGGATTCACCAGAAATGTTTTTATCATTATTAAGATTAAGTTTTCAATTGAATACCTGTTAGAATAGTTAGATCTAGAATCTAGATCTATAAATCTAGATCTTAAACAAGAGCAATGTAGATTATATTAGATCTATATCTAGCCAAAATTCAAGGTTAGCGTGCGATAAAAATAACCCTCGCCTTACTGCTCGTCACTTTGTTTTGGTTTTTTTCGACTATCGGCCATGACCCAATAAGCCCGACAGGACGAGGACAAGACGAGTAGCAGACGTCACTAACAAACGAGGCCTGTATAAACATTCACGATCCAACCCACACACAATTCTTTGTGATTGTTTCGACAAGAAACGTCCAAATATCTCACGCCCCAAACCATAGTCCATATTATAGAACGTTTCAACATGCTAAGTACGTAATCTAAACATTACGTGTTCTGCTTACCCGATCCTAGATCTCTAGTGTGTTAAGTGTGCTGTGAGTGGAAGACTTTAACACGGTTAACGAAGTGTGCTATGCGTGGCGATTGTTTTGTATATAGCTGTTCGTTGCCATTGCATAATCGATACAGGGGAACAACTTAACGGCAACACTTGATCCAGAGAATGATCTTCAAGACGGACGCTGGTAACGATACGAACAAATGATTACATTATCCTTTGACTGTCCGTACGAAAGAAATCACGAGCAAGGCGCCATATCCACAACAAAATCAGAATAAATGCTGAGCCGAATGAAAAATATCCAGACGAGGGTCAAATCTCGAATGCATATTTCCGGCCTAGCCCGCTGATGACTAGCAACAGATAACTGTGCAAATAATGAGCGGCTAATGCTCGCAACAGTAGCTTCCCTTTGTACACGTCTTGCGATTTAAAGGATATTCTTGTTTTAGAGTTCTTCTAGGTGAAAGAATTAAAGTATTAAGCAATTTTACCTTATTTTGCATCTTAATAGCTGCATTTTGTACAGTAATAGTCTTAATAATGCAAAGATTACGCCTTGGCAACATCGGATAGAAAAAAAAAAAAAACTTATTCAAGGGAAACAACAAGAATAAAACATTAATAGACCAAGTAAAACTTAGTTACCTATCCTTGTCAATTGCGTTATTTATTTGATTGACATCGCTTGAATTGACTTCGTCTTAGAGTCTGCTTGGGTGGATTCTTTTCATTTTTTTTTCTACCACCTCCCATTCTTAGATCAATTTAAAATTTTTCAGAATTACTCATTATTGATAACAACACTGGAATCGATAAAAAAAATAACCAGTTAGTTAAACAATTAGTGGTGGGCAGGTAGCTAATTAACATAGTTTTTTTTAGTTTTATTTAGTTTTATTTAATTTAGAATATTATGAGATATTTCAGCGATTAAATGGTGCTCTCCCTTCACTTAAGCATTGCTGTTTTGTTTTTGTTTTGTTTTTTAAAGTATATTTAAAGTATATGGATTGTTCTACTTTCGTATGTTAAAATCGACTATCCATAGACTGGACATTGCCGTATATTTAAAATAAAAGTATTACAATTCATTGAGCAATGGAAAAGAAAATCCTCAGAAAAATGTTTTGTACCACTCATGAGGAAACTGGATGGAGGATTCACACCCACCAAGAAAAAGACCAGCTAGATGAAGACACCTTCGTAGGGACGGAAATAAAAAGGAACAGATTACGCTGGGCTACCTTGAAAGAATGTCAGAGAACAGAGGAGCTAAGATTGTTCACCGTGAAAAAACAAAAGGCAGGTGACACAAATGCAGACCGCGAGTACGGTGGCTTGATGACGTGTAGAGGCCAATCTACAAAAGCTAAGAATTTATGGCCAAATTACAAGACTTCGGGGCTCTCAAAGACCTTCCTTCAGGGAACAGTACCAGGAAAAAAAAGGAAGAGGCAGACAGAGAAAGCAATAGAAGACAACTTAAAAGAGTGGACGGGCCTGCCATTGAAAGACGTTCTAAGGCAAAAGACACAATGGAATGGAGAAAGACGGTCGACAAATCTTGCGTGGTGCCCCAACTGCCCAACAGACTAAGGGATAGGTAAAGGTAAAAAAAAAAAAATGAGTGTAGGCATGGAAACGTAAAGCGCAGTATAAGATCAGAATGGAAAGAGCGGGTCATGGCCCTCCATGGGCTGTAGGGACACTGGGATGGATGGAGGATTAATGGAGCAATGAAAGGTGCAGGGTGAAACCATGAAAACGCTTATAAAAAATATAGTCTCTAAAATAACTATCACTATACAATAATCCCAACAGTAATCTTTTTTTTTCTGGGGGCGGGGGGGGGCGGGGGGATGTCTCTTGATGTACACTCTTTGCTTGTGCAGAATAGAATATTTTATTCTTTTAAACATTTTTGTAGTCTAATAGTGTGCTCGACTAATACTATTAATGACTACAATAATAATGCATTGCATCACCGAATATTAAAGAAGAGCATATTATTTCGCATGGCTACATGGGCTCTATTGGGTCCTGCTTATTTTATTTCGAATTCAAATCAACGCCAGCTCCCTCCCTTTGCCAGCTGATGTATCCAAAGGAACGGCAGTGCCGATACAGTTTGGGGTCAGCGGCGTCGCAGGTTCTGCCAGAGTGTAGCACTGGGTGCTGCAAACTGCCTTAGGGTCGCCAGCTCCTGATTTTTCCTCAGGGTTGACTCGCGAAGCCTTTCCCATGATTGGGTATAGCTGCAAAGCAACAGAGGTTTGAATTCAGAGTTTTCCTTCTCCTAGGTGGGTAGCCAGCCATGGCTAACGAGCCCCTCCTGCCCGAAGCTTACTGGTTAAGGCGCCAGTTACTCGCCTTTGCCCCTTATCCTGTTAGTGAGAACAGTTCCACCGGACTCGATATCTGAGCCACACGTGAAGGCCAGGAGTTGGACTGGTTGTCAGAGGCTATTTGAGATGTATGCCATTTGGAAGCATTTTATAGGTAGTGGAGTGCTTACATCCATTACCACAGTGAAAAGGCTACATAATTGAATAGTATATAAGTTACAAATGTAAAAAAAACAAAAAACAACGCATGTTATTTAAAGAGTGTTTATTGACATTATAACTTTTGTTAAAAAATAATGACTTGGATGAGTTTGATGAGATTAATATTTGAGTGTATTTATGCACGGCTCAATGTTTGTTAAGTATCAACCGTAAATCTCAACGACAGAAACATTTCTATTCCGTTTCTTTCATCTGTGATGCTGTTCATTACGGCGATGAATCCAATGTGAATCTGAGATAGCAGTCAACAACTTCTGTACAGTGACCCGTAATTCAGACTATAACATTGGAACATGTTTTTGTCATCAGACTTTGTGGTGTCCTGGTTTTAACATTGGTTTCAGTTCCTCAGTTTGTGAATAGTTCAATACGCTGAGTCTCTTATTGCTAAGAACACATCTATGATTATTTTCTGAGTTTTCCCTCGCGTCATACAGACCTTTGACGTGGCAGCAAGCTGTTGGACTAAACTGCCCACAGGTTGCGACCTTACATGTCAGTGTTCAGGCCTTCTATGACGATTGGTCAACACCCAGTCGTAAATATCCAAGTGAAGATCGTCTTCAAATAAATTATTTTTTAGAATACTTTGTAATAGACATATTCAACAGTGGTGAGAGGCGAGTTAGTTATTATTTGAATTATCCGTTCGGATAAACTGGCTTTTAGGAAAGAAGTTATTTAAGTTATAAATATTGTCATTTTTTCTGTGGACCCCCTACTGTTGTCTCACGAACCCCTTGGGGGTCCGCGACCACAGTTTGAGAATCAATGGTCTAAAATGTTTTTTTTAGATGGTAAGATAAATGTAAAAAGTTTATAATGAAGTTCCTTATACACCTCTGGGCTGGACAAGGTCCAAATATTTAAAATTAAAAGCTCCTTGTTGTGTTATGTTCAGCTTCTATCCACTGATGGACGTCCATCCTTTCCTCCTCCACCCATCAACCTAGTGTACAGCCCCATCAATTAGTATTGAGAAAGAGTGCATTATAACTTAAGTTTTGATATTTCCAAATCGCTCATTAGGTAACTGAATTTTTAAGAAATCAAGTTGATTTTGTGCCTTAACTTTGGAAGCATTTAATTAATTCTGAGTAAGAGAACAGCTTTTAAAAAAGACGCAAAGTAAAATCCACCCATCGTGCTAGTTGTAGCTAGATCTAGAACATCATAGTAAAGACAACTCAGACGTGAACATATTGAGAGCTCAATGTGCTGCCAGACTACTGGTCACTGTAGCACACCAGCCTTAAGGACAGAGAAGAGAAATGAAAGCTTCTATAATTAATGTAGAATGTGTATCGTCTATTCTCATTCCAACACATTATTTTAATTTATGACCAATACAGTTAAAAAAGAAACTTGTTTTAAATGTACAATAATATTTTCAAATAAAGATTGATCATAGTGTTTAATATGCTTATACACTAATACACATGAATATTAAAAAGGCGCATTTTTATAGTCTTTGGTAAAAGTGTAAAATCCTCCGCAAGGCCTCTACTTACTTAGATCCGACACAGTGATAAATACATTTCAAGAAGACAAAATAGTTACTGATACTTCTTCTCAATAAGAGCAAAAAAAAAAAAGCTGGAAAAAAATGTCTTGGTCAAGACAACATATAGTCCAAAAGCCTTTGCTTTTAATGTTATTGTTATTGTATGTGTAAGTCATATACTGGGCACAATTCAATAAACATTTCTTTCAACTAACATCTCACTATCATAGTAACGATGTTAAATCACACAATGTCAACTATTTCAACATAAAATTAATTACATAGTCTCATATATATTATTTCACATTTTACATTAATTTTTTTATACAGTGGTACCAGTTGAAAGTAGAAAACATCAAGCTGGCTGCTGGAACGCTACATAGTCATACGCTGCTCACTGCTCACTAGGAAAAACCGTCAGGGTGGTTCGAATCCTGCACACCGCCATTTCCTGCAGACTTGCAAGAGGTTTTGGCTTAGACGTAACGAAGGTCGGAAACTTTGACAACAAAAGGAATATATATATATATATATATATATATATATATATATATATATATATATATATATATATATATATATATATATATATATATATATATGTAAATTTTCAAGGGAGCTAACATACACTGTCTTCTTAGTATTTCAAAATTTCCTTGGTATATATATATATATATATATATATATATATATATATATATATATATATATATATATATATATATATATATATATATATATGTATATATGTAAATTTTCAAGGGAGCTAACATACACTGTCTTCTTAGTATTTCAAAATTTCCTTGGTTAGCTCCCGTAGACCGCGCAGCCGTTCTATGCGGCTTATCACTTAAAAATAAAACAGAATTAGATTTTTAAAATACATGTTTTGTTAAGTACACCCTTTCTCTCTACTCTTTGTCTTTTAACCAGGAGACACACATTTTTAAAGTTCAATATGATTCATAAAGTGAATGGACCTATGCTAGCGTTCAGAGGCCGCGAGCACACTGTTCACATGTCAAGGCCGTCAGATCCTCGGCCTGCATCTTCATGACGTACTTGAGGGGCGTGTCTTGAGGCTGCACCATGAGCTCCGCCCCGTTTCTGTGCAAGCTGGGAATAATGGCTGGAGGCTGGCAGGGCGTGGCTGTGATAAATAAAAGGCGATCCATAAACTCCATCTAGAGAATATAAAACATAAAGACAGTCATCAATTGAATTTGAAACTACTGATGTGTTCATTAACCACAACTGGGGAGAGGACATCAATAATAAATAAAAAGAAACAAATAAACTACGAAGTCTCAAGGTGGTCCGGTTGATGTGTGTATCTTATCTTATCTTATCTTATAAATAACAGACGTTCCTTCTTAGCTGAAGAAATGTGTAGGTAGGCCTGCAGTAGAAGTATGGTGCTTATTTATTATACAATTTTAGAACGGTTAGAAATCTCTTCACAAGACAGACGAAAAGAGACCCCCCCCCAATTAACACACACACACCCTACCAGTAGGAAATGGCTTCACCTGCTTCATATGTATGTCTATATGTTGGACTCTAATGCTTTATACATTGAACTATATTTTATATTGAATCGTGTATTCAGCCATAAATCTTCAGGGGAGTTAACTTACAATGTCTGCTTCGTATTTTAAAATTCCCTCAGTTAGCTCCCGTAGACCACGCAGCCGTTCTATGTGGCTCAACACTTCCATGTGAGGCGGAAACTTATCCATGATCATGGCCAGCCACTTCTTCTTGGACATTCGCACGGGCAGACATTCCAGCTCCCAGGTTACGTCTAGCCTGCTGCTCTGCAGGTCCTTGATGATGCATGTGTATGGGGGCTCGTTCTTCTCCAATCTACAATATAAAAGTTTATAATCAGATAATTCATTTTAAAAAGTGCACAGTTCAAAAGCGACCTAAGCAGAACGCAAGGTCCTTTGGGAATGTTACATGCGGGGCCCTATCCTACTCTTTCTCAAAACATCATGCTTAAAGCTCTCATAGTAATCATTAATTGATATGGATGATATAGTGACTTCAACACTATATAATAGTCTTTGTTTAGAAGGAACTGTGTGTTTAAAAGGTCCACTGTAATAGACATACTAAAAACAAATGTTACTATTGAAAGACATTTTTTTTTCCATCGCTCAACACGAGGACTAAGACTAAGACTAAGACTAAGACTAAGACTGCTTTATTGATCCTTATGGAGATTTGTTGTGATTACAAGGACTCTTTTCTCATATAAAGACAACACAACAGAAACATTCACACAAATAGAACAGGCATAACATATCTAGGGGATGACATATTTTCATTGATTTCCAGGCTTCCCCCCACCTCAACGGTACAAAGCAAAACCCAGAGGGTAACAGCATATAACTGAACATCGAATAAATGCTATTCAACTGAACAGTTAGTGAATAAACAACAATTGTTCAACACAAACAATATTGAATAATAACATAATTGCAAATTAACAAGATATTTCAATATATACCAATCAATGAATCATGGTGGTTTAACATTGCAGTAATAATTATTCAAATAACACACCAATAACACACCTTTCCACACGCACACTCCATCTCTGTGCCCTACAGATCGGCATACACAACCAACAACACTAGCTAATGTCCAAACAGTTACGTCATAACAAAGGGGAAGCAAAGGCAGACATTGTTTGTATTTGCGTTGTAGTTATTTGACATTTTAGTATTACTTAGGCGAAAGAGACTTTATTTTTACATTTGAAGACAAATTTATGTATTAATTATGTGACGTCGTTTTATCGTCCAAGTAAAACTTTTCTGCGTTAGCAGCGAGATCGATTTAAAAGGCGAGGGCGCCTACTGTAAAAGTTTGAGAACCACTGCCTCGAATATCTCTCACACTTCAGATACAGCCCGTTCACCTCTTTTTAATTGAATTTTATTTGACCTGCAAACTTCTTTATAGTAGGAATTTTACATGATAGACTTTAGAAAATTGAGTTTCTGAAACTCAGAAATGCTGAAAAAATGCTTGGTGCCCGGAGCTTAGCCCCGGACATTGATAGGTAATCTTTAAGCGCTCCCCGAAACAAATAAATGACTAAGGTAGCGGCAAACTGACATTTTTCCCTTTAGATGGTATTAAACATTCGAATAACACCTCAAAATGTTTACCGTTTCCGTCTAAAAGTCTAACCATGGAACTATGTCTAACAAAGGAAACATGTTTAGGTGATTTTAAAAAATATACATTGTAAAATAATCAAAAGTATTGAAAAATGTCATAAACAATGGCATTTTCAAATAGAATTGACTAATTTTACATTTGTGCAAAAATCGATGAAAATAGGCAATCAGCTTACAGTATTGGTTCAACAATATGAATTTCTATTAAGAAAAGTGAATAAAGTTGATAGCGGGGAGGGGGAGGGTGACACCCTGAGCTAACCGCACCGAGTGACACCGACCCTAGTGACGCCACTGCCTTCTAATGCAATATCATTTAATCTTGTACTTACCTTCTAATGCAGTATCATATAGTCTTGTACTCAACTTCTAATGCAGTATCATATAGTCTTGTACTCAACTTTTAATGCAGTCCCATCTAATCTTCTACCTACTCACCTTGTAATGCAATATCCTTTAATCGAGTACTCACCTTGTCTTGGCGTCTTCAAAGTAAGGAAGCGTGCTGAGCTCCACAGATCTGTGGATTATAACAATTTTGCCTTCTGGCGCCAAACAGGCAATCATGTTTCTATACAATGTTTGTGGCTCTGCCAGGTACCTCACGCAGTCTTCGATCAAAATCTTATCATATTTCTCTTTTGAGGTCGATGTGTCTTGGGCTAAATTTCTGAAATGACAAAACACGGATGTCGTATAAACTTAGCACAACACAGTGAGAGACCATTCTTAATCAAATATCAAGTTGGCCATTATGCTTATCAGTTAAATAATGAAAAGTTTATATTTGTCCTTGACTTTTGAAACAAGACCACGATTGATATGGGAGGGTACTCCGACTACCTGGCCAAAGTCTTCTGCTCTAATTGATACAACTACACATAATATAAGCTTTTCTTTTTTTTTTTTTTTTTAAGTATTTTTATTTGTTTTTCTTGTTAATTTTTTTTAAATTTCATTTCGGGCCACCAAATTCATTTCGTCTAAGGCCTCCAATTATCAAAGGCCGCCATGACCGTAACCCTCCAGCCAAGACAGATAGGACTCTCCAATTACGATATACTCAACACAAATTGGTATTCCAGATAGGACTCTACAATTACGATATACACAACACAGATTGGTATTCCAGATAGGACTCTCCAATTACGATATACACAACACAGATTGGTATTCCAGAATGAACTCGGAAAATCAACACATACAAGTGTTTTATTTTTGTGTTTTTTTTTTGTTTTGTTTTTTTTTTGTCGATCGACATAAAGCTTTATTATATTGAGATAGAAATAACTAACACATCCTGCAAGTCCAGTTTTAATCCCCCCCCCCCCTTATCCCACAGATTTATTCAATGACCCAATATAACCATATATAAACACCCAGATATCTACAAGGACTCATAGCCGCCATTTTCATATTGGAAGTCAAATTTTTACATCTCAGCCAGCAGGTCTTGAAAAGTTACTAAAAGAAATGGATATTATAATGCAAACAAGCTCACACTTTAGCGGTGTTGATGCTATGCCATGACTCACTGGGGTTCTACTCGTAGCAACTCCCATCCATTACGTCACGTGCCCAGGAGTGAACGTAATTGGGTCATAACATCTCAGTGATTGAGTCAGACAAGTGTACATGATGATTCACTCATTTTTCCGAATCCCCCACACCGCCAAAAACATTCACAGTGAATAATTAAGAGACATTTTTTTATTACATAAAAAGGCTGCACTAAGATGTTCTCTTTGCAATGCAATTATATCGCACCATGCTATCATCCTCACAAACCTCTTTCGCTCTAAACTCACCACCGTCAAGTGCTCGTCCAGCCACTTTTCTATTTCCGAGTCCCCTTTTTACTGTGTTTAAATTGGTCTCCCAGTCTCCGACCCTAAATGTGTGTGTGTGTGCGTGCGTGCGCGCATGTGTGTGTGTGTGTTTATGAGTGTGTGTGTGTGTGTGTGTGTGAATAGCCTCTCGCGAACTTAATTTTGTTAGTTCGCGTGCTCTGCGATTTGGAGCAGACGTTGATGTGGAACTCTTATTGGCAGAAGTGCCGAAAATACAACAATGCTTGAAGGGAATTCTCACGCACGTGCTTTACCAGGCTGCCAACTAAAAAAATAGAATTGAAGTAAAAGAACTTTAAAGAAGGATTCCTTAAATTAGAATTTTTAATCGACTGATCTTTAATTTATCTTCAACGCCCTTTTTATATCAACACTGGTGTTTATCTTCCAGAAGCTACTTAAAAGCGACTTACTTCAGTGATCGGAAATCGCCAAAAAATGACTGACATCTTTTGGGAATCTCCCATTACAACAGTAAATTAGAATAATTGATTTAGACCAGGGGTCTCAAACTCATTTCAGCATGTGGGCCACAGTGGAAAGTAACAACCATTCAGTGGGCCGCACGACAAAAAGAGAATCTTTTTTCATTAAATTTTACGAACACTACTGTCACTGCAGTTAAATGCTAAAATAAAGTTTTTATAATTATTAATTACATTTAGTTCAGTTTATTACATGCACAGGCAGTTTAGTTTACTAAAATAAGTTGACGTTGTCTCTGTCACTTATTAAAAAGCTGAAACTGTAGTTCCCCAAAAAAAACAACTATCATTTCTAGGCCTACTGCAGATGGCTCGTCACTTATGTTTCTTTCCACTCAGCTGAGAGCGTTTGGCAGAGACCACACCATCGACATTAGGCCTGAAGTCGCGTGTAGTGGCAAGCCGCAAGGTTGCTTTCAGATGCTTATCAGTCAGTCTTGATCTTAATGCTGTTTTTTTTTTATCATTCTGGAAAAGACTGTTCGCAAACGTACGTACTCCCAAACATCGCTAGAATTCTAGCAGCTGCGCAGAATAAGTTTGGAAATTTCTCTCTGGGAAGAAACTGGTAGAAATCAGAAACACCAACATCAGCGTATTTTTGCTTCAGAACAGTGTCACACTGCAGGTCCAGTAGTTCCATCTGGACTTCCTCTGGAACGTTTTTGACTTCAACTACGAACGGAGTGGCAACAAGGAAAAACTGTGGTTCGAGAGCAGTGAATTGCTGAAAGCGGTGTTCAAAATCTTCCAATAGTCTTGCGCTGTGGTTCAACCGTAATGCTCTGTAGAAAAGACAAATGAGCCAGGTTTCCATCTGCCAGCTGAGTGGCCCACAAAGTCAGCTTGCATCTGAATGAATCAAACATCACGGTAATCAGCTGCTTTGTGCCCTGTAGTTGTGAATTGAGTGCATTGAGATGTTGCTTGATGTCAGTAAGAAAAGCAAGATCCGACAAAACAATGGGTCACTGAGCTGAGGTATGTCTCCGTCTTTCATTGCCATGAATAATGCTATTTCCCGTCTCAGTTAAAAAAATCTCTGTAGCACTTTTCCACGACTCAACCATCTGACTTCCGTATGATAAAGCAACTCTCCGTATTCCATTTCTAAATCAGCTAGAAATGACACAAACTGTCTGTGGTTGAGACCCCGTGCACGTATGAAGTTCACCGTCTTCATGACAACATCCATCACGTTCTTCACTTGTTGGTGCAGAATGCAGTGTATGGCTGCAAAAGGACCCGCCAAGCTGAGCTGATTCCGTTTCTCTACTATTAATCCAACAACACCAACCTTTTCTGAACACATTGCTGGTGCACCTCCGTAGCCACTGAAACAAGTTTTCCCACGGTAGCCCACACATGTCAATACAAGCTTCCAGTTCTTGAAACACGTCGCGTCCAGTCGTCATTCCTTTCATGGTATAAGTCCAATTGCTCTTCAACAATATTCAAGTTTTCGTCGACCCCACAAATAAATACGGCACAGTATGCTGTGTCTGTTACACCAGTAGACTCGTCCAGTGCAATGGAATATGCTACAAAGTTTTTTGCAGCGTAAATCAGTTGCTGTTGAACATTTGTCGCTGACTCGGTGATCCTGCTTGCAACTGTGTTCGCAGACAAAATTATGCCTTTGAAGAGTTTCTTTTTCTTGGGGCAGATAATTTCACACGTCTGTAGCGTACACTCTTTTACAAACTTGCCTTCAGTGAATGGTCGTGATGCCTTTGCTATCATCTCGCTAACAATAAAGCCTGCTTTCACAGAATCTTCGCTTGCAGTGGGCGGACACCTCATTTACTGATTTGTGCAGTTGTAAATCATTTCACGG
This sequence comes from Biomphalaria glabrata, assembly GCF_947242115.1. NCBI lineage: Eukaryota > Metazoa > Mollusca > Gastropoda > Planorbidae > Biomphalaria > Biomphalaria glabrata. The sequence goes on from NC_074727.1 coordinate 21,013,395, forward strand.
CTTATATGCAATCATTGTAAATTTTATCTAATTTTTTTGAATTCGCGGACGTGGCCGCGGGCCACACAAAATTGTTTCGCGGGCCACATGTGTTTGAGACCCCTGATTTAGACAGTGTTTATATTACAGATCTGTCTGTCAATGAGTCGGGTCAACGGTGATATAGTTTAGTCACCACAATGGTCACCCATCTTTTCCATTAAGAGATGTTAATTGCCACCCATTACAACTGGGTGAATATATAAATGTTCATATTATAAGAGCTACTCATCGCGACAAAATGAAGATCTTTCGTGATCAAAAATTATGCAAATACGAAAAGCGAATGTCATTTTAAGGCATCAGAAGCTTGAGATTAATGCAGCTTGGTATTAGCTGTAGACTATTTTCTCTTTTTGCCTCATTGACATAGGCCTATATTTATTGCCAGAAACTCACACAAATCCACGCCAAGAGAATCAATCCTGATCTAATTTTTTTTTAGTTAGTTTCTACATTCTATGACAGCAACTATGAATCCATCTTTAAAACTTTTGTATTGACCACTTTTTGGACGCATTTATTTCATAGTTATCCGTAAATTATGGAAAGTTGAGTCTCACTCCGATAGCGCAGCATGTTAGCTCTTATTTGTTAGTTCTTAGTTCGAACCCTTGACATAAATATTGTTCAACTGCGACGTGTGCAGAATGTTTTATCTGGTATGTGATCTTTCTAGTTCGGGAGTATTTTTTCAGACAGTGCAGAAGAAAAAGAGTTTATTTTTGGGTATCTCGGAATGACCAAATTCTCGGCCACTTTACCACCATGCTTATTGGAAACTGTTGAGCTCTGCGACATATTTCAATGATATTCCTTTCCTTTTTTAAAAAACTAAATTGATTGAAAGTGAGGGAAGAAGCAGGGAACTACTTACCGAAAAAATTCCTCCGCCCCAAGGTGAGATAACCTAATGGGCACCACTCTGTTGCCGTCGTCTGCTTCGGCATAGTGGAAGTGCCCAGGCAACACTGACAGAATGGGGTGAACCAAACAGAACTTCTCGGCTATTGTATCCGCCAGACTGCCCCTCAGATCGCCGACGTAGATCTGTCAGGAAAGATTAAATACGTAGTCATATCTAACAGATACATAGCCTACATATATATGCATGCACAAAGTTTCTAAACTTGTATTAAAGCAACCACTTGCTGATTAGAACGTCTTTACAAAATAGTGACATCGAAAGCGAATGACTTCAAGATTTAAAAGTGTGGTATTTCTAGTGATTATAGCTCTGAGCCTGTGTCGAGTCTAAAGCAGACAAAACCATTGTCTACAAAATGAGGGAGTCTGCGCATATAGAAACTCTAACTACTATTTGACACTCACACATCTTTGGAAAAGTTTTCCATAAAGCTATATATAGAGAATTATAGATGGGGACTCAACTAAAGATCAAAGGTCGTTTTCATCCTTTTTCTTCCCTATTAACCGCGAACAAGAACCGGTTACCGGCATTTTACATCTCAGAGGTGATATTTCTTTTTCCAACTTCTTGTGTAACTAAAGAGGTCAATCCTTGATACACAGCTGCGGTCACGTATAGGCATCTGTAATCACCAGGCGCCGTTGCATTTTCACCCTTCTTTCTACTACTGCTGTGGATGGCATCTGCAATCCGGGAGCCTTCGTTTATGCTCGCTCTCCATGTGGATCTATCCAGTGCCCCTTTCTTTCCCTGCTGTTAGTGTCGTTTTGAAGAGCATATATATATAATATATATATATATATATATATATATATATATATATATATATATATATATATATATATATAGTTTTTTGCTTTGAAGGCCTATGCTTCATAAAGATTTATACATCTTATTATCTTATTCATATTTATGTTAATATATTCTTAATATAATTAGAGTTTTTTTTTTTACCATTTTGTCAGTGGTTCTCAGCTCCAAGTAAGTGTCCAGAAGGAGGTAAAGCCTGTTCTCGTACTCTTCTCCAAAACTAAACTTCTCGTCCTCTCTGTACTCAGGGATCCTCAACTTGTCCTGATAACCTTCAGAGATAACAGCCAGTGGCTGGTGTCTCTCAGGGCCCATATAGGCTGATGCCATGTCTATACGACTGTAATACTTGACAGCTATGAATACTTTGCCCTCTGATGGCAGGTTGAAATAATCCACTATTTAAAAGCGTAAATGCCTTATTGAATGGGCTGAACAAATATGAAAATAGATCGTCGCATAGTGCTTTCAGAAAGAGTCATAATGAGGTCTTCAAATGAGTTCATATGGTAATGAGGTCATATGGTTATGAAGCCATATGGTAATGAGGTCATTCTAATTCAAACAAAAGTGCTCGTATGAAACGCTTTAACATTCTTGATAAACTTTAAAACTAAAGCAATGAAAAGACACTAGACACCTAGTACATCTTGGTAACGAATAAACAGAAGACACTTAGTATTTCATAAGTTCGTGGTTAACAAATAGACAGAAGACACCTAGTAAAAGTAAAGTAAAGTTCCTCTTTCAAACCTTGTGGTCTATAGGGCAGATGATGTAAAGCCATCTGTGTCTGTTGCCTACGGTTAACGACGGTGTCTTGTGGCCAGCACAACGACCAACTGCCTTTACTTTTTTCCCAACTAATGTCAAATACCCATTAGAGCTGGGTGGACTCAGATACGCCTTGGGGATCCCAAAATTAAAAATCCTAGTGTTCACCAGGATTCGAACCCAGGACCCCCGCTTCGGAAGCTCTTTACCAGAATTTACCACTCAGCCACCGCGACTTCAAAACAACTACACACAACACCTACTATTTTTTGGTGACGAATATACAGTAAGCAACTAGGAGTTCCGATTAGAGTGATTTAAGTTATAAAAAAAAAACAGTAGACACATACGATTTCTAAGTAAGGAAAAGACAGGAAGAAACTAAGACTTATAATTAGGGAAAAGAAAACACAGACGGTATCTAGGATTTCTAATTAGTGAAAAAGAGAGAAGACACACATGATTTCAAAATAATAAATACAGAAAACACACAGGACTTCAAAGTGATAAAATACAGAAGACACACAGGACTTCAAAGTAATAAAATACAGACGACACACAGGACTTCAAAGTAATAAAATACAGAAGACACACATGATTTCAAAATAATAAAATACAGAAGACACACATCACTTCTAAGTAATGATAAGTTGTCCAACGCAAAAGTAAATCAAGACATAACTTATTCAAAAACAACAAACTATCCAGAACTCGGCCTACAATGAAACGCACCACTAGGAATGTATTTCACACGACTCCTGTTGGTTGAACTTAGACTGTAAGTCACTAGAGTGTTTCTATGTGATCACAGACTGTAAGTCACTAGAGTGTTTCTATGTGATCACAGACTGTAAGTCACTAGAGTGTTTCTATGTGATCACAGACTGTAAGTCACTAGAGTGTTTCTATGTGATCACAGACTGTAAGTCACTAGAGTGTTTCTATGTGATCACAGACTGTAAGTCACTAGAGTGTTTCTATGTGATCACAGACTGTAAGTCACTAGAGTGTTTCTATGTGATCACAGACTGTAAGTCACTAGAGTGTTTCTATGTGATCACAGACTGTAAGTCACTAGAGTGTTTCTATGTGATCACAGACTGTAAGTCACTAGAGTGTTTCTATGTGATCACAGACTGTAAGTCACTAGAGTGTTTCTATGTGATCACAGACTGTAAGTCACTAGAGTGTTTCTATGTGATCACAGACTGTAAGTCACTAGAGTGTTTCTATGTGATCACAGACTGTAAGTCACTAGAGTGTTTCACACAGCACACACACATTATTGAGTTCTAAGTTACATAGGAATGAAATGAGCCGACAGGGAACGATAATCTATACAGCGCCCACTGAATGGTTCAACCCAGATCCAATACAATAGTTCGATTAAGGTCGATACTGACACACAGATCAATGGGCACCTGACCTGCGCCAGATATGAAGCCTTTTAAACACCAGTAACATTGAGACTTGTATATAGGCCTATTAAATGGAAAGCGCAGAAGGGGAGGGGGGTTGCCCTAATAAGAACGGTATACTGATCTATCTTGCACACAGGCAGATAATCTCACAATACACAATATTATATATTAAACACATATTTTTTACGAATTGAAAGGGTGTTTAGTTCACATGTGTTGGATTGTAGGCAGTGGCGTCGCAAGACCTACATTTGGTTTTATGCGTGTTGTATTTTGCGAGGCCTTCGTATGTAGCAAACAGATGTATATTTTAAATAATAAACACTTGCAACTGCCTTTTTTTTATGAAGATGCCATTAAAAAGAAATTAAATTTTAAAAAAATAGAGATCTAAAGAAACATTTTTCTGCTTCTAACATTACTAAATAGAGCATAATTAGTGGGAACTTGGCTTGGCTTGGCTATAAATGAAGGGGGTTCGAGGTTCGACACCCGACTCGAGCAAAGTTGTGTTTACTGAGCGTCTAGAGGCAGCATGAAAAACCTTCTCCCAGATACCCCACACCCCACAAACGAGATTGGACCATAGCGCTCTGAGCTAAAGTAGCGCTATATAAAAAGTATAATTTATAAGAGTATCGTAATTTATTTTTAAACTAAGGCTATAGGCCCCTATCTGCTTTAATATATAAAAATGCCAATTCTGATAGTCTTCATGAATGACTGCGCATGTGTGCAATATCCCTCGGGTTCATGTCCATCCTGCCATCTTTGTTTTTTTTTTTCTGTTTATCTCTTCGGACTCTCACATGTTTACTTTAATATCAGAGCCTTTATCTCTTGCCCTATCGGTTCCAGTTCAAAGTCTGCTTTACAATGTTTTCCCTTGTCCTCACTTTATCCCCTTTTTGTGTGTGTTTTCTGGGCTGTACGGACTGTAGTTGGACTTGATATTTGGCCATTTAGCACCCATTCTATGACGTAAGCATTTTGTTGTTGAATGCATGGAGCTTTTTTGCATTGCTTTTTGGTACTCTCCATGTCTCTGCGCGAGGCCCCTCGGACCGTGTAACTGTGGGCGGTTACCCACGTCGCCTACGCCTTGCAAAATATGTCTACAAATTACAAATGTCTAGGACTTGGTTCAAAATATGTATATATGTTATATGCTCACAGAATATCAAGATGGGCGCTTCTGCTATTCAATAGAGCGATGTTAATTTTGAAGAAATCTACAACTGTCTTGTTTGGAATCCGCTTGCATCCATGTACTTTCTTCTATGTCAGTTCAAGCAAGATGGTTGGCCTTAACAGCATTTTCGGAAGGTACCTTTGATACGCCTATCAATTTTCATCTCGTCAAAAAAAAAAAAACTTTTGGCGCACGGTCATCTCCATACGGAATATATGCCCTGCCTAGCGTAACTTTCGAAGTTTAAGCATCTTACTACGCCACTGACTTGGAGAGAAAAGCACTTTTATGGATTGTGACAAGTCAAAAACTCGCTGTCAGAGTCACTCAAATTTATCACAGCATTAATTATTATTTTTCATTACTTATTTATTTTATTTTAATTATTTCCCCATCCTACCTCCAATTTCTTCACCCGCCTCACCTTTTCCGCTCCAGGCTAGACTTAGTTGACCACATTGGAGATAGTTAAGGCGCTTCCTTTCATTTATCTTCCCTTGATCGGGGCAAAGATACACACAGACTCTTTGATCTTATCGGCAGGATGTCTGACAGCCGCAGTGGACACCACCTTGTGTGGAATGCAAGTCACTCCCCCCCCCCTTTTTTTCCTACGTCTCTCTTTGATCTAAGAGATTACCCTGGTCAACACACCGCGTGATATTCCAAGGTGCGACTCCCACCTCGAGTCTAATCCACCCACGTGTAAGATAATTCTAAGCCTAAGACATTTCCTGTTTCCGCTCACATTTTCCAGGCCTTTGTATATAAGGTAAATTAAATCAGGCCAGACTCTCTTTCACTTCTCATTCGAGCTGAGCTATCGAGTCTGGACTACTTCATACATTCTTTCTCCTAGAGGAATACCTGGTGGTAAGCCAAACTTAATCACAAGTTCCATCTTAACTACTTTTGTGCCTATTTCTCACTGGAGACTATTATGTGTATTTCACTATTTCATTTATATTTAATTAGTGCATTGTGTATTTCTCACTGGCGTAAGTAGAAAACATAAACATGTGCTATGTATGTATTTTAGTATTGCATTAATCTATTAATGCTATGTTGCTCAATTGATCGTTGATGCAACCATGTATATATTTGTACATCTTAGTCTATTTCCTTTATCTCGGCTGACAACCGTGATAATTTTACTAGCGCACTAATACTGCGTCTAGAAAAGAGATACGAGTTATCTCCCCTGTAGTGAATTGTCTCCCCTGTACTCATTTTACTCTAAGGAGAGTTGCGCCGCTTGAAGGGACACCCTCTCCATTCAAGCACGCTTCATTGTTCTCGACCCACGGTCATATGTAAACAAACCATCTGGGTCGCTGACCACCGCCCATTCCCCCCCCCTTCTTTCTCTATCCACCTGTGTTGTTTATTTGAGATTATTATTTCCCCTTCTATGTACATTTTTATATTATTATTTCTCCTTTTATGTACATTTCTATATTGCTACTATCTGCCATCTATTTTCCCAAATCCCATTTGTCATCATCTCCTCATTGTGCTCTAAAGCAATTTCACCAATCTGACGAATGCACCTCAGTCGAGGGCATCGATAAGATGCATGAGAGACATGTCCTAACTTGTCTTTATTTATCCGCAGCCTCCCTCAGGTGTCTGCCTATTTATTTGCTATTTGCTGTTCAGTGTCTACTCGACGCCACTCAACTACTGCCTATGTGTTTAGTGCTATTCAGCGCTGCACTTGCCTACTGAGATCTACTCAACTCTACTACTTGGCGCTATCGGCATTGCCCGCCTATTCGACAGCCCACCTGTCAAGCTATTAGGTGCGACGTCCCTATAGATTCAGATCTGTGTGAGACGTCATAGCTACGCCAACCCTCTGCAACTCACTGGACATATCCTGCCAACTACGCTGTCCACGGCAGATCCGCTCTGCCCGCAGTAACCTTGTGCCCACGGTAGCCGGCCACCCGCCCTACTGTGCCCACTACAGATATTAGATTTTGGGGATCGAGACTCCACAAGAACTATATCACCGGCGTCCCTCTATCCGCTAGAGCGCCACCTTCAGCTGCAGAACCTCAAGCCAGGACACAGCCAGCTGCGACATCAACAGGAAAACCAGCTAAGTCAGAGGACAAAGTGACATACTCTCTTATTAGGTGCAAGAGTGATGATCAAACATAGTATTCACTAGAGATAGATGCAAACCCTCCCCCTTTTCATTCTTATATGTATATTTATGTAAATAAATATTCTTTATTTTTAACTTTTGTATCTATCTTCCGTTGCTTGTCTCGTTGCGTGTCTGCTCCCGATTCATATGCTGACAGGTTGGTGTGTGATAGCCTTAAAAATAATCATCCCCTAGACATTAAACGCGCCAAACACACATCACATTTCCCCACCTGTCACATGGATATCTTATATAAGTTTATTTAAAATTGGGTTTAACTTAGATAAAGCTAATTGTTCTTCAGTCTACATAATTTAATATCGGAATGACATAAATAGAAGAATATTTTAAGCACGAATCGCCCTCCAACTTTTTAAAAGTATAATCTTCAAAGTTTTCGGTCTTAGTTTTGTATTCTAATAATTTATCACAGTCAATGGTTCTAAATAGTTAAAACCATTGGTCTTTTTTTTTTTATTCAGTATTTTTTAGTTACATCCATATCTTATGCACAACACAATGGACAACAAAACAAATGATTAAAACCTCTGAGCGCGAAGTCGTCATAACTGAATGTTCCACAATATCAAAGTTTTGATTTATATTGTAGAGCGAATATGTACAATAGAATAAGTAAATAAGTACATAGACGTCTAATTCATAAAGCTCTGGTTGTGAGTGTGTATGTGTTTCGTGTGTGAATCTTGTTCGTATTTTTCATCTATATTCTTATTGTACAGTAGTTACGCCGAGGTTGTCAATTGTAGTCAAACTGAATTCCCATTTCATCGGATAAATAAAAATTATCTTATCTCTTATCTTATCTTAATACACCCGCATGAGCTCATCATTGACATATTGACCATCACAGATATAGCAGCATAAGAGAATGATACCACTACTTTTTTTTTTTCCACTTTCATTTCTCTCCTTTATTTAATACAACAACAAATACTTTTCCTTCTGCTGAACAGTATTATTTTTTTTATTCACTTTCCAAAAGATTACATTGCAAAAAAAACAACAACAAATGTAAAAACTTTGTTCAGAAATTGTTCATTGTTTTTGCGTACATTTGCTTGTCCTATTTTCCCGCTCTAGACGCGTGAAAGACCGCATACATCCCACATGGGCTTACATCTCACACGAAATGCATGATTTTCGGAGTTTTGGAGGTCAATGTCTTTATTTACTAGTAAATTCCAACATTTCTAGGACATATACACACACAGAATTTTATGGATGGAGTATTGTCAGTACTCAGACATTCTCAAACTGTGGGGGAGGTTTGTGTATACAGGCTCTGTTATCTTGTAGTCATAGAAATATTGAGGCGGACCAATGTGCGGTTGTTATCAAATACACTGTTCATTATAATAGACCCGCTGGAGTTCATCAATTATAGTCATAATCGCAGATATAGGAAAATTAGCGAGTGGTCAAAACAAGATTAGATTTTCATGTTCATTACAAGATCGAAGATCCAATATTATTATTAATAGTTAAAGATTTTGTTGGATCGTTTACCAGCTGACAGATCAGCCTGAAGTACTAATGATTTGACGTTTTAATGTCCAACACTTAGAGCTGGGCTAATCAACAATGCCAGTAAAAGCATTTCGTCTCAATTACATTAGAGATAAAATTCTTTAAGTTTTATCAAAAACATGTTAGCTGTGATACTGGTTTTTAGTAAAAATGTATAATGTTCAAAATTTTTCAATTGTGTTTTTAATAGGTAAAAAGAATAGTGTTTTTTTTTTTTGTTGTTTTTTGAGATTTTTAGCGGCCCCCCGAAAGGGGAAAAGACGCTATTAGTTTTGTGCGAAATGTCTGTCCGTCCGTCCGTCCGTCCCGTTTAGATCTCGTAAACTAGAAAATATATTGAAAATCCGACATCACAATATTTTAGACCATTCAAAGTTCTGATGCAACGGCTACTTTTTTTTTTCTGAAAGCGAAAAATCTAATTTTTAAAATCAGTTATGCAAGCAGTTTTTTAAAGAGAAAAAGCTAATTAGTATGCATCATAATTTAGACCTAATTTAAAATGAATAGTAATCTTGTAAACGTCATTATCCTTATCAATTTTTTGCAGATGGTAATCATCCTAGAGTAAGAGATTGAGCTTTTTCAAAACAAATTAGATCAGTGATGCCCAAAATACGGCCCGCGGGCCAGATACGCAAGGTTGAAAACGGCCCGCTGAAAGATCTTTGCTTTTTTGTGTAAAATGATAATAAGCCAACATAATAGTTTTAGAAAGAAAGTGTTACTATTTAAAAAAAAAAAATACATATACGGCATTATCAAACAAATATGGTGGCATTCTTGATTTGAGCCCCAAATAAAAGATTGTTAAACTACGCTTAAAGATTGGAGGATAGATGGGAATATTTGCCAAACAGAAACTAGAAAATAAGTCGGTGGTAAAACTAGCTACAATGTTGCTCACATTATAAGCTGAGAAATGAAGACATTGCCAGGTGTGTAAAAAAAAAATAGAATAAACCTCAAAATCCCATTAATAATGTAAGTAGTAGATTCACGGGTTTCTAATTAAATAGTTTGAGGTCAATTTCGGTAAATGGCCCGCGACATAAGTGTTGGAAATTAAAATGGCCCGCAGGTCGAATTAGGTTGGGCATCACTGAATTAGATCAATTATAAGACATCAGTTAGGCCAGGGGAGGCGCGGTGGCTGAGCGGTAAAGCGCTTGGCTTCCGAACAGGGGGTCCCGGGTTCGAATCCTAGTAAAGACTTGGATTTTCAACTTTGGAATCTTTGGGCGCCTCTGAGTCCACTCAGCTCTAATGGGTACCTGACATTAGTTGGGGAAAAGTAAAGGCGGTTGGTCGTTGTGATGGCTACATGACACTCTCATTAACCGTAGGCCACAAAAACAGATGAACTTTACATCATCTGCCCTATAGACCACAAGGTCTGAAAGGGGAACTAGTTAGGCCAGGTTCACATCTAACTTTACATTCACTCTCACCAATCCTTTGATCTGCGGGCCCCGTTGGGGCACTACATAAGATCTGTTAACCTTCTTTCTCCATTCTTATCTCTCATTTGTCTTTGATATAATTTCATTCGGATGTTCTTTCTGAAAATATTGAAGCCTGCCCTGTACTACTCATTTAATAAAAAATGTGTGACAAAAAATGCTAATTTTTTTTTTTAAAATGTCAATAGAGTTCTGTATGTTGTTGTATTACGACAATAATATACGAAAAGGTCAAGTGTCAAAGGCAGATGACTGTTGGAAACAAATTATATCTATTTTTAATTTATATAAGTATTACAAGACTAACAATTTTAAAGGTCAAACTAAAAAAAAAAAAAAAAAAAAAAAACATTATTTTTTGTTTTACTAATATTGTTTTAAATCGTATATAAATTTTGAATTCATATAAATTCCAACCTAGAGCATAAACAAATCCAAATATAACTTCAAAAATAAAATTCAATTCAAAGTATGTATGTATAACCTCAAACAATAGATGGTCAGCCGTGTTGCTTCTGCATTGTATGTTAACTTCTTGAGGCAAAGGTACTGGGTTCAGATTCTCAAAGTAAAACCATATTATTATTAGTATGTTAGAAATGAACGAGTAGTCATTCTCTGTCGCTGCCCGGGTCGAGTTTCGCTAAAGAGAAACAAAATTCATCGTAGTCCCTTTAACAGTTTCCACTGAGGAATTTTCTGGTGATGTGGCAGGTCTGCAGCAGTACCGCCCTCTGACAGGCAACGAAGATGTTCCTATGAATGTTAAGGGCCTTGAAGGTGTCTGTGAGGTCAGTTGTTATTATCCCCTCGGTTGATATAACAATGGGGTATATTGTTATTTTGGACAATTTCCATAGACGCTTAATCTCCAAGGCTAGGTTCCCATATTTTCTTTGTTTTTCTATCTCAGTTTTTCTTAAATTATAAGACAGTGGTACGCGATATCGATAATGGTAGCGGTTTTTTCTTTTTTATCGGGGCGATTGAAATCTACCGTTTTGTCGGTCAGAATAGGCCTATCCCAGTACAGCAGATGTTCAGTAGACTCGAGAACCTCTTGCGGAGAGTATTTATAATAAAGGGGAGTGTCCTTACTGATCAATTTGTACGTCAAAGCCAGGTGTTGGTGTATTAACTTTGCAACTTGGTTATGGCGACCTAGGTAGGCTGATTCTGATAGGGCTGGACATCCTGCCATAATGTGTTCAATCAACTCGCCCACATTTCCACATTTTCGGCATTTGTCGACAACATTGAGTTTCAGGATATGCTTCTCGTAATTTTTTGTCCTGATTACTCTGTCCTGTATTGCTGTAACAAAGCCTTCTGTTTCAGGGTAGAGATGACCTGCTTTGAGCCACGTTATGGAAGCAGCCTTATCGATGTTGTCCCCATGTAATGAAGCCGGAAATTTTCCGTGGAGTGTTTTTTCTTCCCATTGGCGAATCTCATGCCCTACGTCGTCCAAACCGACATTGACATCAGCATTGTGTAGGTTCAGAGGGGTTGCATATGAGTCGTATTTCCGTAGGAAGGAAACTAATTTGTTGCTGGAGGCGAGCAGTTTTGATCGTATTTTTTAAACTTGCATCTTACACAATTTGAAGATGTTCTGCAATCCACGACCCCCATCCTTCCTGGGCAGGTATAACCTTATGGTGGAGGACTTGGGGTGTAGGCATCGAAACTTGGTTAGTAATTTTCTAGTGAGTCTGTCAATGTCATGTAGGTTGGTGTCAGTCCATTTGATCACACCGAACGTGTAAAGGAGCACTGGGACGGCCCAGCTGTTTATTGCAGTGATGAGATTACTGCCAGACAGTTTGGTGTTGAGGATTTTATTAACTCTTTGCCTATAATTACCAAGAAAGTCCTCTTTTAATTTCTTATGGTTTATCTTGGCATTCTGGTTTATTCCAAGATATTTATAAATAGAGGCGGAGTTCAATTCCTCGATGCCTTCAAATTCAATGTTGGTGTTCGTTGCCTTGCCCTTTTTAATGCTTATGATGCCACACTTATCCAGGCCAAAAGACATACAGATATCGTCACTGAAGCGTTTTACCGTTTTGATTAAGGTGTGTAACTTTTGCTCGGTTTCTGCATATAGCTTTAGATCATCCATGTATAATAAGTGGGACACACATTTTGTACATTTAGTGTCAACCCTAAAACCGTTTGTAGAGTCTTGGAGTAATGTAGATAGAGGATTAATCGCTAGTTTATTATTAGTAGTATTATTATTACTGTAATAATAGAGATCTTTACCACGATAACCTAAAAAAAAATGAAAATTTTCAAGAGATGGTTCGATCAATAGTTGTACATGGTTTATCTAACTTTCTTTGTAATTGGATTACTTCTGTATCTGGAATGATTTTGTCAGTGTTGTGATGGTAAATGTGATTGTTTTGTCAGACCCGTCCTTTTATTGTAACCCAGTAACCCACATTGCTGGCATGTCGAAATAATGAAAGTCTAAATAGTAAATGTCTAAATATCTACATCAGGAAAACGTTTTGGTGGTCTTACTGGTCTGCCATAGCGTGTAACCACTGGGGCTGGGTCGTATTGTGTTACAACAGGTGCTGTACTAGCAATCGCAGTCTCGGGTTCTGTAACTTGCGTTTCGTAGGATGTATCAGAATTGTCCCATTCAAATACATCTGGAGTTTCGTGTGGTCTAGAAAATGTTTTTCTGAACATTTTTCTATTTCTTCTGTATGTGGCCCCCTTCAGGTGTCTGTACAAAATGTGATCTTGGCGTTGAAGCTTCTGAGATGACAGTGGCTGGCTTCCATTGACTTCCAGGATAATTTTGCATAAAGACCTTGTTTCCATGATGAAACTGTTGTCTTTCAGTGCGTCTAGCTGTTCTGTCATAATATTTTCTTTGATCATTTTTTTCTCTTTCTCCATACATCTGCCATTTCTTTCTGGTCTGGAACTTGTGGTCTGAGATAAGTATTTGTTGTCGGAAGATTAGTTCTCAAACGTCTGCCCATGAGCATCCTTGCTGGTGAAGGTCCATCTGGACTTGGGGCATTTCTGAACTGTAGCATGGCTAAATATGGGTCTTGACCAGATGTTACATAGGGACATACGCAACAACAAGTTCAGCGTAAAGAAGGTCATTTAATTAATACACCGTGAACATTCTAATAACACCAGAAGAGGTGCTAGTATAATACAAAGAACCACATTCATTCAAGTAAAGCCTTACAGGAATTTTTTTAGAACTATATCATTATGATTGGAATGTTTCACTAATTTAATATGTTTTGATTGTTTCACCACTATTCTATTCTTTGAATATTTTACCGTTTTATACAGGTTAAACCTTTCACCGTCTAGTGAAACATTGTGATAAAACTTTGTTTAGCTCATAGAAGTCTAGTGAAACATTGTGATAAAGCTTTGTTTAGCTCATAGAAGTCTAGTGAAACATTGTGATAAAACTTTGTTTAGCTCAAGACGCGGAGTGAAGCAAGTAGATGAAATAGTTCTGATTAAAAAAAAAATATTTTAACGGCTTAACTACTGAAATACTTGTATTCCGTATTCTAGGACAAGTTTATTCAAATGCTCTTTCTTCCCTAGCGTTATTAGAGCATGGAATGGGTTGCCTGACCTAGCCAGGAAAACCGGTGACTTTGCAGAATTTATTTCATTGGTTAATATGCATGACGCGTAGGACGTAATCATCTTTTTTCAAGTAGCGTCTGTATTATATAACATAAGAAGATCCGAAAACACGGTCAGCGGCTAATGGGGGTGCCAGATGTCCAATCAACTTTTTCCAATTAATATCAGGTACCGAAGCTAGAGTTGGGTAGTTGGTCTAAGGAAGATAGGCTCTTTACCACTCGGTCACGCCCCTGTTTTAGATATTATTGTCATTAATTGTTTCTAATGAAAAAAATAAGACATTGTCTAAAAGAAAAAAAATATAAAAAATGGCTTCGTTACCCTTTTATTTAAAAAAAAAAAAAAAAAAAAATGCTTTTTTTTAAGCCTGCTTTCGGAAATACCTGAAGACGTCTGATAAAGAATTTCTAGTTCTCGAGCCCAATCTAAATTACTTTTTATACTTTGAAAATTATAACGGTCAAACTGAGTTTTCCCAACGATATACATAAACTGTCAAATTTGTAGGAAAATTGTTAGAGCCGTTTTCGAGAATCGCGTCCACCCATCCAGGTTCCATGAAGGTGTGACTTGAACCTACCATGGTCATAAGAGCCCTGCAGTTCTTGACTGAAGTGTCAATGTTGGGAATTTGAACAGTAGTCAGCTCTTTGTTTTCTTAGATGCTGGAAGTTTCGGTTTACTTTCAGTAATTTAATATGTTTTGATTGTTTCACCACTATTCTATTCTTTGAATGTTTTACCGTTTTATACAGGTTAAACCTTTCACCGTCTAGTGAAACATTGTGATAAAACTTTGTTTAGCTCATAGAAGTCTAGTGAAACATTGTGATAAAACTTTGTTTAGCTCATAGAAGTCTAGTGAAACATTGTGATAAAACTTTGTTTAGCTCAAGACGCGGAGTGAAGCAAGTAGATGAAATAGTTCTGATTAAAAAAAAAAAATATTTTAACGGCTTAACTACTGAAATACTTGTATTCCGTATTCTAGGACAAGTTTATTCAAATGCTCTTTCTTCCCTAGCGTTATTAGAGCATGGAATGGGTTGCCTGACCTAGCCAGGAAAACCGGTGACTTTGCAGAATTTATTTCATTGGTCAATATGCATGACGCGTAGGACGTAATCATCTTTTTTCAAGTAGCGTCTGTATTATATAACATAAGAAGATCCGAAAACACGGTCAGCGGCTAATGGGGGTGCCAGATGTCCAATCAACTTTTTCCAATTAATATCAGGTACCGAAGCTAGAGTTGGGTAGTTGGTTTAAGGAAGATAGGCTCTTTACCACTCGGTCACGCCCCTGTTTTAGATATTATTGTCATTAATTGTTTCTAATGAAAAAATAAGACATTGTCTAAAAGAAAAAAAATATGAAAAATGGCTTCGTTACCCTTTTATTTAAAAAAAAAAAAAAAAAAAAATGCTTTTTTTAAGCCTGCTTTCGGAAATACCTGAAGACGTCTGATAAAGAATTTCTAGTTCTCGAGCCCAATCTAAATTACTTTTTATACTTTGAAAATTATAACGGTCAAACTGAGTTTTCCCAACGATATACATAAACTGTCAAATTTGTAGGAAAATTGTTAGAGCCGTTTTCGAGAATCGCGTCCACACATCCAGGTTCCATGAAGGTGTGACTTGAACCTACCATGGTCATAAGAGCCCTGCAGTTCTTGACTGAAGTGTCAATGTTGGGAATTTGAACAGTAGTCAGCTCTTTGTTTTCTTAGATGCTGGAAGTTTCGGTTTACTTTCAGTAACTGTAAACAACAAAATATAACAAGAGAAAGTGATATGAAGAAATGTGGTGCCTTCTGCCTATATAATGTAATATGTGTATGTAATAAATAAGTCGCCATTTTGAAAGATCTCAGTTGCCAACTTATAATAAAAATTCTAGTTTATGAAAATTGTGCCTTGAGCATCTTTTTAGTCATTCATGGTTTCAAATAAAAGTTAGTAGCCTGTGGTTTTCCTTGGTAAATTCAATGGACCTCATGCTACACCACACAGACAAGTGGCAAAAAGTGCGTTGTCACGTTTGGAACCATTACAAAGTAAAGTATTTTTTAAAACTATCATAAGCTATGGTTTTCATGGGGAAATATATCATAAGAGTAGCTCATAGAAACTGATGAGATTTATAAAGCTAGTATTCAGGGGCGGACAAGTGTCAAAATCGGCCCGGGCATTTCCATACAACCAGGCCTACAAATTCTATATCATATAATGGGCATTCAATTCTAGGTCTACCTGTCCTCAACATCATTGTGTTAAGTTTGATAATGTATCGATATGCATGCATATGGTGACTTCTATATCTTTTATAAGATATATAGGCCTTAAATTGTTTTCTAATCACAAAGTATGTATGCCCTAAAAGGATGAAGTCTACTATTACATTATTTCGGAAAATGTGTTAGATTAAAATAGTATATCACTGTAGTCTGTGAATTTTTTTTAAACACGACACTCATATGGCCTTTTTGTAAGAAAATATTATAAAAACTTTAACAATTTGATTTGTGTCATTGATGCGGCTATTTCGGTGACCCCACCGGGCATTAATCCTAAAAGCCAGTCCGCCCCTGCTACAATTACACTTCCTGTGACTTAAAAAAGAGGCATCAAACATTTGGTCTCAATGTGCCTGTGACAATCAGAGGCATCAAACATTGGGTCTCAATGTGCCTGTGACAATCAGAGGCATCAAACATTGGGTCTCAATGTGCCTGTGACAATCAGACGCAGCAAACATTGGGTCTCAATGTGCCTGTGGCATCGAACTGTTTTTCTGGGTGAAGCTTTGGTCATGCAAACATTTTTCCTTTTTTTTTTGGTCTACCTAATAGACCTATATGTACATTGTATAAGCTCATTTAGGAATGTAGAGGTAACAGAAAAGAAAACAAAGTAAACATTCAGAACATTTCTTAAACAAAAAGTGAAAATAAATGCCTGTCTGCACTATAAAATGTATAAATGGTCTCTTTATTTGGTCCAGTTTACAAAATAGAATCATGGCAATGAAAACAGCATGTTGTGTTGAAAATATAACATTTTTTTTGTCTTTGATATTGTAGAATCATTTCAGGAATGCAGCATCTATTCGATCATTTCTCCACACATAAAACATAAATCACAAATGTTTTAATTGCAAATACTTTCTCAATACCCACAACACAACACACAGAGACAGAGAAGGCTATCATTCGTTCAAGGGACATAAGTCATTCACATGTTACATCAGGTTAACTTACTTCCCCCAAGAATTCATGACAAAACTTCATACTATTTACATTTCTATTATACACATTCTGCAACAGCTGGATTGTTTCCCCACTTTATACTGGGGACAAGGAACTCTTGGCATAAATAGAATTCTATAGAACTACCCTAATTAAAATAGTTGATCTAGTATGCAGGAAAGCACCCTACTATCCATTAAGCTAGCAGTTGGACAATTTGTTCTCTTTACCAGTCTAGTGAATATAGAAAAAAAAAACACCACAAGAACCACTATAGTTAAACATCTTGTATCAAAATGTTTTTTAAAACTTCTCCAAAGCTAATGCTGTGCTATTCTGATGTTGCAACTGTTCGATAAAAGAAAAACAACAACATAGCTGTTGGTAAGGTTATTTTAAAGTGTCTGGATTACAGCTAGTCATGTTTTAAGTTTATGCTATGTATTTCCCTTACATTTTTTTATTACTTTCAATCTATACACAGAGCCTCATTATAATTCAACATACATTGGCCAGAAAAACTAAAAATAAATCAAACCAAGATCTCAAAAAAAAAAAAAAAAAAATATTATGTAAACAATTCTTTTAAAAATAAATATATGCATTCTAAACCTACATTCATAATTACAAAAGTAAAAATACAGCAAAGAAAAAGGTTTAAAATATCAAATAAGAACACTGCTATAAAAATTAAATGCTGTCTAAAAACAAAACAACATAGGACACCTTTGGCTCACTAACATGTATCTTGGTAAACATTTTACTTAAAAATTAACATTTTAGAAACTAAAAATTTGTACATAATTTTTTTTTAGACTTTTTCTCTAAATTAATTAGAATACATTGTCATGCAGGATGCACAAATTGTCCAATAAAACTAACACACACCACTCTGTATAGAACACAGGGTTGACCTGATAGCTGGTTGTACAAGTGCTGCTTTAGGCCGACCATCTTGCCTTCTAACAAAAGCTACACACTCATATTGACTTGGCTAAACCAAAGACTTCCCATTATGGCAAAATACATTTAAGTGTCTAAAGGCTTACAATAAAGTTATAGTTTTCTAGTTCTACTAAAGTATGAGTGATATACAACTATTACATTATTTAAAAACATTTTATTGTACATTACTGTAACATAAATAATATATATTTTAACATGTGGAAGTCCCCTTCAAAACCCCCCCCCCCAAAAAAAAAAAAAAAATAGATTGGCGAACACTTGATACTGGAACACATTTTTGTTTCTGCTCTGAACTCTATAACGACTCAAATTTGAACATAAAATGTCAGTGTGATACAGACCAATGTAATCAGACAAATTAGAAAACTAAATGAATATAAACAAATGATCACAAGGAGCTAAATTAAATGATTAAGTGCCAGATGAATAAAAAGTATAAATATGCATGAACAATGATCTTAATTCTATTGGAAGTACAAGTTTTAATGAGTGTCCACATTAAGAGCCTACCAATAAAATATATGGTGTTGACAAAACAAAAGTGTCCAAACTAGTTTGGTACCTTAGCCTAATTTCTGGATCTATGATCTCATCTTTGTGGGAGGACAGGGCCATGAGAAACCTCTTCACTGTGGTATTGTGTCCAATGAATATTTACATTATATACATAATAACCTCATGTTGGATTAATTGAATAATAGAAAAGCCATACAAAACAAATGCACATTACCAGTTACTACTAGTGTGACATACAATACTGTCACTGACTGAGAAAATAGGAAATGGAACAGATAAATGCCATTTAGCTGACTATCCAATACAAGAACAAGACTTATGAATGAACTTATGACTCATTTTAACAACTGAAAGCACCGCAACATGAACAAATTTAACCTAGACATCATCCAAATAAAAAAAGAAACTGATTTTTTAATCAATAGATTTTAACTTCTCAAATACAAAAACTATTAACCCATTTGTACAAGTATCAAAATAAAAAATGCCCAGAACACAATTTAAGGAAGGATATTAAACAAATCTTTTGTGGTTTTGCAAACAAAATAATTATGTGGAAGTATTCTTGAGGCTACCGGTACACTTTACAACTACAGCTGTTTGCTGTGACAGGAATGAAACAAGTATTTTTCTATGTGTGCAGCTAGTGTGAAGACCACATCTAGAAATGTGTTGTGAATAGTGGAGGTGAGTGACAGATTATCACAGAGTCAGAAGTTCTTAGGAGCTTCACATTTAATATCCAGCAGAAGGGAAGCAGATTCAATACATACCTCATAGATATACTTGAAATAAATAAGACTATAACACAGTGCCTTAAAAAGAGAAAGTCTATTATTCTTTAATGATTCCTTTATGTGTTAAGGAAATGGGGGGCCTGAGTGGGGGCAGGAAAACAGTTCAACTTCTGTGGGTAACAGCTATGAGGGTGTGGTGTACATAGGCCCTCACCATCAAATGTCACATTCTGATATACTGAATTAAAAACCACAGCTTCCACAAGAATCTTAATTAGATATCTTCTCTTTCCAAGAGGTAAGCTTTACCATTTAGTCACCATAAATATTTAAAATTATAATGGTACATAGAAGTGAAAGGACATTTCATATCAGATTTGAACACTAGGCATTAACACTTGAGTTATCAATAACAAGGTTACATGTAGAACCCTTGTATAAAGCCTACCAAGACTGTTACTTAGACAAATGGTTGAAGTTTCACTGTTAAATTAAACCAGACATAAAATCAGAACACAAAATTTAAGAAATTCAGGACAATTTATACACTGTGACAATGGTTAACCATCATAAATATTTATTTTATCACTGTAATGATAATTTAAACAAAAAAAATCTTTCAAGGTTTTCAGCCAATCTGATTTCAGCAGCCAAATATTTTCTTTGCACTATTTACATTAAGAGAGACTTGAACAAAGTAAGGGTATCAAGTCCTCACTGAACTTAGCGTAGAGCAACAAGAAGCAACCATTTTTTTTTAAGTATGTATGTTTCCTAATCTATTAAAAAAAATGTAAATAGGTATATCAAAAACTAAAAGATACTTTTGACAAAACTAAATCAATTTCAAGTTGAAAACTTTTAAATAAAAATAATATAAATGTTTTGCATGTATTGATGAATACCTTCATTCATGTTTTTTGTTTTTGTTAAATAATGAATGAGTGAGCTTTTTTAATGAGTTTTTCTAATTTGTAGAATTTTAAAAATAAGTTTTGTAACTTCTACCTAGACTTGCAGTTCACTTTTCTCTAAATAATTTGTATTAGTCATCAGCTCCAAATAACTCTTAATTTACATAGTCAAGAAACAAAACTTCAAAAGAAAAAAAAAACAACTGCAGGAATGGAACAAATTACCAAGCAGATTAGGTACATTAAAATGTTTTGGGTGATGAAAAAAAAAAAAGTATATTCTCAATATGAGAGCATAATAAAAAAATCTAAGGCACAAGAAACTACGTACAAGACACCTAATTGTTTTTTTAAATAGACACCTGGGGCTGGAGGAGGGTGATTTTATCATAGCATTGTACAGATTCAATTAGCAACAACAAGAATAAATTATAAAAATCATTTTCTTTCATGTCTTCAACAAAGTGTCACTATAAAAATGTGTTCAGAAATAATTACATAACAAAATATCTTTACATTAAATCACACTCAATATTACATAGGAAAAAAGACAAAAAAACGTGTTTATGAATATTTCTCAACAAAGTAATAATCAGATACTTGAAGCAGAGCTGACATAAATAATTTACATTAATTTTATTTAATTTAAATAACATCACTCACTTTATTCCAAGTGTACAAGGCTGCCAACTCAGAAACATGCGTTTAAATGATGAAGGGGGTACTTAGCATGGTATTCTGTGCCATGCCATTTATTTTGCTTGTTTTTGAGATGATCCTATTTAATCCACTTAGTCTTTGGAACAGTCAACACCAAACGAAGAAAAATTTATAGACCCAGATCATAGGCATCCAATAGTTCATTGAAACTGTTCTCATTAACATTAAACAGGTAGTCCTCGTCAAGATTGAAAGTAGGGTTGATGTGCATGAAGGGCATATCCTGATCTGTCGTGTGAAATAATGATGTTCCACAGCCTGGAGACAGTAAAAGGGCTGAATGTGGAAAGAAATATCAGAACTAAAATTAGTTCCTAGAAAAATAATAATGTAAACAAACAAACATTTTAAGAAAGAAAAAAAAAGTAAATAAAAATCCGACAAACATTTGCATAAGGTACAGTGTTTTGACTACCTTCTATGATATAGGTTTGTATTTTGACTATAATCTATAGATCAAACCCAAAATATTCAAACAACTACAAAATAATTAGGAGTATCATTATGCTAGACCATAAAGGGGTAAGTAATAATTGAACAACCATGTCTTAGTAATGAAAATCATCCACAATGACTAAAGAAATACATAATGAAATTAAATGATAAAATCTTTGATTGGAATTGTTGACTTTCCAATACTTTAAAAAAAATAATAACATTTTGCCATCAGATATGTTGTTTTTTAATTGAGGAGAACAATTTTGATGAGGGGCAAAATATTGGCAGCACTCACTTTCATCAGCTGAAGACTCTTCTGAAAAAAGTTCCTGTTTGATTGACTCTGCACTGTTAAGACGATCAGACAATCGATCACCCGTTGAAAAATAAGGTCTGCTCTGGCCTGGCTTAGCATTATTGCCCAAGTCACTAGATGCAAGACCGTCAACCTAAGAACAAACAAAACAGGAAGATAACATTAGCTTTTTTTTATAAGATTTAACGATATACTACAAAACCAAAAGGCTGAACCTGAATGTTCCAACAAGGATCACCTTACTGATATGATATGAACAATTGTCAACTTTCTCGTTACCAGTCATAACTATATTTGATTTCATTGACTGACCTCATCCTGGCCACCATCACTGGCAGAAGCAGTCGAATCTGAACTTCTAGAACTGGACGAGGATTCATCACCAGGCAGATCATCAGGACACAGAAACACATCAATAGCACCTCTGGTACTTTTCAGCCAGATCTGGATATTCTGCAGAAAAGGAAAACATTTTTTTTATTCATCTGCATTATGAAGTGACACTAGTTTGATAGATAATGTAAAATGAACAAAGTAATGCAGATATTTTATATTTTGATTATAAAAGCGAATAAAAACTAGCTCTACACTTACATTTTCAGGGTCAGGGACTTCTAGCCTTGTCTCCGGTGGGGCTTTAATGGCTATAACAGTTTGCTCACGCAAAGAATTCAAGCTTCTAATATCCTGGTACGTCACATAAGCCAATGTACATAAAGTTAAGGAACAAAACATTTTCTTCGTAGCGATGGATTAAATATTTTTACAGGAGTTAGAAATTGTTACTAATTTATAGCTTTTTTGAGTTTATTGATAGCACGAGAAGTAATGTAATCTACAAGCAATTGTTGACTAAAAAGATTTGTAATCAACTGAAAGTAACCAAATAAGTTTTTATTTCAGCAGCTTTTATTGAAAAGTGAAAGATACTGGTATATCAAGTATATTATATCAATATTATTCTCCAATGCTTAATGTCTCAAAAATTTTAAAAGGATATCGTGCATTCTCAGAATCCTCTGTCATATTCCTCAAAGCTCTTGTGGTATTGGCGATGAGTTTATCTAGGACATTTTCTTTGGTCCTCAATTCTGCCATGGCTGTAAAAGAGGAAGGGGGATGAGGAGAAAGAAGAAAAAAAAAAGTTAATATTGAAAAATGCAAGAATGTAAAAACAATTCTTTTTACAGGTTAGGTGCCTATTGAAATGTTACCTGAGTGCAAGTCTACGCTTGCTGTGCTGATCTGTGTGACCTGTGGTATGGACGGCTCTCCTGTGGTGGTGAATGTGTTGGCAGCTCCCCTACACACAATAGTTAAATAAATGTAAACACTGCCAACAGTAAGCTAAGCCCTATTTTACCAAACAGCCTTAGAACCCTAACAAAAATATCTTATAAACCTAACAAAAACATTAAGCATTTATGGTTGCAAAATAAAAAAAAAATAATTAAAAAAAAATAAAAAAGACTTGCCTCCATTGGATGTTGTTCTTTGATTTTTTCTGGATAAGATTTATTCCTTCCAACACATTTGTGATGTCATAAATTCTGCGTTTCTGAACTTCAAGAATTTCAGATGCTTTGTTAAGATCAACAACCTATGATACATAAAACAAACTTTGTTAAGGTTAAAAACCTATGATACATATAAATAACTAATAGTCAACCACAAAAGTATTCATAAAAATAATATTCAATGTTATTTACAGGAATGAATGACAATATAGGGTAATGCTTAAAAACTGTATTTATGGAATGTATCAAGAAGTGATTAGTGCATGGCTGGCAAGTGTGAGCAGTTCCTCAAGTTAGAATTTTTTCCTTGGATTCATCTCTTAATGATGATGTGAAATTGCAGAGTTAAAAGAAGTTGGCTATTGTGCTGGCCACTGTTGAAATTTGCATACACTTGGCCTAAGACAGAGAACAGGAGAGAGGAAATGAAGGACTGGCAGATAATATTGAAATCACTTTTAATTTCATTGATGACTTTGGTTAACTGAGTTGATCTTTTACCATTTTTTTTTCATTCTAGCTTATAAGTAAATCCTACTATTTCAGCAAGCAATCAGTCTTATCACTGTAGAGAAAATACCTACCCCATCTGGTGCATTACGCAACAACCCAACAAACTTTTTGGTCAAAAGTCCCAGAGACGTGTCATAGCGAGTTTTTTCTAGTGGCGACCTGGTTGCTGTTAGAGGAAAAAAGGTTTTAAAAAATGTAAAAAAACTAATGTAAAATTGTAACACATCATGCTAAAACAAGTTTGTATACCATTTGTAAGGGTCTTGTAGATTAAGATATTGGCACTTCATAAGCAACTGATTTTCAAGAATTTAACAAGTCAAAGCAAAGTTTAAAAGGAGGAAAAATTTTCCCCTCTAATCTACAAGTGATCCCTAGAGGTCAAGAAGATAACAAGGATCATTCTGCTTTCTGTCACTCTGCCCCACCCAACCCACCACAGAGTAGTATTAAATTTAAGTATTACCTCTAGGTGACTCTGTCTGGCTTTTTCTTTTCCTGCAGGGTTTTGGAGTTTTAAATCCCTCAACCGTGACTTCATTGTCTAATTCCAATCTCCTTTTAACCTACAGAAAAAAAGAAGAAAAAAAGATTAGCTGCAGTGTTAAGTACACTTCAGCTAAACAATAAGGAGACAATTTTGTTAATAGTAAAATTAATAGTGGACCAAGTCCAATGACCTAACAAAATGTACAATGTTTATAGTAATCTGGATAAAACAAATGTCAACAATAATTACTAGTATGTGACACTTCATTGTTTAGAATCTCTCAAGTACTTTTTTCATTTCCCAGCAACCACAACTACACGATTTTGCCCTTGCAATAGTTCTAAACAATAAGTATATTGTTTTCCAGGGGAAATCTGACATGATATACATTTTTTTAATGGGACATAAACTATTTTATAGACAAATGCTTTGTGTGTGTGTGTGACCCAAAGGTTTAACTTCCTACTTACAAACTATAGATTCTCAGGTTTCACTCCTAGGATTTTATAATTAGAATTTTGTGTTCCTGACCTGAGCCACCAAGTTATACCTTTTCATAGAGGAAGGATGTTAGTCAAAGAGCTAAGCATGGAAACATAAAATTCACTGGACTTAAACATTTTCTTATTTCTACATTATATGGTTAGATGGTTCCGCAAGGTTGTCATTGCCTGAAGTGGTAATGGATGTAAGCACTCCACTACCTATAAAATGCTTCCTAATGGCATGCATCTCAAATAGCCTCTGACAACTAGTCCAACTCCTGGCCTTCATGTGTGGCTCAGATATTGAGTCTGGCGGAACTGTTCTCACTAACAGAAGAAGGGGCAAAGGCGAGTTACTGGCGCCTTAACCAGTAGGCCTTGGGCAGGAGGGGCACCTAGGAGAAGGAAAGCTCTGAATTCAAACCTCTGTTGCCTTGCAGCTATACCCACTCATGGGAAAGGCTTAGGGATTAAACCCTGAGGTAAAATCAGGAGCTGGCGACCCTAAGGCAGTTTGCAGCACCCAGTGCTACAAAGTGGCAGAACCTGTGGCGCCGCTGATCCCAAACTGTATCAGCACTGCCGTTCCTTTGGATACATCAGCTGCGTTCTGACCAAAGCGAATGCTCAGACATTCATCTCATTTCCATGAGATGTCCACAGTCGCATCGCAACTGAAGGAGACCATAGATATGGTCAGATGTAAAATAAATATTTTTTAGTTGTATTAAATCAAAATAGTAAAATATCAACCACACTAGAAATGTCTGCCTCAATAAATGCTAATGATATGAAACTGGGAATTATATTGCGACAATCATACTTATCACAATCACAAGTTAATTAAGTGCCTTAACAAAGCATTTTTTTGTATTTCTCAGAACTTTTTCAATGAATAAAAAAAAAAAGGATTCCACCAAATCCAACATAGAGATGAGCATGTACTTTTTTTTTCAGACTAGTATAATATGCTTGTATAATAAAAGCACATAAAAAAAAACATGTTCAGTTCAATGAAACATCAGCCTTTGTATTTGTTGCCGGACACAAAATTTCTTTTTTAAATACAGAAATATTTACATTGGTAGTTCTTCCTTATTTAAGACTTCATACTCCTGCAGGCATTATCTATTCTAAGCATACAAATTGTAAAAGTAAAGGCAATTTAAAAATCATTTAACATTAAAAATCTTTATTTTTAAAGCACAAAAAAAAAGAAGACCATACTAATACCCACTATTAGTATTGTGCATAAAAATGATAATTGTGCTATAAAATTCAAGGCATGCTAAGCTTCATAATTATAAAACATTTCATTTTCCAAAAGCAATTTACTTTGTTCTTTTTAACTGGGCAACTAATAAAGACACCAAGTCTTAGTTACTAGTGTCACCATGTTAATATTTTTTGTTAAAGGTGCAACAGTTGGAACAATGCATTGAAAATTTAAGTGGAGGGTAGGGAGAGATGGTTGACCAAATAGTGAATTTTTCAAACATATAACAGTTAGATATTGGGATTTTAGGGTGCCCAAGTTCACTCAAATAGTATACTATACTGTCTATACATAGATTCTTGATGAAGTAAGATTAAACTCTAGATTTTTTTTTAAACATTTAAGTAAAATTCAATGTGTTAGACCCTGTAATTATGAAAGCTAAATCAAGATCTGAATCTGAGTAATCTGGCTCATTCTGTTATTAGATCTACAAATCTGCAGTCAACAGTACAGCCATGAGCCAATTATTAAGATACATATAAGATACATTTTTCACTTTAAGATTCACCAATTTACATACATTTTTCACTTTAAGATTTTATGACTAGATCTAGATGTTTGATTAGAATGCAATGACCATGATGATTGAATAATTATTTATAATAATAATGGGTTAAGCAAGTTAAGCTAGACAGTATGATCATGATGAATATCTAGACTTAGAGATTGTATGACTAGACCTCTACAAGCTAGATCTAGAAATCTAGTCTAGCTAGATGATACTGATAGATCATTAATAGATAGATGTATGATTAGAATGCAATGACCATGATGATTGAATAATAATAGCCTAATAGGTTAAGCTAGATCTAGATCTAGTCAGTCTTTTCAGTGTATTTTCTTTAAAAAAATATATATGAATATATCTAGAGAATCTAGACTAGATGGACAACATTCACCTTTCATTTTCATTGGAAAGCTTCAAGTGGGCGGGGCATCTGCGTGGAATAAATTCTATTCCATAAATTATTAGATTAAATAAATCTAGCATTTAACGATAGCACAGAAAGGCATCATTTAAATACCTGAGGTTTATCAAATTCATCAATTAAATCTAGCTGGTAACCCGATAAATTTGCATCATTAGAAGAGTGCTCAAATTCAAGCTTTATTTCTGTATTAGCATACGATGAGAAATCAGCAGTCTTTGTTGATGTGTTTTGTGTTGTCTGGCGTGGATAAATACTTGCTAGATTTAACAAATTTTGAGAATTAGATCCAGAATCTGAAGGCTCCTGCTTTATGAATATCGGTAGATCACGCCTTGCAACTAGAGTTTGTTTTCTAGGCATATCGAAATAAATGCTTATCACAGTTGAGTTTGCACAGATCTGTCAGCTTGAACTGCTCCGATAGCAGCTGCCACTCAGCGTATGTTGACGACTTCCGTTCTCATCAATGGCATTAAATAAAAATAAATAATCCAGGACGAAGGATATCCGAAAAATATAAATAAAAATGCAGAGATGAATATATAATTATTTGTGTACTATACAATATCTGATTCGATGAGCTTTATAACACACAAATATTGATGGATCAAAACACGGATTATCCAGGTTACGTTTACATCAAGAGTTAGCCAGATGCCGTGTGGGTAGGCCTAACAAAGCAAAAAGCCGTTTGGCGCGAAATCGTATTTCCCGCGAGATGACATCATAGTGATACGCATCCGGTAAACGCATTACAAGCCTTTAATATAAAATAGTAACAATAATCTTTTTAGTATATTATTAAAATGTATATAAACATCAATATTAGGCATAAGAAAATTGAGAAATTAAACGATTTTGAAAGTATTATTTCTAATTTGATTAATAAGCCCATCATCTTTAGCTAACTTAAAATTATACATGTTTAGGGGCGTTGGTGTCTAAATAGCAGCTGTTCTCAAGATAGTAGGACACACTTTTTTACCGGTTTTAAGTAGTGGCAGTTGGGGCTTAGCCTAAGATTTTAGGCATTGCAGGCGACAAACGAGGTCGAACTATAGTCAAAGGACAGTCAAGTTTAGGAAAAAAAAGTAAAGCGAAAGGCCTCTAAGTGTGAAAACGTCCACCGCAACGTTTGAATACATGTGTAGCACTAAGATTGATACTCATTCATTTGATGTTTACATTTTTTATTGAACTAATCTGATGTAGGCCTCCATGTCTTAAATTCGAAATGTTTACATCTATATATTATTTGTACACATTATGTGTGTCTCGCCCAGAATGTTATTAACTACATCTGGTTAATCATTATGTTGATCTTAAAAAGTTGATAACAGCAGGGCCGTAGCTAGGAATGTTTCATCGTTTTGGGGCCCGGGGGCTTGACCTCTTTGGGAGCCCCTGCATTTTGCGTAATATTTAATTTTAATGTAAAAAATACTCAAGTGGGGGCCCGGGGGGATTTTCAAATTCTCCCCCTCCTCCCCCACCCTAGCTACTCCGCTGGGTGATAACTTATTAAGCTGGCCTAACATTTAACTTATTTTTGGGGGCTATTCCTTATAGGGCCCATATCTACACGTTCACAATCAAAAGATGTAAGCATTATCATGCTATTTTTACTATAGTCTTACTTTGAGCCATATTATAATGATCAACATCTTGAACCCCCCCCCCCCCCCCAATGTGTTTTTCTTTCCATAAATCTTTTTTTTAGTATATTAATAACTTAAATAAGTTATCTTTTATGTATCTGTAACCAACGGTTTAGTATTTTATGCATTGTTGTTGCTTGTGTTCTTGAGTGTCTGATTACAAAGGTTTAACTTAACGTGTTAATGTGTGACTGTTCTTTCTGGTGATTTTCTAGAAAATGTAGGTTGTATTTATTTTGCTACTTTGTTAATCGCCTACAGTCTTTCTTAAATAAAAATGTAATCTATAGAACAGCTTAAATCAAATTTACTAGATTTGCTTAAATCTCTGAGGGCAACGCACTTTCTTCTGAGGCACGTGGTTCATGTTTTTACTTCATTTTTCAATGCATTGGTTTTATATGGAGGACAAAGTTATGATGGTACATTTTGTTGTTTTTTTTTTACTTTATTTCTCAACACAATTGTTTCACCTAGATTTTATGAATATACTCTAGATCTAGATAATTTTCGTAGTTTATTTTCATTTCATTTTGATTCTTTTAAAATTTAGACATCTTGGAAAGAATTCACTGCTACATAATCGCTTGATATCCCCCCCCTTTTTTTGTATATTTTGAAGAGCCAAAGTAGAAGCCTTCAGGATCGTTAGGGATAAATCAAACATATATATGTATATATGATTGCGAATCTGTTAATTATGATCTAGGTTCACAGTCAGCAATAAACAAACAACAACCATTAGATCTAGTGTCATGGCGGAGAATGATACTTTATTATATTGAACGCGTGCACCTTTGCGCACCATATCAACATCCCCTTTTCTTTAAAAAAAAAATTAAAAAAAAATAAAACATTTCGGGGAGTATCATAGAAAAAAAAAAAAAAAAAACACAACATAAACAACTAAACATAACATACATGTATACGCTTCAATCAATATGAAACATATCACATTTAAAAATTAACATTCAATAGTTCATTAAGACACATAGTCATTGAATCTTGTCGGTTTCTTCAACTGATCCCTTGGTCGCAGCGAATGATGAGTTGATGAGTGGCGAACGTGTTGATCCTGAGTTCTATTGTCCTGTATGTTGTTATCAGTATCGGGAAATATATCTTCTTCTGTTTCTCTGTTCGGGTTAATATGCACTCTGTTTCTTTGGTACACTGCACCATTGTCACCTCGAATAATGTAAGCTCTCTATTGACTTGAGACTGGATTCTTCCACGTCTCCATGTAGGGTCATTAGGAGATTGGAAATAGACCATCTGTCCAGTTTTCAGCTGACTTAAATTTCTTGACCTCTTATCATAAGATGTTTTTACACTCATCTGACGTTTTTCTTTCCTTCTCATAATGTTCTCTTGACATGTAGAAATCTTAATGTTACTCCTTTTGTTTGGTATCAGTGTTCGAGTCATCCGACCAAAAAACATCTGAACTGGGCTTAGATTTGTGTCTTGCCTTGGAGTATTTCTAAATTCCAGAAGAGCTTTGGGAACCCCATATCTTGCAAATAAAACTTTCAGTTTCTTTATAATTGCGTGTGTTGTTGTCAACTGCATGTTTTCTACCTCTATGAAATTTGAATAATAGTCCACTATGGCTAGATATTGTTGGTCACACATTTGAAATAAATCAATTCCAATCTTGTCCCACGGATTAGAACCTATTTCGTGCTGTATTAATTCTTCTCTCTGATTTGCTGGTTTATTTTTCTGACAAATGTAGCATGAGTTGGCTATTTCCTGTATTCGAGCTGATAATCCAGGCCAGAAAACTGTTTCTTTTGCTCTTCTTTTCATTGAGTCTACTCCCAGATGTGCTGCATGGAGTTTTTCTTCTATTTCCTTGCGAAGTGATATCGGTATGATTATTTGTTCTCCTTTCAACAGGAGTCCGTCTTCGTATGTTAACATGTCTCTAAGTGAAAAATATTGTTTGAGTTCAGGTAAACTATTATGTTTGTCTGGCCATCCATTTAGGATATACTGAATAAGTGTTTGCAATGTTCTATCTTTCTCTGTCTCGATTCTGACTTTCTCCAGCACTGCATCTGGTATTGCCAGTCCCACTGTATTGACACAAACATCAGGGATATCACTCTTTTCCTCTGATGGGTCTCTACTCAAAGTATCAGCTATGAACAAATTTTTGCCTTTGACATATTGAAACTGGATATCGTAACGATAAAGACGCATCATTAGACTTTGTAGCCTTCTCGGAGCAGAACTGAGTGGTTTTTGAAGGATGTTTTCCAGTGGTTTATGGTCATTCTGAACTATAACTGTCCTGCCATACGTATACTGGTCAAAACGTTCCAAACCAACAACCACTGCTAACAATTCTTTTTCAATCTGTGCCCATCTTTTCTGAGTATCAGTTAATGATCTAGAAGCATATGCTATTGGACTGCCATCTTGTAATAACGCTGCTCCTAACCCATTTTGGCTACTATCTGCTTGTAATGTAAGCTCTTTGTTAGGGTCAAAATATATCAATGTGCCATGAGTCGATATTTTCTGTTTTATCTTGTTGAAAGCTCGTGTGCATTGATCAGACCAAACAAATGGTGTGTTCTTTCTGACCAACTCTGTTATGGGCTGTAAATCTGTCGACAAGTCTGGAACAAATCTTGCAAGATATTGAACCATGCCACAGAATCTTCGGACTGATGAAATATCTTTTGGAGCATTCAAACTCAAAATCGCAGATACTTTGTTCGGGTCTGGTTTTATTCCTGCTTCTGTAATAATATGACCCAAAAAATTAATCTCAGCTGTTCTAAAAACAGACTTTTCATGGTTCAGTTTAATCTTCTTTTCTTGACATCTCTTCATCAGCTCTCTTAGGTTAATATCATGATTTCTGAGTGCTTCTTCTTTCTTTCTTCCTCTTCCTACCACTATAATATCATCAACGTAATTGAAACAGCCTTTCAGTCCTTCTAGTGCTAGATTTAATCGTCTCTGAAAAATTTCTGAACTCATTTTCAGTCTAAATGGTAATCGTTTCCATTTGTATCTACCAAAAGGGGTTATCATTGCTGTCAAATTAGATGACGCTGTGTCTAGTCTGACATGCCAGAAAGCTTCTTGCACATCCAATTTGCTGAATATTTTGGCATCGTTCAAATCTGCCAATATGTCATCTAAAGTAGCAAGATTATAGAATTCCCTTAGTAAAACTTTATTCAGGGCTTGTGGATCTATGGAATTTTTCCATTAGCTTTTTCCACAATTGCCATCTGACTCACCCACTCTGTAGCCTCTATCACTGGTTCTACGATTCCTCTCTGCACTAGGGTCTTTAACTCCTCCTTAACTCTTTCTTGTAAAGCAATAGGGATCTTTCTACACGGCAGAACCTTGGGCTTAATGCTGCTATCAATCTTTAAAGACACTTCTCCTAAGTCAACCAAATCACCAGTAAACTTTGGACTACAGTCTTCTTCTTGGTTATTCACTACTGATGCTATGAACCTATCTTTATTGACTTTGATTAACTTCAAGTTAAAGTTTCATGACCTAGAAGGCATGCTAGATTATTTGGTACAACTATATATTCCACCTCAAATGTTTCGTTAGTTTTCTCATTTCTCGTCGTTAGAGTGGCTTTCCCTAAGGGTCTCATTTCAGTCTTATTCCACATTAGTAATCTTTGCGTTGCCTTTTCTATCTGATTCTTATTTACGTATTTTTCCTGGATGGTATTTACATCAGCTCCACTATCCATTTGAAACCTTACACGGTGACCATTTACTGTCATAACTGCTGTCATCCTTTTCGTTTTGTGGTTCTCCAAAGACATCACCCATTCATTTTTTACCATCATGACATCATCTCTTGTGTCCGACTGTATCTGTCTTTCATCGTTAGACATATCATCTGACACCTGCTGAATTTTCTTTTTGCACATTACAGCAAAATGATGTCTCCCCTTGCATGCTAGGCACATTTTACCCCATGCAGGGCACTTTTCTTTAATGTATTCGTGAATCTTTCCACAATACCTCCATTTACCTTTCTGAATGTTTGTTCTTGAAGGTGTTGATACTTTCTCAATGATTGGAGGGTCGGCTTGCATTTGTCTCAACTGTTTGTTGGCGGTCTCGTATGCTCTGCAAATATCTCTGCACCTTTCCAATGTGAGACTACTATCTTGTAGCAATTTCATTTTGAGGCATTCATGTCTAATACCAAGAACTACTCTGTCTCTAATCAAGCTATCTTCCAGGCGTTCAAAACAACACGTTTTTGCTAGTCTTCTCAGATTTGTTATGTACTTGTCAATGTCCTCGCCTTCTTGCTGTTCACGCGTATTGAACACATAGCGCTCATAAGTTTCATTCGTTTTTCCAATGCAAAAACTTTCAAATTTGTTCACTATTTCTTCCATCTTTCTTTCTTTTCCCTTCTCAATTTCAAGACCTTCATATATGTCCATCGCTTTTGTCCCTATAATTGTTAGAAAGGTGGCCACTCTGACCTCCTCTGATTCTTCCGACAATTTAGTGGCTAACTCATAGTTTCGCCAGCTCCGGTGAAACTTTTGCCAATTAGCGGCCATGTTTCCTTCTACCTCGAGGGCTCGGGTACAGGAAGGAAATTTCTAGCTGCCATTGCACGGCGTAGCCTTGAATTGTTGCCTATTTATTATTGCAAACAATAAACCTTTATATACCGATTAATGATTACCTCTGATCATTAATATACCGCTGCCACCATGTTAATTATGATCTAGGTTCACAGTCAGCAATAATGGGAAAATAACGTTTATTTCATTTTATTTATTTTGGAGGGCATCACGATGAGCTGCCGCACCTGCCATCAAATACCTTAACTACGCCACTGGATACTAGTAGTCTAAGAATGATTACATTTTATATGTAAGCTTTTATTATAACAGGTAATAGTAAAACGTGGAGAGTCATATAAGTTTCTTGTATAATTACCAACTTCTTTAGAAATTTAATACGTTTGTATTCTTGAGACTTGGTCGAACTCTTAAGACCATTTGTCCGATAAAGCGCCGCAGAGAAGGTTCTTTGTATTTCTTTGCAAGAGTTCGAAAATTCGTAGACTAATCCAACGTCAACTGCCTAATTAAGCCTACTCGCGTGCCTTGTACATTTAAAGGCCTACATTTTCACTTATGTGTAACAGCTAGTGTACACCTACATAAAATTGATCTTACATATAGCCCTTGACTTAAGTAGATTCTACGTCTTATTTTGCTTAATGTATTTGTTTGATATTTTGCTAAGTGTTGATATTCACACTATAGTTGATTTCCACTGTTATAATAAAAAAAAATTGCCCGGATTCAATCTCACATCAAAAAACCTTGTCAATCTAGATTTTGCTAAAACTAAAGCTAGCTGGCTGAAGACAGGCTGAAATAGAAGGCGTGGGAGTTCCGGGAATGGAGTTGCCTTCCTGAGAAAATATAATGTAGATATAGCTGGTGTAGTGTGTTGGGGGGGGAGTGGTTGCAACGCATACCTGTTCTGTGTGGTTTGTCTAAGACTGCGGCCTTGGAAAAAAACAAAAAAAAAAAAAAACCTGATTCATGGATGAACTTTCAACAAGTGCACAAAGGGCAGACCAAATGATGATGGTAGTGTGAGTAGATGACTTGTTAGTTGGTTTGCAGACTCTGGCAAGATTGTTACTTAGGATGTCAGTAGTAAGCCTAACTAGAATTTTATATATGATAGATATGTAGGTTGTTAGTTGGTCTGCGTAGTCACTTGAAATAATCTGTAATCTTCCGTCGTGAAGACACTACTTTGTTATAGTCTATGCTCTTATAATATTTCCTTCCGCCAACCAGGCTTTTTTTCCCTCCAGGGTAAACACTATAGAGAAAGATTCCGAGCCTAGGGAGAACAGGTTGCAACGGGGCCTTAATTCTATCAACGGGTGTAGTGTTGAGTGCTACCCGAACGGTCAGCGGTCAGCGTGAGCTGGCCTTAATGCCAACTCCCCCCCCCCCCCGTTTTCCCATTTCAAAGCCGGCCCTGCCTTTTTCATTTTTTTTTCTAAGCCTAGCGACAGACAACCCGTCAACGTCTCCTGAAAATATCCCTGTGCCCTTCCTGTTCTAAGTGAGTGACTAACGTCTGCCCATGGAGACTATGCGATACTCGTCCCCTCCCCTGATACTGCATCATTAATGGGTCTCCCCCCTCCCCAGTCTCATCCAACTCTTCAGCCATGACATTGGTCACTGCTTGTTCATTCGATGTCACAGTGGGGGAAACTTGTTGAGGGGGAAATCCCGGCGACGATTGGTGAAAATCATTAAAGTACTAACTAAAGTTCGACTGTTTACTCAATGTGGTAGAAATATGTTCTAAAATAGTAGATCTATTGTTTGCTATGCTTGTTAAGGGCTATGCAAGTATAATGCTGGCAGGGAAAAAAACAACAACAACAACGGAAAGAACGTATAATGAAGTAGGCCTATAAAAAAAAAGTTGTTTTATTAAGTTCCGACTGTATTAGCTCAGATAGTCCCGACAATGTCATCGTTGCACGTAACGTGACTATCTTGATTTACCCACAGTAGATAGGGTCTACATTTCAATGTTCCTTAAAACATGTAGGCCTAAAATTACAATTTCTTCATTCCACCTCCAAACAAACAAACAAAGATCCCCCCCCCCCCCAAAGTTCCAACATCTTCCATTGTGATGATCAAACCTGATCACACATATCGAAACAAAGAAGATTGAAAATGGGGGGGGGGGGGGGGGGCGGTAAACGTCAAGTACCATTTCTGTTTAATAAAAATAAAAATAAAGAAGAGTTGTGGGCTACAGGAGGGGGGGGGGGGGAGGAGCACATGTTTGGATTTCCTTCGGCCTAGATCAACTAAACCATGAAGATAAATCAGGACCGGATTTACGACAGCACAACACCGTGGGGCTGCTTCAACCTAGTCCTACAGGACTAAAAATCTTAACTTCATGGGCGTAGCCATGATTTTTTTTTCGGGGGGGGGGGGTTAGAAAAAAAATTCCCTCCCCCCACCCCCGCAATTTTTTTTTAATATGTATTTATGTGTGTGTGTATGTACATAATCTTCATTACATTCTGACCCTTCATTCTTTCGGAAGACGTTTATTGTGCCCTAGAATAGGTTCTTCCATGAGTTAGTGGAAAAATTGTAGATTCCCTGCCATTATTAGTAATGGGCCTGCCATTATTAGTAATGGGGTCTTGTGGAGCGCTAGGAGCTACCTTAGCGCGGGTCGAAGCCCCGCCGCCAAGCACTATTTCTGGTATTGAAAGCCAACAAAATGCATATTCTTAGGTATCTACACTGCATTTTCCTGCTATTAAAAAGTTTTATTCCAAAAACCTAATGTGCTATTCTTACTGACTTAGACCCTCCCGAGCCGTTCGGCGCATTTGCCGTCAAGCTGTTTCCATAAAAATCTGTCTCTGGTATCATCTGAAGCCTCTTCCCACCTGCCATGAGGACCTCCATGAATGAGTGGCGTCAAGTTGTACTAGGATATCATTGCAACTCTTCTTATGCGTAATTCATTTTGTCGAAGAACATGTCCCGCAAACCTCATGCGTAGCTCTCTCACAATCTTACTAAGGGGTCGACTCCCAGTTCGGCATAGGATTTCCTTGATTTAGACTCGATCTCTATAACTGACTCCTAAAATCTGTCTTAGCCATCTTTGTTGAGCAACATTTAGTGTTTTTCAATTTCGGCAGATAACTTTCACTGCAGTTTATTAATGGAGCCCTGCCACTGGTAAAAATGTGTAACCTCTCTCGAATACGCTCTTGGAATTAATTGACTGTAGTTTGACTGCTTTAGATTTTATATCGAAAAGAGAAGTTTTATCGTAAAAATCATCTGTTGGGGGTTTACCACCTCAAAATGCTCTGTAGGGGGATCTTAAACTCAAAACCATCTGGAGGGGTTTTCAATTTAAAAAAAAGCCATCTGTAGAAGAGGGGTTTAAACTCAAAACCCCCGATTGAATTGGCTACGCTCAAATGATTTTAGTGTGTAATTTGCTTTTTTTTATATTGAAGAGGTATTTTTAGCATCAAACCCCTCTGAATGGGGGTTTAAACTCAAAACCCCTTTTGGCAACGCTCATAGCATTTTGAGAGCGTAATTTTCTTACACTGAAGATGTATTTTTTAGCCTTAGCCTCTTTTTAAACTCAAAACCCCTTTGGCTACGCTCATAGATTTTAGAGAGAGTAATTTGCTTTTATTTTTATTAAAGAGGTACTTTTTAGCTTCAAACTCCACTGGAGGGGAGTTTAAACTCAAAACCCCTTTGACTGCACTCATAACATTTTGAGTGTATAATTTCTTACACTGAAGTTGTATTTTTTAGGCTCAAACCCCACTGGCGGGGGGTTTAAACTCAAAACCCTTTTGGCTATGCTCATAGATTTTAGAGTGAGTAATTTGCTTTCATTTATATTAAAGAGGTACTTTTAGCTTCAAACTCCACTGAAGGGGAGTTTAAACTCAAAACCACGTTTGACTGCACTCATAACATTTTGAGTGTATAATTTGCTTTGTTTTTTATTATTAAAGAGGCATTTTTTACCTTCAAACCCCGCTGAAGTGGGATTTAAACTCAAAACCATTTAGCTACGCTCATAACATTTTGAGTGCGTAATTAGCTTTTTTTTATGTTGAAGAGGGGGTTTATCATTAATTTTAGAGGGGGTTTTAAAATCAAAATCTTCCTTTACTGTGCTCTTGGAATTAGGGGATTTTCGTTTGCATTTTTTTTTGTTTTATAGAAGAGGGGGAGTTAACTGCAAAAACCCCAGGTAGGGGGTTTAAAACTCAAAACCCCTGGTAGGGGGTTTTAAACTCAAAACCCCTGGTAGGGGTTTTTAAACTCGAACCCCTCTGGTAGGGGTTTTAAACTCGAACCCCCTGGTAGGGGGTTTTAAACTCAAAACCCCTTTGGTTGTGCTGGGGCAACTGATGGTTTAGTATTAAAATCTCACCTAAAATAAACAAAATCAAAGCAAAAAATCAGCCACTAAATTCCGATCCCCTTCGGGGGAGGGGGGGGGGAGGATTTCACTTTTTTAAACAAAATATGCACATGTTTCTTTTTCTTTATAACTGCCACATTGCCTACTTTTAGATCAATATTTATCAATATTATTAAATGTATTACACCCATCCTTTAATCTTCGGACTTATTATTATTATTATTATTATTGCTAGTCTACCGGCGGCGTAGCATATGCGGCTATTTTGCAGGGTCGGCCTTAGGCCAATGCAATCTATGCGTCCGCAGTGTACCCCGCACTTTCATAGGACCCGCGCTAATTCTAGGTGTATAAATTATTAAATTAAACCATTTTATAACTTATAACAGATTTCTCGCGGCATTCCTATTTACCAGGAGCTCCTGGAAATCTCCTGAAATTTCCTGGA
Source organism: Biomphalaria glabrata (assembly GCF_947242115.1). Classification (NCBI taxonomy): domain Eukaryota; kingdom Metazoa; phylum Mollusca; class Gastropoda; family Planorbidae; genus Biomphalaria; species Biomphalaria glabrata. The sequence goes on from NC_074727.1 coordinate 21,051,563, forward strand.
AATCTCCGGAAACTATTAAAATCTTTTGAAAACTCTCCTGAAATATATACACAAATATTGTCATTTTGGGGTGTCATTCAATATGGAAAACGCCAATCCTACGCGCGATAAAAAAAAACGGCATTATGCAATACCCGTAATTGTGGAATCTAGTGAAAGAAGCTTCTAGCGCCTCAAACTAATGAAGAATTACTTGAGGTCAACAATTCTCGTAGATAGATTGAAAGATTTGATAATTCTTGCTATTGAAGGTGACCTATGTAGTAAAGAATGAATAAAATGCAAAGACGAATTTATTTTCTGATACAATTTTCTAATTTTCTAATCACTTATTATTCGTATCCCTACCCAAACTTGACCCAGCAAACGCGTTTCGCATAGGGCACCACAATGGTTAAGTCCGGCCCTGCTATTTAGTGACGGGTGAATGCAGAGTAGATTACTTGTTCTCTTTCCATGACTTCTTGGTCACAATGGTTAATTCCGGCCCTGCTATTTAGTGACGGGTGAATACTACTTGTTTCCCCCCCCCCCCTCTTTTTTTCTTTCCCTCAAATTACGTGGGGTAACTCTAGTCCGTCCGACTTGCAGAAATATAAGAGTGATCTTTCCATTACTTGGTGTCCAATACTCTCCAAACCATCCAAACCCTTGAGCTATGAAGATAATTATATATATATATATATATATATATATATATATATATATATATATATATATTATTATTATTTTTAAATGCATATAGGCCTATATTGAAGCCTGAAGAGGGTAGAGGCCGCCAAAAAAAAAGTTTGCACAGGGTCTCCACTTACGAAAATCCGGCACTAAGGAAATTATACATGCACTCTTTTTTAGCTGTCTGTGTGTAGGTTACATTATAGGTCTTTCCTCCTTTGAAATAGTCCAAAGAGTTGAGTCTCGCCTCCATCTGACTGAACCAACTTTTGTTTGGGAAAGTTGGTAATTTTTACATCCCTCGTATTCCAAGTCGTTCGGTATAAAATCGAGGCCTAAATGTTTCATCTCTCTCTGACGCAATCCTCCCTCGATATGTCATCGTGTTTATGAAAAGATTGTATATAAAAAAAAAACACCCCAACTCTTTTTAAATTAGTCATTAACAATTGTTCAGATATATAGCCTATATATTTGAAAAAATCTTGTTAAATGTTAATTATTAATCATAATAGGTAACTACTAGGTTTTATGGGTAAAAACAAACAAAAGAGTTTGCTTGTTTCTTAATTAGATCTAGATGTCGAACTAAATGATTCTAGTGACGGAGTAATTCTTTAAAAAAAAAAAAAAAAAAAAAGCTTTTAGTTTCTTTATGTGTGTACCAGGCATTTGAACTTTGCATGACCTTTGAAAGGTGCGACTCTTTACTTCTGCTGTTAAAGCTCGTCTTTCCACCCGACGATTTCAAAACATCAGTTGTGAACTTTAAGAAAGCAAATGATATATAAAAGAGGTCTATTTATAGATATATAACGATAAGCGAATGGCGTTTACATCTGAATACAGTGGTCTTCTTATAAATGCATAGTGCTATGTAAACCTTTTTATACTATTACCCTAACACCGCACATAAACGGAACTCGTTTTAAGAGAAAAATTTAATAAGCATATTTGATTTTTTTTTTAAACGTTATGTGATTAAGCAAATTAAGCAATTATACAGTATACGATTAAGCGTTTTCCACTTTGGTAGCGCAATATGTCTCATATGATTACATGATCTATGACATCTATGTTGAGACAAAAGTAGAATGCTTTCATGCAGACTTGAAAGAGAATCGGTGCTCAACTTTCACGCGAGAAATGTTGGACAGAAAAGAAGTTTTGTTGTAACAAATTTGATTTGTTTTAACGATTTGTTAATTAAAGGTATTTGTGTGTGTGGAATACAGAAACATCAGTGTTCTAGAAAGATGCTTTAGTGCTGGAATCCTGACAAGTGACAACCGACGGCTACAGCCTTCTACGGTGAGCTCTTTCTCGTATTAAGGTTGAAATGTGTCTCCTTTGTAGTCACGTGATTTCGGAAGCTACGCGGAGGACAAAGGGAAGCCAGAGCCCCCCCCCTCTCTTTTTTTTCACCCACGAAGTCTAAAGCGATTCAACCACTAAAAACCATTTTCACCCAGCTATATTGTAGTCTTTGTGTACGATGCCTTATTTTTTTTGGTGTGCCCTATTATCCTGTAACGGCCCGAAGGTCCAAAAGGGGGTAGTGTGTAGTCAGGGGATTAGAGAGGTGCGATATATTATATAAAGAAAATAACATCCGGGTCTATCACTAATGACAAGATTAGCCTATCATTGAAGCTTCGGTTTAACGCAAAAAATAAATATGTTAAAAAATGCTAAAAAAATCTTTAAGATACCTGGCAATGTAATAGTAAAGTTCCCCTTACAGACCTTGAGATGTATAGGGTAGATATTGCAACGGTCATCTGTTTCTATGGCTGACGGTTTAAGAAGGTGCCATGTGGCCAGCACAACTTCCAACCCACTTTTACTTTCTCCAACAAATGCCATGTACCCATTAGAGTTGGGTGGACTCAGGAGCGTCCTAAAAACCCCCTAAATTCACCGAGTTTTAACCTCTGTTTGGAAGCCAAGCGCTTTACCATCCAGACACCACGCTCTTCCCCTGGCAATGTTTGTATAATGTTTTACATGTTTCGGATTTTCCTTCAGAGTTGAAGATAATCTACATCGTAATCCAAACCCCATCCCGCCCCAAGCACACACACACACAGGACGACTGGGAATAGCAGCGGCAGGGTATGAACCCTAGACCATCAAGACAACCATACGACAGTCCAGCGCCCATACGACCAGGCAGCCAATGCCGAAAATGTATGATATTAAATACGTCTTTTTTTCCCGGCACAAAGTTCACACAGGAGGATATGTAACTGAACGCGTACAAACACTGCTACAGCTGGAAGAAACATGACACATTGAGTCTATTGACTCATTGTACTGGTACCACATATGGTAGAAAACATTGACGTTAAGCCCAAAATACAGAGAAAAAAAATTAGTCCACGAAGGAGAAATTCCAAGCAAGGGAGATACGCATAGATCTTTTGTTACACAAACATCATTTGTCACAGGGCCGAACTTACTACAGTGCAAGACTTTCCATCGCACAAGGCCTCACCTTTGAAGGAAGACCTTCTCGGTTAAAAATATATTTAAAAAAAAAACAACAACAATATATGCATGTGAAATATAAGAAAATAAGGGAAATGAGATTAAATTTACTAGTAGGCCTAAACTTTCTTCACAAATATGACAGAGTTGTAATATTAAGAACATTTATATGGAAGCTTGAAGAGGGTAGGGACCTCCACAAAAATACACCACTTTTACAACTATTCACTATTAATAGTAAGAAACACGGGAAGCTCTTTAGTAGGGGGTCATAGTTACTACACATTCATATATGTAACACATTTATGCAAATCATTTTACACTTTTTGTTAAAATTTTTTTTTTTACATCTGTCCTACCAAGTACTACATTTACCCAAAAGAGGTATACATTTTTAAGAGAAAAAAATATATTTAGTATGCATATAAGTTAGACCTAATTTAAAACAACAATTAATAAGTAGGTTTTCATATTATCGCGTGAACTCCAGTACCACACTACATTCATATAACATTTAAATAAAGGAATTTTTTTTTTTACGGAAATGTTTTTAGCGGCCCCCGAAAGGGGAAAAGACGCTATTAGTTTTGTGCGAAATGTCTGTCCGTCTGTCCCGTTTAGATCTCGTAAACTAGAAAAGATATTGAAAATCCGACATCACAATATTTTAGACCATTCAAAGTTCTGATGCAACGGCTATTTTTTTTTTCTGAAAGCGAAAAATCTAATTTTTAAAATCAGTTATGCAAGCAGTTTTTAAAGAGAAAAAGCTAATTAGTATGCATTATAAGTTAGACCTAATTTAAAATGAATAGAAATCTTATAAACTTCATTTTACTGAACATTTTTTTTGTTGCGGAAATTATTTTTTTTTTTTGAGAATTCGAATAAGAGATTGAGCCTCGTCAAAACAATTAGATCAATTATAAGACATCAGTTAGGCCAGGGGAGGGGCGGTGGCTGAGCGGTAAAGCGCTTGGCTTCCGAATCTGGGGTCCCGGATTCGAATCCTGGTGAAGACTGGGATTTTCAACTTTGGAATCTTTGGGCGCCTCTGAGTCCACTCAGCTCTAATGGGTACCTGACATTAGTTGGGGAAAAGTATAGGCGGTTGGTCGTTGTGCTTGCTACATGACACCCTCGTTAACAGTAGGCCACAAAAACAGATGAACTTTACATCATCTGCCCTATAGACCACAAGGTCTAAAGGGGAACTAGTTAGGTCAGGTTCACATCTCACTTTACATTCACTTACACCTATCCTTTGATCTGCCAGACTGTTGGGGCACTACACAAGATCTGTTAACCTTCTTTCTCCATTCTTATCTCTCATTTGTCTTTGATATAATTTCATTTGGATGTTCTTTCTGAAAATATTGAAGCCTGCCTGGGTGGAACTCTTCGGGGGCCGATTTTGAGTTTGTGTTTCCACACAAACTATCTTTTGTAACCTTGTTTTTTTAGGATTTGAATAATAGATTGACACTTTACAAAACAATTAGATCAATTAGATATTCATTATAAGACATCGGTTAGGCCAGGTTCGCATTTAACTTCACATTCACTTTCACCTATCATTTGGTCTGCTGGACCGCTGGGGCACCACACAAGATCTGTCAACCTTCTTTCTTCATTCTTCTCTGTCATTTGTTTTAATTCTGATGTTCTTTCTGAAAATATTGATACCTGCCTTTTTACCTACCTGGTTGGACCACTTCGGGGGCCGATTTTCACTTTGTGTTTCCACACAAACTGTCTTTGTAACCTTGTTTAAAATGTTCTGTTGTAAAAGAAAAAGAAATGTCCACCAACTTCAGCAAATTTTAGGTCAAATAAAAACAAGAGCTGACAGTTACTTTTTATATCGAAATAATTAAAATTGTAATGGACTCTAAAAACTTTTTTTTCTCCATCTGTTCAAGATTTTAAAATTCGTTTCACCAAATCGTAAAGACTTAATTATAACTTATCAGAGTATAAGTCTCTAATTAACAAGCGCGACTAGCGACTAGATTGACACATGGATACGCGAAGGACGTAATTATCTTCTGTTAAGGACGGGCTTCTGTCATTTATAAGATAAGATAAGACGTCTTTTCCTTCAATGTGGCTTTGAGCTATTGAAGTAGGCCTACATTAAAAGCATCGATTGTAAACAAGGAACTGAAACTGACAACACCATAAAAGCGCCCAGAAAATTGAAACCAAACATTGGATAGCTAGCTAGTGGTGACATTTCCACCAGTGGTTCTGGAAATGGTAGGAATCGATCTCAGGCGCCAGGCCCAGTGACACCAGTGATTATTAGTGGTACTATTTCAGTGGGAAAAAAAAAAGGGTGGGGGGTTGCCGGGGGGCGGAGGAATATTAGTCATGAAGGCCAAGGCTTAAGACATGCATACACACACATCCCTAGTCAAGCCCTTTCTCTTAGTGTGCTCAACACACTTCGAAACAACTGTTGAGCCCAGGGGAGATTAAAAAAAAATTATTCCAAATTAATACCCATCATTACAATAACCCATAGAATAACGTGGAATGAAAAATGTGTGGCTTTCAAGAGAAGGGAGGGAATTGAGATAGAATGAAAATGTTTAAACTAATAAAAGTCATTTATATATATATATATATATATATATATATATATATATATATATATATATATATATATATATATATATATATATATATATATATATATATATATATATAGTGCTGTTTGGCTTCACTTTATTTTGAAACACTCGTTTGTATAAGAGAATACTTTCTATTGTTCCTGTTTAAATACTTCAAAATTGCATTCTAAAAAGTTTCTCGTTTTCAAACATATTGTTGCTATTGTAATTTAGATTACTGTTCATACTTATTGTACTATTTCGATTTTACAATAGTACAAATGCTATAATCATAATATAATGAAAAAAAAAATAGCACAGAGATAATGTTTGAAGGCACAATAAGCAGTGCGGTGTGCAGACTTCAAAGGGCTCTAAGCTACTTGAGATACGGAGTCCTATTGGGACTCTTTATTAGTCCAGATATTATATGGCATTGCTAAATATATAATTGGGGCCCAAAGTCATAGCTCGAGTTGCCCATAGGTAATTCCGGCCCTGATAATATGCACATATCCTTTCGTTAAGGATACGATCAAATGTTAATCTACTCCTTAGTGACTTTGTCTATTCATGCACGATTCGGATATTAAGAAATATAAAATTAGTTTTAAAATACTATTTTATTCAAAATTCTTGTTCAAATGTGTGCCTATAAGTTTGACATGTCTCTAAGTAGACCTATGCGTTACCGGACAAGCACTTATGTATATGCTAGTGCGTGAGCAAACCATTATAAATCTTATCAAGATTAACAAGCCAGCAGACGCCAGCACGAGCGAAGATTGAAGACAGCAAAAGATCCAGATAAATACAAAATGATGATTGTCTTGACACAACGAAAGAAATAAAACAAAAAAAAAAGGGGGGGGGGGAGTGTGTGTGTGTGTTGAGAAAAATTCTTTGAGAAAAGATCAAGAACACACTAATCCACTGTCAACTCAAGGGTTGAGATGATATCAATATATATATATATAATTATCTTGGGATAAACAATTAGCTCAAGGCTACACGAGGCTATATGTCCTAGGGCTTATGTTATACAGGATTCATACTGGGGAGGACATACACTTCTTGTTGTTTTTTATAACAGCTCAACTACAATGGAAATGTTTAGACTACTGAAGGCATCTAAAATGTTTACTGAAGGCATCTAAAATGTTTACTGAAGGCATCTAAAATGTTTACTGAAGGCATCTAAAATGTTTACTGAAGGCATCTAAAATGTTTACTGAAGGCATCTAAAATGTTTACTGAAGGCATCTAAAATGTTTACTGAAGGCATCTAAAATGTTTACTGAAGGCATCTAAAATGTTTACTGAAGGCATCTAAAATGTTTACTGAAGATATCCGAAATGTTTACTGAAGGCATCTAAAATGTTTACTGAAGATATCCGAAATGTTTACTGAAGGCATCTAAAATGTTTACTGAAGATATCCGAAATGTTTACTGAAGGCATCTAAAATGTTTACTGAAGAGATCTATAATGTTTACTGAAGGCATCTAAAATGTTTACTGAAGAGATCTATAATGTTTACTGAAGACATCTGTGTTTTACTCCTGGATGAGATGCTACAAAATATAATCGTCTGTGAATGTCAGAGACTTTGAGCAGAGATCTGGAAGTACCGTTTTCATTTTTGTTTTACATGCTTCCGTTTACCCCGTTACATAAAAAAAAAACATCCATAAGGCTCAATTAAAAGGCACCATAAGACCATTAACAAACAATTAAGGAAATAGAGTTAAATTTCAAGGTGCATTTTAGTAAGGTAGGCCTACTTGTTATGAAGACCATTCGTATATAAGTAGCTAGGGCTGGATTTACCTCTAAGCAACACAAGCTTATGTGATTTGATTGATTTGATTTTTGATTTGAGGCACATCGGCACAATTTATAATAAAAAACAACCCACATCTCAAATAGCTTAAGGCCTTAAAAGTCTAAATGATGAAGGCCTTGCGGCTCAAAAATTATTTGTTTTTAGTTTTGGTCCAACATGGTTTCTTGTATTTCTGTCTATTGTAGTAATACAGTTATTGACACCTGCGGAATGTGATACATGAACATTTCATACTTTAACAAAACGTGTTAAAATGACAGAAAGTTTGTTTTTAAAAGGCTGTTCACATGACCGAATTATTTCAACACGTGGAATATAGTATCATCAGTATGTAAACTGTAGTTGAAATACCCCCCCCCCCAAAAAAAAACAAAAAAAAAAAACAACAACACTATGATATCAAGATTAACAAGCGAGCAGACGCCAGCACGAGTGAAGATTGAAGACAGCAAAAGATCCAGATAAATACAAAATGATGATTGAATGATAAAGATAGATAACTCATTTTTTTAATTTCGCAAAAATATCGATACATTTTTACTGCCCTTTGATCGCATCTCACACATGTTTGCAACCGTATCACAAAGAAGAAGTAACAAAGACCACTTTGAATGTTATGAAAAACTTTGTCCCTGACACAAATAAGGTAAAATTTATTAAACGACGGGGACATTGGTTTCATTACAAAAAGTTTACTTCTGCTAGAAATAAAGCAACATTGTTTTAGATGAGTTTCTAGGATGAAAATAAGAATAAGATGAATGGAGTTTGAGTCAACACAAACTCGCGAGCAGCCCTTGCAGATCAGTTGTAGGCTTACACATTTTGATGTTTGTGTTTTTAAAAGTGTTTCACGACAAACACAATAACCAACTGAGTTAGTTCTGCTGAACAAACACTTTCAAAGACTTTTGGGAGCTCGACATGACACCACTGATCAGCCATGGCTAATAATTAAATTTATATAAATTATAGATAAATTTGATCAAGCCATAAAAGAATAAAACAAAGACTCTGCTTTATTGAAAAAAAAAATAGGTACATCCTTTCAGATGCAATCTATGGGGAAAAGGATGTAAAGGCCTTCTGTTTCTTTGGCAAACATTTAACAATGGCCAGTACAATGACCAACTGCCTTTACTTTCGCAACTTTCAAGCAACAATCAGGGGTAGCTTAAAAATCCAGAAATTTAAAATCTCAGCCTTCACTGAGATTTGAACTTGAGACCATTCAGTTTGGAAGCCAAGCAGTTTATCACTCAACCACCTAGCCCGCTTTATTGATCCTTACTGGAAATGTTATGTGACTCTTTTAATTTAAAAAAAAAACAAAAAAAAAAAACAAGAACATTCTACTAAAGAGAAGAGATGCTCATTGTGTGATTACACACAGTTGTCTTGATTCTTTTTCATGTTCCCTAGTCAGCAATTAGTAATACTAGAGTCTGACAGACTATGGAACAAGTTTTTGTATCAAGATTAATGGACAGAAGTCGCCTAGCTTCTTAAAATTTAGATACCCTTTTATATATTTCAAATAATAATAGAAACAAATTTGTTCATCCTTATGAAATTATGAATTTATATTGTATTCAAAGTTCAAATAGAAAAAAAAATTGAAACACTATTGTATGCATTTTGCTGAATGGCTTTCTCCAAAATATATTTACATAAACATATCATCATAACTGTCAGGAGGTCTCTCATGATCTGGGTCTGGCCTGAAAAAACAAAATAATAATTATGGTTACATCTAAAGATTTTTTTTAAAGCTCATCTCCCTTTATATGAACTATTGAAATACACTTGTAAGTTTTATACAACAATAAAATAAAACTTGGTATTGTCTGGGGTTCCAATGTATTTGTTCAGCCTGAACCAATAACATTTTCTTTTATTTTAATAAATCTTTTTTTTCCATACAAACCACCAACACATCTTTTAATCTAGTTTTATTTGGCAGGACTTTGCCACTGGCCTCTGCTCCTATCTTCTGTAAGAGTTACATATCAAACTGATTTGATTGGAGGCTTTGTGTTAATCTATCTATCCATATCTTTTCTTGGGGAAGGGGGGGCTGCTGCTGCTGAGTGGTTAAGCGCTTGGCTTCCGATCCTAGGGTCCTGGGTCCGAATCTCGGTGAAGACTGGGATTTAAATTTTGGGATTTTTAGGGTGCCCCTGAGTCCACCAAATGCTAATGAATAAGCTGGAAAACCCAAAGAGGTATGTCTGTTCCAGATAAAGATAGTGTAGACCTCTAGCCAAATTTAAACTTATTTCTTTTTAATTGAAAAATTATAACAGTCAAACTAGAAATTTCCCAGTGTGGCCAGTTAGCTAGTAATTCTTTTCCTAAAGATATGTAATACATCAACTGTTAAATTTATAGGAAAATCATTAGAGCCGTTTTCAAGAATCATGACCACCCACTTGTGTATTTTAAAAGACCAGATGAAGACTGTTTGCAACCTGAAAAGAGGAATTGTAAAACAACATTTATGTGACATGATTCTTCATGCTACTTATTTTAGCATGCTCTGTGGAGTTTAATGATCACTGGTTTGGGAACTCTTTAATAGGGAATGTGATGAAAAGTGTTATACTTGAATTGCACTGCATAGATGATAGGAGTCATTTTAATTTTTTAAAAGTTTAATTGCATCTTATCTGAATTCTACTCTAATAACTTGAATACTTACATTGGGCGTACCCCAGGTGGACCCACTGGATCAAAACGTGCACCAGGTGGCACTGAGCCCCTAGAAGAAAAACAAAAACATGCATTCATAAATAAAAAACACACATACAAAAGGGCAATAATAAGCTCATTAACAAAAACAAACAGGCTAGGGTTTATACTTTTTTTTAAATGTATATGTTTTGATAATTTAAAAATGTGTGTAAATGTAAACCTGAATCTTAGACATGAGTCATACATAGCTAACATGCAAATAATGAAGAGTTATCCCACTGTGACTTAAAGGTCAAAGGGCTGGTATGATTTTATGTTGAAATTGAACAGCTTTCATTAATGCCATTGAGTGTCATTCTATTTTAAATGAATTAAATTGTAGTACCAAAAAAAAAAATGTCCATCAAATTTTTTTGAGTAAATTTGTTCAGTGTATATAGTTAAGTCCTTGAATAGCTCATGTGATATATTTGCAGTATTTTATTTTTTCTATTTAGAAAATCTGCTGACTTGGAAAAATGGAAGATTTGGTTACCCAAACTGTCAAAGCACCCCTATCACAAAAGTCAAAGGAATGATGAGAGTTGGAGAAAATAGTTTGACTCAGAACATTAACAGATTTCAAAAAGTGGTCTACAATAGAAGTGTGAGAAGTCAGTGAAGAGCTGTTCTTCAATTCAAATGAAACATGTTCTTAAGTCATTTCTGAACATAAGGGGCTTAAAAAGATCTGTAGCATATTTATACTCACGGAGGAAATCCTGGAGGATAGAAACCACCCATAGGTCCACCTGGCCGAAAGCCTCCAGGGCTTGGAAAGTTTCGAGGATCCATAAACATACCTCCGCCTCTGCCCCCACTCAATGGATCAAGATCTGCACGACCGACACTGAATGGATCATTGATGTCAGTCCTTAAAAGAGAAAATAAAACAATGCAACATAAAAATGCTCACAAGCAATCTTGTTAAAACAAATATAATCATTATCTAATCAGGCAGTTTTCAAATTGCTATTTAGAAATATTGGTTAGCTAAGTTACAATCTTTCCTTTTTATTAATATAGTTTTCTCTTTGAAAATATGTGAAGACAAAAAAGCCACAATCAACTCAAAGGACTTGAAAAGACGCATTCAACTTGTGTGGTACTTTATTAACTGTACTAGTTCACAATGGTATTATCAAAACAATGACTGTAATATTGCTGAATTTAACCTTACAGCTTAAATCTTTACTTATATAAGAGCTTTTAGAGATTCCCATAAACAAATCCCAATTTGCTAGAGAAGGTTTTTATTGACAACAGAATGTTTTTTACATGTTTCTGATTTTCCTTCAAAGCTGAAGATAATTTACTTCCTAGTCCAAACCTTTCACAGGACGATGGGGGATGGCAGCGGGCAGGGGATAAACCTGGTGTCACAGCGTTGTTTGAGAGCCACTGTGACACATGGGGTAGTTGAGGTTCACTGAGAACACTTGGTTTTCATATTTTCAAGAGAAAATTGAAATCTTGTTTAAAACCACGGGCAAGCCTTGTGTTGGATCTGGCCATATGGTCAGACAGTCAGTTTTCTATTTAGTCCTCGAGGACTTCTATTTGTATTGAGTCAAGTGTTATTAAGTATCATTATGAAATTTATTATTGAATCTTGCAAGTAATTATTGAAGTATTGATTATTGCTTTATGGCTGGATTTGCCAGAGTGTTATTACTTTACATTTAATAAATATATATTGTCTGCTAATCAAAGAATTAAGTTGTGAATTTCAATGTCTGTTGTGCTACTTTAGTTATAGTGGACATCCACGACAATAGAAGTGCAATAATTCAAGAGAAGAGAAGAACAGTTTAGTTAATACATTGCAAATACTTTATTAAACACCAGAAGATGTGTCACACCTGGGACAATGAAGAAGTCTGAATGACAATCCAGTGCGCCTACAGTGACAAGACCAGGCAGCCATTTCCCTTGCTGAATGACCCTTCCCTTGTCATGCTTGATCACCCATAGCTTGCAGTCCTCAATCACATGCCTTTGTGTCATGCATGGCCATCTCTTTTATCCGCTCTGTTGTGGATAAGCATTTTGTGGGATAGTAGTCTAAAATACTGTATGGCTTCCAGCTAGCTCTGAGTATTTTTAAAGTGATAATTGGCTCATGCAGGCCAATACCAATTGTTACACTATTGTAATTTCCATCTCCTAGACTGGCTGCCCAAAAGGGCTATAGAGTCCAATCTACCCAAAGACTGAATTGCAGTTTTAGTTAAGCTTCATAGCTATAACTTATAAACAATAATGTCATGAAAATAAAACCACTACAACACATATGTAAACTAGGTGGAAGAGACACAAATAAAATGGTGCCTCTGGTGTCCCAATCCCATAGACTTTATAATAGCGAAATCAATTTACTAGTTGATTAACTCCAAGTCTAAAATCTTGTACTTGAACATCTCTATATGATTTCTTGTAATATGATCCATTAATTTAAAAGATGTTATTGTACTATCATACTCCTCCTATCTTGAATAGCAATAAAATGTTAATAAAAATGTAAGGTTATTACTCTACATATTCAGCATCCACTCTGCTGTCTGGTAGAGTGTCAATTATTTTTACCTAAAGGGTTGCCTGGGAGGGGTGAAACCGAGTCCACCTGAAGATGTGCCTCGTCTTGGATCAGCCATCAGGGGTGACCTGTCTGGCTGTGGCTGACTTTTGCTCAAGTCTGCTTTACTTTCTGTGTTCTGTGGGATGTCAATGAGTTGCCTGTATAGGTCATTGGTGAGGGTCAAGTTGAGCTCAGTGAGATTGTTAAATGTGCTGAAAAATACAAACAATAAGTTTAACTTACTATTAAAACTTTGAATACATCGGCAAGTGTGTCTACTATACAAGGAATGCTTATAGTTAGTAGATACCTTGAATAGCTGGATCTGTCTGCATTAACATAATCACGACTTCTAATTGTACAGCTGACTGTTTTCTCATCAAAACATCTCTGTGAATATATTGCACAATATAGTTACATGTATTTTAGTTACTTTTGTGATCTATATATTAAAAAAAATATTTTCTAATGTCATATATTGTTTTATACATTTCTGATATTCCTTCAGAAATGAAGACTATTTATTCCAAGCCCAAACCTCCTGCAGGATGGCAGGAGATAGGACTGGTAGGGTAAGAGTTAGATCTTGGAACCTTTGTGAAGATGCTCCAAAAGGCATACCACATGACCAGGCAACTACGCATATATGGAATGTGGTACTTGAGCGTAACATACTTTGACTTGTATGATCTATCCTAATTTCCTCAAATATGACAGGCATCTATAAGAGATGGTTGGGCTCAAGCATGTCTAAATGCAATCTTAAAAAAGGATCATTTCTATAAAATTCAAATGTATGACACTTTCTTAGGTAGTTAAGTGCTATATTACTAAGTCATTATGTTCCATACCTACCAAAAGATGAATGATAAGGCTTCCGTCAATCGCTAAAGCTTTCATAAGGTATGTCCTATTGGAGGTTGGATCAACATAACGAAGGGCATAAATATTGCTATCACTGTTCCAGTCAGGAGGAAGTGATTCTGATCCTGTATAGTTTTCATTCTGAAATAGATGTTATATTCATTCTTTACTTGTCCTAGACAATTTTAAAAGTATCTATATAAATTAAATTGAAAGAGAAGATGTCATACAATTCCATTACTCATCTTTTGACACTAACAGTAAATCTTATATTAACTTACCTAGACTTTAGAATCCTTGTTAACCTTAACCAGCATTTTATCCCACCAACAGTCATACAGGAGCCTTTATGTTAAGAAGTTTTTATCTTAATAGTAAGAAAATATGCTTTTTAACTTTATACCACCTGTTAGAACGATTTCCTCATTATTTTGAAGGATAGCACAATATCTTAAGAGTTATGAGGTCAAAACTCCCAATACTTTTTCACAACTTTTAACAAAAAAGTTCTATTGGAATTAACAGGACCAAAACTTTCTAAGAATGTGATCGAAATATAACATGCATGCATGACACGTAGGACGTAATGATCTTCTTTTTTAAATTAATGTCTGTATTATATAAGATAAGATGCTCTGTTACATGCTGAACATAGAATGGTACAATTAGCAGTTTAAAATGTTCTTCTGATTCATTGTCTCAGTCTTGATCAAACCTAATCATTTGCAACTCTTCTCATTATCATCATCTAAGCCCAGTCCTGTCACTTAGGGGTGTCCTGTTTAGAACAACCATGAGATGTCTAAATTCTTTAATTTGAAGGTATGACCTGTCTACAATACTAGCTTCAATTTTTATTTTAAAATTTTAGTATTGGATAGTCACATTGTAGTAGTAATAATTTTAACCTTCTTCCAAAAAGATCTAGCAGAAGTCTCTTTATTCTATTCGGGGGGAAAAAAAGGAAACTGTCTCCAAAAAATTGGGATGGGTGGTCACCTTATTTTAGGAAATTTATGATTATAAGGAACAATGTTAAAATTAAGTTTAGAAGGTTCAAATTTAGCCTCTATAGGCCTACTGAGTATTGAGATGTTTTAAATTAGCTTTTAGAAAAGAAATTGAACCTTAATTGATTTTTAGGCTAGGCTTAGGAAAATGTATTAATAGTAGTCTCAATAAGTAAGAATTATTATATTATTTATTGGAATGTTTACTAAACTCTCAATTATAAGGTAGTTAAAGGGATTAACATTAAGGATTATATTTTTATATAGGAATGTTTACAACTATTAAGTTTAATAGGGTTAAATTGAGCTTAAAGCTGAGTAGTAGAGAGAACAAGTATTTTGTTTTGTAGCAGTTTTGTTATCTAAATTATAATATTAGGTGATTTAGAGTTACAGTACATTATTGCTAAGGCCTAAGCATTGCATCGGAAAGAATTCACCAACATTAACAATAGCAACATTAACAATATAATTATAATAAATATTGGTAGCAAAAATTACACCCTTGTCAGGGCTGAGTGTAGATCTAGAATAATCTAGATCTACAGACACTACTGAGACAGTGACTTCAGAAGTTCAGTACAGTGACTCAGTGATAGTGGCATGTACTGCTAACTTAAACTTAAAAATAACAAAATAACATTATTGATTATTGTCATTATCATTATGATTATCATTAGTAGTAATTTATTATATAATGTAATTAATCACCTAATGTCATTACAAGACTAGTCTAGGTCTATATCTAAACTAAAACTAGAAATATTTTTATATTCATTATATAATGTTTAATAAATATTTTATTGAATATTTATAATTATTATAATATAAATTAATTAATATAAATTATATTCATAGTCATAGTAAGTCATACTTGTCTTTCTGGTAAACTTTCACCACTTCCAATACACTTGAGACCATTTGAAATTAAATTCCAATGAACTGCAACTATAGCTGCATCATCTGTTGACTTTATATTCGATGCTACTGAGGAGTATAATAATTCAAAACCAGGCAAGGCCATTTTTTTTTCTGTTAATTTATTGTTGTTGTTTTTTTTTTTACGGACAGACGTAAAAACAATAAAGTATAGATCTAGTATAAAACAGCTGTACGTACTTTCAGTTTCATTCAAAACAAATCCGTCACCTTTGGGAATTCCCTAAACAGTTAAAATACATTTAAATATTGCCCATATTTCATTACAGAACAAAACAAGTAGATCTAGATTCTAGATGGATTTTGGATTTAAGAAATAAATAATATAACTAGTCAAAACAAATAAAATATTATCTCTTAATTTCTCTTTATCGTTTATTAATTTTGAGGTTTTCTAAATTTTATCATTAGACTGATTAGATGTCGATTGTCGAACTTTCTATTTTTTAATTTTCTTTGTATAAAAATGGCTGCTCGCCTAGCATGTTCACTACGTCCAGAACCATTAAAGCGTTATTTAATACAATTTGCTCACGATCATTTAGATTTTAGGTTACAGGTATTAAATATTGTATTAATATGGCATATTTTCATTATAACTATACTATTGGCTATTGGGCATAGGATGTACTCTAGATCTATTTAACTTATTACTTAGTTAGACCATCACAATCACAGGCCCTGACTAGTGACTCAAATCTAGTGACACTGACAGGCTTGCCTCTCACCAAACCCAAACTCAGAAACTGAAACAGTGAAACACAATGGTGTTTAAATTATGTCGAATGTTTAATAGCTATAAAGTTTTGTTTTTTTTTTGTGTCGTTTTGGCTTAACATTGGACATTGGTTGACATGGAATAAGTAAGATGAGAGCGTCTCGCTTGCTAAGCCGGTGAGACACACTATCCGCTTAAAAGGTTGGAATTGAGTTTCATAGACGATAGATCTACTTATTAAATAAGAAATTTAATAGTAGATCTAGTTAAATCTAGTATTCGTAGTAAATTTCTAGCTCACAAATCTGATTTCATTTATATTTATGAACTTTACTTGTTTAAAATGTAAATATTGATGAAATAAACAAATTATCGGGTCTAGATCTACAAGAAATGTCAGAGAGGCAGGGACAAAATGGCAGCGTTGTGATGGCAGAAAATAACAAAATATTTAAAAATTGGGATCAAAATCGCCTGTGTGACGAACACACTTGCCGGGGATTATATTATCAAACTTAATAATTCAAGGAAGTAAAGAAGCATCTCTGTATTTCCTTTCAAACTTCTTTAATAATACTGCTTCAACTTTCACATAAAATTAACTTCTCAATTCAATAACAACTTGACTTGATACTTCATAAATAAAACTTAAAGATACATGAAACTTCACTTAGTATAACTTCAACTAATAATATTACTTCAACTAATAAAACTTTAATTAATGGACCCGCTAATACTTACTTACTTACTCTACCAAACTATTACTAAGTGAGGACTAAGCGAGAACCATCGCTCTACAAGAACCACTACTATGTGAGGACCCCGTCTAGCTGACTTTCGCCTAATTTATACTTTTTTTTATCAGATGTTCTAGAATCATGGAAACTTCTCAGATAATTATTTTAGTAACTTTGACCTTCTAGAAGCTGGCGTGTGCTATTTTTTTCCCTTAACCTCTTTCTTTGATTGGATAACTAAAATTAACTTGTTTACGCTGGACACTTGCACTGGTTTGACCTCGCTTCTAGAACTTGGTCGAAATAGGTCACAGACTCGACTCGTGACAGCCTGAAACAATTTTTTTTTTCAAATGCACTTTTAGACTCATGCTAGTATTTTTAGTACACAAAAACTATTTTAATATATGCAGAATATTAGGCTTTACATGGCCTGAAGCGTTTTTTTTTCAACTTACAAAATTTCTTTATCAAACTTTATCAAAAACTGGAAAATCTCATAGCCAACAATGCTAACCATATTTTCAACTTTTCGGTATGATGCGGATAATATATCGCAATAAAACTTGGTAGAATAATAACCATGCATGATATCTAGCGTAGAAAAAAAATGAATGTAAAACCATTCTCCTGGACTCTGTATTGGTAAAAACAAAAAAGGGGTATTTTTGATAATAAATTAAAAAATGGTAAATAACTTTAAAAAAAACGTGATAAAGCATTAACTAGGCCATTGTCTAAAATAATCGATAACACAAGTTTAAAACTTCTCACATTTCATTCATAAGTGTAATAAATTTCCAAGTGCGGCCTATGTAAAAAAAAGTCGAAAAAGCAATCTCAACTTTATGGGTAATTTTTTACTTCCGCACTTCTTGTTTTTTTTCGCCCAGCTAAACAAACTCATCACACTGCCAGTGACACTGATCTGATCACTCAGTCTCATCTCACTCATGATTGACATGAATCACTGGCACAGTTGACACAGGCATCACTCAGCCGCAGACTTTGAATCAGGCCAATCAGGGTTCCTAGTCAGGCTAGTCGTCCCAGAGCTAAGATTTAAGAAGAGATGACTGTAGGTCAGCAGTATACAATTATCAATTAAAATAACTTCTTGCCATTTTATCCACTCTGATAATTTTATTAATTATCAACTCGCCCCTCACTACTTTTTAATTAATATGTCTAGTATTATGAACTAGTCTAGATTCTTTCCTGACCCAAACCAAAGAATTGAAGACATCTTTCAAATGGAATATTCTTGACTGGGTGTTGCACATAATAAACAAACTCAGATCCCAATCTCAGATAAATTCATTCTAATACAGGAGCAGCTTATTGAAATATTCACAAATGTACAGCTTAAACCAATGTTTGAACAAGGGTACCTGAAATTCTGATTTCAAAAAGAGATTCCAATTTTATATCCTGCATTATATGTCATTGTACAGAATTTGTTTACTGTTGCACGTCTCTTATTTGGTACTGTGTGAATTCATTGCCGCAATGAACAAATTAAAGAAACCGGCTAGAAATTTGTGCTCATCACGTTTTGCAATTGCTATTTAGAAACATCCAAGTCATTAACTTTATTTTAAACATTATAATCTCAATTTCAATAAAATGTTTTTTAATATGTGTAACTTAGCTTATGTTTTGTATGTGTAGCTTTTTTACTTAGAGGTCTGCGGGCAAGTTTTGACTATTTAAATCGGTCACTGGGTCAAAAAGTTTGAGAACCACTGTTCTAAAGTCATCAACTTACAATATTAAATAGCATCCTTTATGGCACCAATAGATCTATATCTACAAGAGATTCTGTATGACCTGCAAGCTTATCTTATCAGTCAACAATCTATGTTTAGTCTACAAAGGCCACCATATGCAGTTCATTCATATAAACACAGCAGATTGAAATATTTAGTTAAAGAACCTTACTAGACCTAGAATACATTCCTCCCTCTGTCTGATGTATGTATGCATCATTAAGCAGCCTTTACAAGTTTCTCCATCTTTTATATGTTCCATGTGTAACACAATGATAATGATGAGCTTATATATTCATCAATTTGTAGAGTGAAAGTCCTGATAACACATCTATTTTTCAAATCATCGACAAAATAGAAATTTATATTTTGGGATATATTTTAAATTTAATGTGTTACACAACATAACAAAACATAGCAGTTGGAATATATGTTTATACAAGAGTTATTCTCCTTATAAGCTCATTTATCAATTATTATTTGTAATCGAAATTTACATGATCTCATATAAATTTATATGAATGTAAAATATGAATTGAAATTTTTAGCAAATTATAAACAAATAAGTTATAGTACTTTTAAACAATGTATTTTGTACTGCCTGACATTTTAGCTATTAATTTCAACAGGAAATCAAATCTATAGTTTCACTTCTTGGATGCCCTGCAGTACTGAAAGACAGTGATTTAAAAAATGGTGTAAGTTTCTTATTTTTTTTAAATAGCTTTTTAGTTTTTCAGTAACATGATTCAAATTCATCATTGCCACGATGTTGTTTGGGGGATGCTTTGCATGAGCTATGCGAATTTGGAGTTGCCTTTAAATATGTGCAACCCACTCGTAGGATACACTAAAGCAACTCAACGCTGAATAATTTTCTCTTGAGTTGTATGACTTCAAACTCATATTAACAAAGAAAATAATCTAAAATATAAATCATAATAATAATTTGAATAGAATAGTTATGTAAAACACAGTAAAGATACAAGTGAACAAATATTAATCCAGTTAGGAATAAGCACACTAAATAATCCACATGAAAAAATGATTGACTAGTAACTGACTGTGAACAATGACTGACTAATGACTGACTGACTCTGATAACTAGCTTCTCGTTGATATAGTAGCGTTTATATTGATTTTTCTGGATCCTTGAAGTCATTGATAGTACATTCTCTTAGCTTCTACCTTGACTCCACCTCATGTTTATAAATGCAAATCGTCTTCTAGCAAAATCTGCATAATTTTCTCCTGTACACTCATTGTGACCTAGCAATACTGACTCTAATGGTCAGCTGTTATGTATGCTGTCAAAAGTGACACTATACACACACATGTGTGACAGTTATAGTAACTTAAACATAATACACATTTTAACACATTAAATGTAATTCAATTCCTTTAAAAAAAGTCATAACTCTCACTGTAGGAAAATGATATAGATATAGCCCAAGCTTAGATGTCAGGCTCTATTTGAAAGTCTGACATTGTTATGTCCATCCAGCTCTAATGAGTTATCTGGCATTTGGTGGGGGAAAGTATCTGTTTCTCTCTGGAT
This sequence comes from Biomphalaria glabrata, assembly GCF_947242115.1. Taxonomy (NCBI): domain Eukaryota; kingdom Metazoa; phylum Mollusca; class Gastropoda; family Planorbidae; genus Biomphalaria; species Biomphalaria glabrata. Next base: position 21,072,095 of record NC_074727.1, read on the forward strand.
CAGAAGAATGTTTTTTAGTGGACGTTCCGATGGTCCAGAGGTTAAGTTCGCTTGGTGCGTTATCGCTAGGCGGTGGTGTCGAATCCAGAGTCACAGGTTCGAGCATCGGTCGGCGCATTCCCTTATTTTCGTAGCATTTTAATTCACTACTTTCTCTCTTAAAACTTGGTCCCTGGTGCTGCTATCCGTTTATGTCTAATATATGTATGTATCACATTTGTTTCAGCACCTAGCTTCAGCTCAATATTTATGTTTGATGTTTAACATCTATTTACAATTGGAAATTGCAGAGTCCTTTTATGGAGCTTCATTTATCAAATGAAAGAGATGCAAGAGCAATAATGAAGAGGACTGTACTAAGCAAGTAGGTACTTATTGTACATATTAAAAATAATTGATTCCTCCTTAGTTTTCTCAATTCAAAATTGAAGTAGTTGCCTGAATAAAATAATAATAAGGATACAACCAATTGATAGGGTTTAGGAAATTGCAGTTCAGGGATATATGAAATATTTATTTATAATTACTACTAAAACTTATCAACTAATAATTCTAGTGATGCTGACCGGTGAGAATAAATACGTATGTAGAAATACCACAATGCAAAAGAAATGGTAGACATATGTATTATGAAAATAGACTTCTTACAGGATCAACTTTTAGGTTTTTTTTTACATGATGCATATGTCTTCAAATAAAAAAAAAAAAAGCTTTCAAGGTTTTGGCAATGTTTGTGTATGCTGAATATTACCTGATATACTAAATTAATTTACTGTACATATATTTGAGTGACATATTTTTGGTAGTAATAATGGTTTGTTGGTCCAAAAAAAAAAGTATTTTAGCCCTGAAGAAGTAGTTTTAACATCCCCTTATAGAGAAATTTATGTATGCTGAAATTGTTTTTTTTTTTTTGTTTGTGCTGTCCATGTGTCTGTAACATTAGATCCAAGAAAAAGCTAAAAATGATTTTATCTATGTTTTTTTTTTTTTTTAGACGGTTGTATGAACTTTGGGCAGATGGACCAACTCTTACTGATGTTTGCCAGAAATTAAAAGAACTACCCAGAGAACATACAGTGAGATAGACTTCAATTCTGGTTTTATAATGTTAAATAAAAGGTTTGACGTTGGAAATTAAAAGTTGTAAACTTTCTTTAATTTCTATCGTGTTTTTAGGAGCCTTACACAAGAGAGGACAGCAGTTTTTGTATAGTGGTTGATTCATTTAACAAAAAAATTAGCAGTGCTGAGAAGATAAAGCGTATTGAGGTCAGTATTCAGTTTGGCATGATTAATATGAAGATCAACAGTCACATATAGTGTATTAGATATTTATAGGTTGTTGTTTTTAAATATATCTTTAGATGTTTAAGGGATTAGTCATCAATGTCACACTTATATTTCAATTAAAAAAAAACTGCCAGCTTATTTACACTTAGCTAAATGTGTTTTGTAATTTCTTTGTTAGAGTGTGATTAAAGCAAATATCTGATTTGTTATAACCATGTAAAAAACAATATTTTTTTTCCTATGTAAATGCAATTTATTGTTTCTTCTTCATTATTTCTGTGTAGTACTTGACTGAGTATAATACAATGTTTCGTGGCAGAATCAACTTGAAATCACCAGATAATGCTTTTCATCTGTTAGAATACTACCATCATGATTCAAAATCTGCAGAGACGCCTGAAAAAGTTTATCTAGGAAGATGGGTAAGTTGTTTTGTCATTAAACCGTGTGTGGAGAATTTTAAGAATTAAAGATGTTAGATTGTTAGCTAAAATTAAACAACTTTCACAAATATATTGAATCAAATTTCTGCTGAAAGATTTCAGATGGGCAAAGGGGTATTGTCAAAGATTATCACCTTCAAAACAGATGTTTTATAGGTTAGTACACTTCTAAACATTTATTTTAGGGTTTCAATGATTATTTTGATTCAAGCATGTATTTAAAGCATTGACTTCAAGTCTGAAGATCATTTATAATACTGACCAAAAAAATAATATAAAAGTGATCATTAAAGTGTGAAAATAAATATTTGAATGACCTCTAGTATATATTTGGTTAAGGATAAATATAGCAATGTTGTTATTGTTCTTTTCTTCTCTCCTTGTTTCACTCAAACCAGAACTAGAAAATATGTCCAGATCTCTATTTTTATATCCATAAATTTTCAGCTAACACAAGTATGGATGCTTGTCTTTCATTAATCATGGCGAATATGGCCCAGGTGAAGGAGAATGATCTAGTCTTGGATCCCTTTGTGGGCTCAGGTAAATCATGTCTTACAATTTTGTAAGAGTTTTTTGTAAACTTTTGTAGGTCAAGCCTTTATTCTTATATTTTTTTATGTTCTTTTGCAGCCGCATTTTGCATTCCAATAGTTTTTAATAGTTTTTAATAGTTAATCAAGTTGAAATACTTATTGTATTGATACTTATCATTCCAACAGGAAGTCTCTTGGTTGCCAGCGCTCACTTTGGGGCCTATGTGATGGGAACTGACATTGACTACATGCTACTTCATGCTAAAGGTGAGTGGACAAAGGTGTTCTTTGTTCAGTGCCTTTAACAAGCTAACAAAAGGATCATGATCTTTGCCACTAAATAAAAAATATGAATTAACTTTACTTTTAACTAAAAAAAAATTTGACTAAATATTGTGCTAATTAATCTTTATTATACATGTGATAAATAGAAGTAAAAATTGCTCTTTCCAATCTAGAAGTTGAATGTGGAATGTGAATATTGGGTTGGCTTAACATGTGAAAAAAAAATTAACCCATTCACCACTATTTCTGGTTTAGAACAAAAAAAAAAAAAGCTTTAAATATACTCTATTTCTTGGGTGGGCCTTACACACTGAATATCAGCACTTTTGTTGTAAACATCTAAAAAAGGAAAAACTTGACAAGAGTTGCTAAGTTTCTCATCATGTTTGGAAAAAGAACTGATGTTTAAAAAACTGCTGATGACTTTCTATGGCATTAGTAGGTTACCATCAACACTTCATTCTGTTGTAATAGTAATTATTGGGTAAATGTGGTATGTGGAATCAATAGAAAATTAAAAAAAAAAAGTTTAACAATAAAAAAAAACATCTTTAAAAATTTTATATACAATAATTAAAACAAATCAAAAAAATTTTTTTTTTGAAAAAATAGAAACCTGCAACTTTTTTAAATAAAAAAAACAACCTTAAATGTTGTGTTGCTGACCAACTGATAATTGTGATATCAGCTTGTTTTTGTCATATTAAACATGTGACATTTTACTTTTAGGCATCAATGTTATGGTTGTGTGGCAAAGGGGGATATTTAGAATTTGGTATATCATGCTAGTTAACCCCCAAGTCCATACCAGAAATGAAATGGCAGATGAAAATACTTTCGATGGACTGCTTTTTGATGTAAGAGGAAATGACGGCACTTAAATATTATTGTCATTAATTTAGTTTCCATTATAAAACTTATTTCACACACGGTACGTCTCTTAGCTAGGCCCAGCAGAGCCAACCAAAAGGCCCGGTCAGTGGAAGAAAGTGTTTACAATAACCTGAAGCAATATGGCCTTGAAACTAAATACTTAGACATTCTAGTGGCAGACGCATCACAGGACATGTGGAGGGAAGCCTGCAAGTTTGATGCAATAATTACTGACCGTAAGGAATTAACACTAGAGTTATGGTTTATACAATACTCTTGAATTTAGATGCATCTAATACTAACATTTTATTATTGTATCACAGTATTAATAAAATTTGTTGGGACATATTTTTAGCTCCTTATGGTATACGGGAAGCTGCTGCTAGAATAGTTAGCAAGCAAGATATTCAAGTTGCAACTGTGGAGTGAGTATTTTTTTTTAATGACATTTTACAGCTATCTCGCAAAAACAAAATTGTATAACTGATTATATAAGTTTATAAGGAATCTTAATAAAATTGAAGAAATAGAAGTTGAACCTTCCCAAATAAAAAATCAAGAAAAAAATATACAGTCTGAAAAGAGTTTTAAGAAAATTATTGAACAAACTTTATTTACTTGAGATTTTCTTTTATTTGTTTATTATACAGCTAAATAATACAAAAATTATTTAAAGGATATTTTTGAAAAGTGTTTATATATTGATATTATTGTGTGGATACTATTTATTTTGTGCTATACTTATCAATACCATCAATTTTACTTTCTTATTACAGGGGTTCTCCTCATTACCCTCAACGCTGCCAGTATCAGCTTGGTGACATTTTTAAAGACCTACTGAAATTTGCAGCACAACATTTAAGTCTTGGAGGTCGACTGGTTTATTGGCTGCCTACTTACAAACCTGAGTAATTGAAATTTTATTATAATGAAGTTATACTCTCATGATGTGTATTATCATACATTGTTTTGTTAGAAAAAGCTTAAGATATTTTACTGAAGGTTTGAATGTGAACAAATTGTTGTACAGAGTGACATAGTTGTAAGTGTGGAGTTCTTCTCCTTAGATAAGATTTTTTTTTTATTTTGCTTGTTCAATAATTGTTTTTTGTAGTAAATTTAACATACCACAATGCTTGATGTAATTTATATAAATCTTTCACTATTTCCAGTTACAGTGAATCAAGTATCCCACAACACCCTTGTCTACAACTTGAGTCCAATTGTGAACAATCATTAAATTCAACTATTTCTAGGAGGCTCATAACCATGGTCAAAGTTCAGGAATGTCAGGTCATTGTTATTTCTGGACTACTTAATTTAATTAAAGCTTGTCTAATATGACTGAAGGCCACTTTGATTAATGTATGCTGAAGTAACTTAATGCCTTTTCTCATTTCAAAGGAAGTTTCTTATTTCAATGATAAAGTTAACTAATCAAAAGAGTGGGAGCGGGCACTTTTATTTTTTTGTGTGGAAAACAAAGAATGTTGTCTATTAAACATTGGTACCTACCAGTAATTTAATATTATTTCTTTTGAGTTTTTTGGCACCTCTTTTTCATGGACATTATGAACCTTATAATTTCCTAATCCTATATGAAATATGTATCTCAAGCATTAATTTGATTTTTAATGCAATTCTCTATTAAAACACAAATTCTTGTGACAGAATTTTGTTTCTTCTGATAAAAAAAAAAGTAAAGTAATCTATTGGGCAAATGATGTGATGGTCATCTGTTTCTGTTCCCTATTATTAATAAGGGTGACATGTGACCAGCACAATGACCAACTGCCTTTACTTATCCCTAACTCATATTCAGTACCCATTAGTGCTGGGTGGAAGTGCACCATAAAAATCCCAAAATTCAAAGTCCCAGTCTTCACCGGAATTCGAATTCCCTTGGTTCGGAAGCTTATTTATTTGTCACTGAGTTGATATTATTCTGAATAATTAATTTTAATTTTTAATTATTTTTTTTTCAGAATGTATACAGTGAAGAAACCTCAACAACAGTAAATAATATAAATAATTTTCGGAACAATTACTTTAAAGCATTGCAACAGAAAAGTAATGTGAAACAAAATGGAACTTTGTGATATGTTTGTTTGTTTGCAATAGTGTACTGTTTAGTTTATGAATGTGGCTATGTGAATTGTTTGTTATGAATGAAAAATGTTATGGTTGCCTGGGAGTTACAACAGTTGGTAAATGTTAGCATGGCAGTTTTCTATCTTGAAATACCAGTACTGTTGTCCTACTCATTGATGATTTCACCTGAAACACAAGTGACATATTTGTTAGCAAATATTCAAAACTGGTGGTTTTTAATTGAATATGTAGCTCTTAGAAACTGCATTTATTTTTAATGTGTGTTAATTATATCAAAGAACGTTTATGTAGACATTTTTAGAAATAAGCATGCTTATTGTTGTAGGCTTCATGCAAATTATTCTATCTGAAGACCTTACATGTGAAGCAGACTAGCTTCCCTTGGTTATTGATCTTAACAAGACAGATGATGTGCCAGATTTGAATGAATGATTGAGTGATAGGAAAAGAAGGAATGACACACACAATTTTAATGTATAAATTATGTTGATTAAAATACTTTATTAACCTTGATTTAAAGTACTTATTGTTTTTTCAGTAATGTTTAAATGGGTTATGTTTTTAAAATAAAAGTGTTTTTCCAATTCATAATAATAGAGAGGAGGATCTTAGCCATGAAATAGTAATGTTATAGAACAGTGTTTTCCAAACAGAATTTCACTGAACGTACAACTGAAGGTTTCATGGAATAAGTAACTAGTAGGCCACCACATGAATTAATCTCTCTAAAAAAAATAAGCAGTGTTCCGCTAAATACTCATAAAATGGGAAGTGTTCTGTTAAGGAAAAAATTTGGGAAACACTGTTATAGAAGGATCACAAATGAGGAAATCTGAAACAAGATCACAATTGGGATTTGGCCCCACAATGAACTCCTGACCAATTTTTAAAAAGCATGCTTAACTGTTTAGCCATATCATGAAATCCTCAGGACTCGCATAAAACTTTCCACAGGGATAAGTACTAGGGAAAAGAGGAGAGGCAGACACACAAAAATGGACAGGTCTGTTAATATGGCCTCTTTCAGTTGCGAAACAACTTTGGATCATCTCTGCTGAAATAAAAATGTTAAATAGCACAAAATAGACTAACTTCCTTGATGCATACTTCTCCATTGTTAACACTTAAGAAAAGCAATAAGATATTTCTATTTTGCCTAAAATAATACTAAATAGCTGCACAAATAATTGGGTTTAGATCAGGCATGTCAAACTCATTAAGGTGTATGGACCGCATAAAAACTTGCTATGACCTGAAGGGCCGCTGCAAAAAATCAGTTGGAAAACATAGCCTACTAGTTTTATGTAAATTAGAAACAATACAATAGAATAAAATAATTAATGGAAAGCCTGTCCCTTAGTTATTATTATTATTTTGTATATTAGAAATCGCTATGATTACGTATTATTTTCGATGTCCTGATGTTTGACATCTTTTCTGGGATACAAGGTTATTAATGTCAGGTTGAAGTTTGTTTGCTACTGACACTTTCCTCAATGATGACAAATTTTGATCAGATAATCTCGAACAGTGAGGTGTTTTTGTAGCTTTCATTATGGAAAAGAACTGCTCATTGAGAAAATAGCAAACATAGCAAGATTTCTGTCTGCGAATTTCCGAAATTCAACATACCGTTCAGATAAATAACTGTACAATTTTGGCACAGCCACTTCTAGATACTTCGCTTTCAACTAAGAATCTGACTGCAATTCTATCAGCTCTAGTTGCACACGATTAAAATGGAGATACAAACAATGAAAATTCTTGCTCGTATGAAAAAAAGTCACGAAAACGTTCATTGAAAGCATCTAATAACAATTCCAGGTGTAGGAAATTTTAACTAAATGTTGCAGCTATTAATTGTGAAACATGTTAGAATAGTATGTGCGGTGGGGGCGTTATAAAGCGGGCCGCTCCGATTCAAGCTGCCTGGTCGTGCGGTTTGCACGCTGGACTGTCGTTCAGATTTATCGATGGTCTCGGGTTCAAACCCTGCCCGCTCCCATCCCCCGTCGTCCTGCGGGAGGTTTGGACTAGGAAGTAATTATCCTCAACTCTGAAGGAACATCCGAAACATGTAAAACAAACATAAAGCATTACAATGCACGGGTTTTAAAAAAAAAAGTGTTATGGAGTGAGAGAAAACGGGCCGTTCCAATACCACGAAACATTCTAGAATTCACGGGCTAAATGTACGCTGGGGGGAGGGATAAATTGCAGGCCATTTTATTTGAAGTGAAAAAAGGAATGAGGTGGGGTGGCCAAAATAAACAATATATTGCCTGGGAATAATTCAACTACTAAGTCGTAGCCGTTGGGTAGCGCCAGTCATTAATATTAATGAATTTTAAGGCATATTTGTGCAAAAGAAATAGAGTAGGCCTACTTGTACATTTAATCTAATTTCCATTATTTTACTATATTCAACGTATAAGATGATCTACACTAGAGGGAATATGTAAGATCTAGATTCTAGATCTATATTAATGCAGTCTTAGGTTTTCGGGCTAGGGGAAGCAATTCCCAGCACTAAATTAAGAACTTAATTTCGCAGTAGTCTCCTTGTATGAAATGGAAATGGACCAAATGGACATAGACATTTATGTCTAAGGAAATGGAAAAAGTATCGAAAGTCTATTTTTAGTCCCATAACATTATCACGTGATAGTTTTCAATTGTTATCTTCAATTTGGGACTGTTTATAAAAAAAAAGTTTTGAGTGTCTTTGTTTTCTGATAAAAGAGGAACTAAATTTAAAACGTTGCCTTTTGTAGACAAGGTTTGATCTACACCTACTCTAGATCTAGATTATTTTGGGCTAGTAGATGATTCTTGATCTAGTCAGTCAAGTCTTCAACATAAGACAAGTCTAGCAGTCTAACGTGACTAAAGTGTCACTAAAGTCTACTAATACTAGATCTAGTAGATCTAGTAGTAGATCTAATAAATTTAGTACTCACTAATACTTCCTTTAACTTTATCTTTAGAATTAGACAACTTTAGACTATTTAGAGTTATATTTTATAGTTATAGAGTTGGACACATAAGTAAAGTGACTTTACTATCTTTAGATTTTAGACTCTTAGTAGTCTTAGAATAAACTTAGATCTAGAGTCTAGATTATTCTAGATTCTAGGCTAGGGTCACTAGGGATTCTAGTATAGTAGACGTTTTGTCCAGTAATAATTTAGAGTTTCTTTACCTTAGACTTTATTATAGTCTTATAGAGTAAGATTTAAATAAATAGTATTTTGCACAGACATAAAACAAACTTTAACTTTAACACTTCAAATTTGAATATGTTGAATACCAACTTAGACAAGTTAAGTTGATTGTGTCCCCCACTATGTCTATGGCCACAACCTTCCTTTTTTTTTACAAACCTTATAGATCTATCAATTCACTCTATCTGGTAAAACGTTTGTACACGTTATTTTCCCCAAACACAATCTCTGATCATACTGAAATATCAACTTACGCTGTCTGTCTGTCTGGCCAAAAGTTTGTAAATGTTATTTCTCCGACACCCAATCTTGGATTAAGCTGATATTTTGCACAATTATTTCTTTAACCTAACAACATAAGAATCAGTATAAAAAAATTAACCAATTAGCTAATTAACTATTAATAATTAATTATTTTGTTTGGTATATTAAACAAGGGAAAGAAATTGTACTTGACTGAAATGGTGTAATAAGCTGAATTAGTCCCTTTTATAGGTCACCACTTTAAAGTAAATTTAAAACAAACAATAGACAATAGATACCCATACAACCTTCTTTTTTCAGACGTACCTTACTAGCTGAGTTTTTGGTTTGTTGGCTTGGGGAAGCTTGAGCCATGAGTTGGAATTCAGGTTGTTCCCTTTTTTTTTCTAGAAATGTTTTTAGAAAACAATTACGGTAAAATTCACCCAGATTTCCCTTTCTTTCTAGGATCACAGCGTATTGAGAAAGCTAAAAGCATGAAATAATGTAAACAAAAATAATTGGTAAAAATATCTCTAATCGCACAGATTTATTGTTGCTATTACAAATTTAATTACATGAGACTGATCCAAACTAATTGATACAATTACACTTCATAGTGGGAGGCACAGTAGCTGAGTGGTAAAGCGCTTGGTTTTATGAACCGGGGTCCCGGGTTCAAATCCTGGTAAAAATTGGGATTTTTAATTTTGGGATATTTGGGTGCCTCTGAGTCCACCCAGCTCTAATGGGTACCTGACATTAGCTGGGGAAAAGTAAAGGCAGTTGGTCGGGGTGCTAGCCACATGACACCCTTGTTAACCGTAGGCCATAGAAACAGATGACCTGCCTTAGAGACCACAAGGTCTGAAACTTTTTTTTTTTTACACTTCCTATTAGCTTTTTTTTTTTTTTTTTAAAGTGTTTTTTTATGTTTTTCTTGTTATCTTTGGGAAAAAAAAAGAATATTACCTAGACCTAGATATATATCTAGATTCTAGATCTAGATTTCTTACATTCATAAACCCTAAACCCTAAATGAATGATGCTTCAAGTCTTTAGTGGATCTTTAAGATAACAGCAATCAGTGGGCTGTAATTTATTGAAAAACAAAAATGTTTGAATAACTGCAGCTTAAATGTATGTCTTATTTTTGTGCACTTCTTAAGATCAGCTTAGATTGAAGCTCAGCTTAGATTTGATAAGATATTGTACATTTCATATAAATACTGATATTAGCATTGATTTGTCTTTTGTATGAATGTACATTTTTGTTACCCATCTTTACAACATTGCTTTGTACTATACTAAATTAAAACCTTAATATATCAGTTGAAGGTAACCGATGCCGATCCACTTAATGCTTTAACTTTCTTATAGAACAATTCATTTTGAATTAAATAATTTTTTAAAATGTTTTTGAATAATTTGATAATTAAAAAAAAAAAAAATGACTATAGGAATCAGTTCAAGTTAACCATGTTGAATTTCTTATTACTTGCATAAGAGGTACATTACTCTTCCTTCTTTTGATTAGCAAGAAAGGCGCACAGTTGCCTCCCCTGCTCTAGTCTAATGATAGATTAAAATCCCCAAAACTAGTTGTTAAAAATGTCTTATCACAACTTAAAAAAAAGAAAAAAATAATAATTAAAGGGTCAATATCTTGAATACAGGCAGTGTAAAGTTTAATATATATAACCTATTTAAGTGCTTGGCATCTACATAAATATGCTGCAACTTATTATAGTTATATCAAATCCCTTATGTCAACATGTTTTAAGCTACACTATACAATTTTAATATATTTATATAGTATGCTAATGTATTCATGAGTAGACTTTATTCACATCTTGATTAGCCCAATGTTTTCTTTATTCTATATGTGTGCAATCACATGATAAGAAACTATGTCTGAGCATTTGACTTCTAACACATAGTTGTTTGACAGTTATAATATCCTTTAAAACCCCTTTAAAATTAACCTTTTTTTAGGATGATGATAAAAATTGTTATCACTGATATAATGAGTATTATCAAATTACTATTAACAATGACTGATTACTTGTGTTATAATCTGCACTTTTTTGGATGTGATAATGAACAACATATCAGCTCTCTTGCATTATTGAGTAGCTTAAAGTACAATATTTAGAACTGATTATAACTTATAGTTTTAAATTTTAATTTAATTCTACATTTTTAAAGGTATTTAAGAAAGAATCTCTGAATATTTTCATTTCTATAACTATATAATAATGAGTTAAAGTTACAATTCTACAAAGCATATAAAAAACAATATGTTTCAATATTTAGATAATTTTATAGATTTTATTAGCTTATAAAAATCTTTTTATGTCCAAATGTAACTAAGGCTTAAAAAAGTCATTAAAAATCCTTAGTAGTTGGAATGGTTATGAGGGATAGTCATCTTCAATTTGCTGCGGCCACTTGTAATACGTTTCTTTTTCTTCACCTAAATTTGACAAACTTTAACCACCAAAACAGTGTTATAAATATTACATTGCAAAAAATAACAACAGCAACGGCTTAAAATATAGTTGTTATTTACAGAAATATTATAAAACTAAATGTGGCAAAATATGTAGGTGGGGCTGCATAGCCACAGGAAATACTGCATTCCTAATTAATCTTCGGACTCGAAGACAAGCCTTATTATTATAAAACTAAATGATATATTGAAACTTTGGTATCAAATAAATGAAATCCCAAGATCAATCCAAAAATAATATTAGATGATGTTTCAATATTCAAAAATTAAAGAGAATATTATTTGACCAGCCAATCGCTCACCATCTTCACCTTTTACATCAAATGTTGGGTACCTTTTAGAGTTTGAATGAATTAGGAATACCCTTAGTTTCTAAATGTAAAAAACAATTCAGTCATTGCTAAGATTTGCTTTGAAAGCTTAGTGCTTTGGCCTCTGTTCATGTAGCTATCATTATCAACTTGCACATTTTCTTGGCACTCACTTAGTTTGTATAAGTTTTTATTTTATCTTTAACCACATTTTTGTTTAATGCAGTGCACTTTAAGAATTATGCATAAGGATATATTCAACAACAGGAATGACCAGTAAGAAGAACTGGTGCAGATGGACAGCTTGAAGCCACGCTGAAAAATCATTTGTAAAGTCATTTTAAGAGCCATTCACATGACATGTCTGACATTGAAAGCAATGGAGTTGACCAACATGATGAGGAACCTGAAGAGGAGTTAACAGAAAGCTTTTGTAGCCCCAATGAAGAATTGCTTTATCTGGCAAGGCATGGCAAGGAGAATTCATTGGCTGAGATCTTGGTGACCTGCCAAGATAACAAAAGGATGAAATTTAACATTAACTGTAAAGGTAAGTGACTTTGACACCTAAAGATTTATAGGTTAGATTGTAAAGGTGATTGCTGTGCAGCAATGGATTTTTCTCCATCAATATGTCTGCTGCAATACAATTTGCTGAAGAGACCCACCACATGTTTGTGCTTCCAGTAATATTTAGAGTTTTAGACCTTGATCCTCTATACTTTTAACTGTACAGTCAAGCTAAATTTAAAACAGAACACATATTTCCATAGTCTTTGCAGTAAACTCATGAATGTTTTTGAATCTGGTGCAAAAAAATCAGGACTAGAAGTATTGGATCTACTTTTACTGCACTGACGTGGCATTTCCTTTTCCTGAGTCTTTCACTGCTGTTAATCCAGCTTTGACTTCATTCAGAGTCAATGTCTAAGCTAAATAAAATATCTATTAAAATATTCTGAATTTTTTCTATAGCTTAAATGTGCTATAAATAAAACACTTAAATATTTTAAGAGTTTTAAAAAAGTAAAAAATTAAAATGAAAGTATCAATATTAAAAAAGTAAAAAAAAACAACTATAAACGTTAAAAGTGAAAAAAGTAGAAATAAAAAGTACCCCCCCCCCCTTAACTAAAATAGTGTAAAGTAAAAAAAAAAGTACAAATAAAGAAGTTTTAATGAAATTGACACAAATTTATTATAAACATTTAGACAACAGTATATAAAGGCTCTTTTTTGTAATTCAGAGCCTGACTCATATTCTGTCAAACACTGTAGATTTTGTTTCTTTCTTAAGAACAGTTGTTTATTTTAGGTACTCATAAATCCAATAGAGGATGGACAGCACTCCACCTAGCCAGTTATTTTGGTCATACATCAGTGGTCAGAGTGTTGCTAGAGGTATTTACAGTTTTACCTGCAGTAAATTTATCTAGCTTACATCTAGCTACATATATTGCTTCTCATTTTGATTCAAATCCTGTTTTTGTCTGTTTGTCCCATTAGGGAAGATACTTAAGTGTTTTCTTTTTTTTTTTTTTTTTTGACTTTGCTCTGGATCCTCCTGTGAACAGAAGTTTAATCAATTTTAGTTGTCCATATTAACTTTAGCAAAATTTAAAAGATTCCCCTCCTTTAAAAAAATCATGTAGAATATGTAATGAATCTGCAAAGTTTAAAAATTATTCTTTGTATTTATCAGTTTGGTGCAGTTGTGAATATTTTAAATGATAGTGGAGAAAGTCCTCTACACCTAGCTGCTTACACAGGACGAGAGGTAGGACATTAGCTTGATGCTTTAGCACAAAGTATTTACCCTTTACCTTTACTACAATTATTTTGTTAAATGTAATTGTTTTCTTTTGTCACTACCACATAGTGTGCATTGAAAAAAATTGCATCTTTTATTTTTGTAATCCAATTACAGCTGCCAGAGGTGTATTTGTATGTATTATTTTTACAAAGCTTATATCAACTCACTCTGTCTGTCTGTCTGGCCAAAAGTTTGTACACCTTATTTCTCCGACACCCAACCTCGGATCAAGCTGAAAGTTTGCACAATTATTTCTTTTACCTGACAACACAAGAATCAATTTAAAAAAAAATTAACCAATTAGTTAATTAATTATTGTTAATAAATTACTTTGTTTGGTATCTAAAGCAAGGGAAAGAAATAGTACTTGACTGAAGTGGTGGTATAAGCTGAATTAGTCCCCTTTACAGATTTTCATTTGAGACTTGTTACAAATTTAATTACATGACTGATCCAAACTAATTGATACACTTAATATAAGCTTTTTTTTTTTTCAAAAAGTATTTTTTTTTTACTTGTAAAGAAATTTGGCTTAAATTTTGCACTGCATTAAGTATGATGTATTTTACATCTTCAATAAATCCTTAGGAAGTTGTTGGCCTCTTGTTGAGTCATGGAGCTTCCACTAAAGTTATTAATTTACAGAATCAGACTCCTCAGGATATCACAAAGTCTCAGCACATTAAAGACATGATTGAAGGTCAGTGTTGTATCACATTGTTTGGCTGGCTCTTATTTTCAAATGTGAAGCTGGCTGACTGCTGCATGTTTCGAGTCCTGGACTGTCAACATTATGGTTTGGAGTAAAAACTTTTTTTTCTGTTTATCCTGTATTTGGTTTGGATGGAAACTTTAGGAATATTTGAAAAGTAACAAAAAAAAATTTGGCTTCATTCCTTTATATTCAAGACTAAACCCTCATCTGTGTTGCTTAGAATTTCTCTAAGGTCTTCAATAAAAAATAACATCCTGTTTGTTTGTTTGCCTTTGTTATATGTTTTGTTTGTTCCTTCAGTTTTGAAGATTATTACAGCCTAGCCAAAACTTCCCTCAGGACAACAGGGGTGGCAGCAGGCAGGGTTTGAACCCAGGACCAAGCAGACAGTGTGGAGCAGTTAAAATAACATCACACCAATTTTTCATGACACATGGTAGAAGTTTAAGACTCACAAAAGAAATGACTAAGACTGCTTAATTAATCCTTATGGAAATTTTTTGTGATTACAAGGACTCTTTTCTCGAAAAAACAACAACAAAAACATTCACATAAATAAAACAGATATAACATACAAACGTCTTGAGCCTTTTCACGTTTCCTAGTCAACGAGTAGCACAGATACAGTCTGATGAAGTAAGGAACAAACAAGTTTTGTACCCTTTGGTTCTAGTCTTGATTGACAGAAGTGATCCACTTCACAATGACTTGTCCTTGTTGACCACTTGACACCATTGGCATGGACATTGGAAATTGAGATTAGCTATGCGCATGCATCAAGATGACACAAGAATGTGTATTGATGACATGTCACAGAGTAACTAAATATTTTTGCTTTTCAGCTACTGAAAGCTCTGCCACATTGCAAGCTCAATCTGCATTTCTACTGGCTGCAGCCACAGGAAATACAGTGGAACTCTCTGAATTGGTAAGTTTCAGATAGTCCTTAAATTGATGGATGCAAAGGTCTATATGTACAAACATCCTTCAAATTTGTCAGGAGCCACAGCTATTAAGAATTGTTCCTTAAAAAAAAGGAATAAGTAGTAAACACACACACTCCTCTATACACATACACACACAAAGCCATCCAAAATCATCTACCTTTGAGCTGGACACAGAGGGGTTTCCCAAAAATCAATAAAAATCAATCCCAACACCAATAACAGTAAACTCAGGCATACCTCAAGGAGCAGTGCTAGGTCCACTACTATTTTCAATTTACATTAATGATTTACCACATTGCATTAGTTCAGGAACAAAAGTCAGATTATTTGCAGACGATTGCATAATATTTAGAACAATAAAAACAACACAAGATACTAAAATTTTACAAAGAGAATTAGATGAATTACAGAAATGGGAATCAAATTGGAGCATGTCTTTCCACCGAGAAAAATGTCAGTTGTTAAGAGTAACAAAAAACTAAAACAAATTAATTCCACTTATCTTATTCATGGTAAACCAGTAACACAGACTAAAAAGGCAAAATACCTACATATTATAATAAATGAAAACTGTCAAGGAATCCCCATATTGATGAAATTATCAAAAAATCAAACAAAGCATTAGGGTTTATTAAAAGAAATTTCTATAAATCAAATAAGAACATAAAACTAAAATGTTATTTAACCTTTGTTAGGCCAATAATAGAATATGCATCCTCTGTTTGGGACCCCTCAACTCAAGAAAACATTAAGAAACTGGAACAGACACAAAATAGAGCAGTGAGATTCATAACAAATGAGTATTCACATTTGACTAGAGTAACACCTTTAGTAAAATCACTAAATTTAGAAAGCCTACAGGACAGAAGACTCAAAAGTAAAGTAACAATAGTACATAAAGCACTGAACCATAATCTTCAAATACAAAAACAAAATTTAATAAAATACTCTGAAAGACACAAAGATAAAGGCACATTCCTCGTTCCATATGCTAGGACAAATTTGTACAAGTGCTCTTTCTTCTCTAGTGCTATTAGAGCATGGAATGGGTTGCCTGAGCTAGCCAGGAAACCAGTGACTTGGCAGAATTTACGTCATTGGTTAATATGCATGACGCGTAGGACGTAATCATCTTCTTTTTTGAATTAATGTCTGTATTATATAAGATAACATAAGAAGATAAGATAAATCTGTGATTAAAACCCTGATTTCAACCAGATTCCTTTTTGAGATGATTCAAATCAACAGCTAATTCCTGACCACTGAGACACCACAACCTATGACTGCATCTCTGTAGCCTTAATGTAGATGTCTGTGTTCATGCAGTTATGACAACAGACACACACACCCTATTTAGTCCAAAACCAGTATTAATAGTGGAAAGATTTTAGTGTATAATTCTCTAAACTTAAAAAAAAAGGACCAATTTGGAAGAAAAATTTAAGCTCAAGGCCATGTTCATTTTGGGGTAAAATTAATTACAATTATCCTGTACTAGATGATGGGGCAAGAAATTATCTAAAGGTTGATCATAGGCAACAGCTGCATGTAAACATTCCACCATTAATTGCGCCTACCACTATTTAAGGGAAACAATTTGTTTCACTTTAGCCCTTTAGTAGTAATTATCTGCTCATTCACATCTATTTCATTCAGATAAGTATGTCCTAGATTTAATTAATTTTTACATTTAATTTTTTTTTCTTTTTATTAACCTTTAATTTTTAGTTAGAATTAAAAATTAAAAAAAAAACAAAAACAAACAAGAAACACAAAATCATGCTAACACTTACAAATTGTTCATTACACAAACTTTACACTACACAATTTGTCCTGATGCTGCAATCTACTTACTACGGTATCTAATACTTACAAGCTAGAAATCGGCTAATTAGTGCAAAATTTGGGATTAGTTACAGGCAAGTGTAACTGTTTGGTTCATGGGAGTAACTTGGTTTAGTATAAATCTTAATTACTAAATTTTTCTTTTATTTCCAGCTGTCCAGTGGGAATATTGACATCAATGTACATGACACATTCGGCAACACTGCCTTACACCTGGCCGCCATGAGAGGCCACGTTGTTACAGCCACACTTCTCTTGCAGCTTGGTATTGATTCTAGTCTACAAAACTCTGCAGGTACTTATTAAAAATATATTTTTTTAAATCTATACTGATATCAGTAAACAATTGTTTCCAGTATAGGATACACTTTTAGATTGTAAAAAGAGTTTGCCACTAAGATAAATTGAATAGGCTAAAATAATGACTTTAAACTTGGTGGATCTTCCAGTGGATGTGTTGTAAAGGACTTGGCTTCCAAACCAAGAGTCCCGGTTTGAATCTCAGTTAAGAATGGTATTTTTAGTTTTGGAATTTATAGACGCCTTTTAGTCCACCCAACTCTAATGTGTACTTGACTTATGTTGGGAAAGGAAAGGCAGTTGGTTGTTGTACTGGCCACATGACACCCTGCTCATTAACCTTTGGCCAAAGAATCATTTTTATTATCTTCCCCATGGGATGCTAGGTCAGAAAGGGGCTACTTTACTTCAAAGGGGTTGGGGGATCTTCCACTATATTAAATAGCAGGTTACATAAAATAGGAAGAAATATTAAATTACTTTTTAATGTTAAAAAGTTTCCTGTGAACTTAAAAATAATATTGTCTTTTAAATAATTTATTTTCAAATAACAGTTGGTACATTTTGGTTTAGGATTCAGTATTTTTAAAGCTCTGTAATACCTGTTTGTTACCATCAGGGCAAACTGCATTGGACCTGGCCACTGACAATAAGACCAAACAAGTCCTTGGTGTGCTGCCTATTAAAGCTATCATCAGTCAGCCACAGAGATTTGAAGGGACATTGTTAAAAGTAAATTCTGTTTGACTTTAATTGAGTCTTTATATGTAATTTATAACTATTTTAACTTTATCAATATTTTTTGTTGGATATAGTTCTTTAATGAATTTAAATTTTAATAATCATTTTAATGAATTCAACTTTGTAACCTGTCTTTAAAAACAGGATATAATTATTAACTATGCCAATACTTTTTGCCTAAAATTTTTAATGGATTAATAACTGTGAAGTATTTTTAAAGATCAAATTTGATAATGGCCCATAAACATGGTGCTCCATTTTGTAGTCCATAATTACAAATATGAAATTTTACCTGTTATAGTAACATTTTTTTTTCATTTTCCTTTTTTTTTCATTTTCCTTTTTTTTTTAATACATTTTTATAATTTTACATTGTCTTTCTTTAAGCAGTTAATTTAAAAAAAAAATTTTTTGTTGTTGTTTCTAAGTCAATTTTTAGAAGTGTACTTGTTTTTCTTTTTATATCTTTGTCTTGTGTGTAGAAAAATAATTTTGTGGGCTTCAAACCTGTGTGGGCTGTTCTTGAAAGAGGCGTCCTCTCTTTTTTTTTAAACAGGTTAAACAACTTTTTTTTCCTTTTAGATTTTCACTTGTTTTAAAATACATTTAGTTAATCTTATTTATAAAAAAATTATATTGATAAAAAATATATCATTAAAAATTAGATCTTTGCAAGGGTTAGGAATTGTGTTCCAGTTACAGTAGTCTTTCTTAGTTCATGACTGATGAAATTATTGCTTTTGAAATATAAACATGCTTTCTATATGAATGTCTTTTGTGTGTTTCTTAAGGGGTGATGCTTCTACTGGATTCAAAAGAAAAGGAATGAAATATCTTGATGAGGCAAAGCTCTCAGTAAGTTGATGGATGCTATCATGGGCGTAGGCAGGATTTTTTTTTCGGGGGGGGGGGGGGGGGGAGGGGGGGGGGCAAAAGTAATATATATATATATGTTTGTATGGATGGATGTGTGTGTGTGTACATAATTAATCTCCATTACATTCTGACCCTTCATTCTTTTGGAAGACGTTTATTGTGCCCTAGAATAGGTTTTTCCTGGAGTTAGTGAAAAAGTTGTAGACTCTTCGCCCTTGCCTGCAAAGGGCCTGGGGGGGCGCTGAGAGCTCCCCCAGCACGGGGCGGAGCCCCGCCGCCAAGCACTATTTCTGGTTTTGAAAGCCAACAAAATGATATTATGAGGTATCTACAGTGCATTATCCTGCTATTAAAAAGTTTTATTTCAAAAACCTTATGTGCTATTCTTAATGGCTTAGACCCTCCCGCGCCGTTCGGCGCATTTACTGGCAAGCTGTTTCCACAAAAATCTGTCACTGGCAATGTCTGAAGCCTCTTCCCACCTGCTATGAGGACCTCCATGAAAGAGTGGCGCCAAGTTGTACTAGGATGCTTAATTCATTTTGTCGGAGAACATGTCCCACAAACCTCATGCAACGCTCTGTCACAATCTTACTAAGGGGTCAACTCCCAGTTTGGCATAGGATTTCCTTGATTTAGACACGATCTCTATAACTGACTCCTAAAATCCATCATAGCCATCTTTGTAGAGCCACATTTAGTGCTTTTCAATTTCATTGCACTTTATTAATGGAGGAAATACACTGGTAGACATATGTAACTTCTCTTGACTACGATCTTGGAATTCGGTGACTATTTTGCTTTAGATGTTATATTGAAAAGGGAAGTTTTATCGTCAAAATCATCTATTGGGGGTGGGGTGGGTGTTTAAACTAAAATATATTTGGAGTTGTTTTTTTTTTAAATTCAAAACCACATTTAGCTACGGTCATAGAATTCGGTGACTGTAGTTTGCTTTAGAAATAATATTGAAGAGAGAGGCTTTAAACCTTAAAACGCTTGTAGGGGGATTTTAAACTCAAAACTATCTTGAGGGGTTTTAAACTTTTAAAAAAGCCATCTGGAGGAGAGGGGTTGAAACTCAAAACCCCCCGTTGGCTTGGCTATGCTCAAAGAATTTTAGTGTGCAATTTGCTTTTCTTTTTATATTGAAGAGGTAATTTTAGCATCAAACCCCTCTGAAGGGAAATTTAAACTCAAAACACCCAATAGGCTTGGCTAAGCTCATAGCATTTTGATTGCGAATTTTTAAATTTATTTTGAAGATTTATTTTTTAGCTCCAAACCCCGCTGGAAGGGGGTTTAAACTAAAAACCCCTTTGGCTATGCTCATAGCATTTTGAGTGCGTAATTTGCTTTTTTTTTTATATTGAAGAGGTATTTTTAGCTTCAAACCCAGCTGAAGAGGGGTTTAAACTCAAAACCCCTCTGGCTTTGCTCATACAATTTTGAGTTTGTAATTTGCTTTTTTATATTGAAGAGGGGTTTATTGTAAATTTTGAAGAGGGGTTTAAAATCAAAGTCTTCCTTAGATGTGCTCTTGGAATTTTGGGATTGTCGTTAGCATTTTTTTTGTTTTATAGAAGAGGAGGATTTAAATGCAAAACCCCCTGGTAGGGGGTCTTAAACTGAAAACCCCTTGGTAGTGGGTTTCAAACTCAAAACCCCCCTGGTAGGGGATTTCAAACTCAAAACCCCCTGGTAGGGAGTTTAAAACTTAAACCCCCCTGGTAGGGGTTTTCAAACTCAAAACCCCTGGTAGGGGCAGGGGGGTTTTAAACTCAAAACTGACTGGTATGGGGTTTCAAATTCAAAACCCCTCAAAACCCCCCCCCCTTCCCCCCCCCCGGCTACGCCCATGGATGCTATACATTCTGTCCTTTTTTTTTAAATTTTACTTTTTTTTTTTTTTTTTTTTTTTTTTTTGGTCGTAGGACAAATTTTACAAAAACTAACTGCAGTACATTTTAATGATAGTAATGGTATGCCGCCATATGCCGGTCCCAAGCCCGGGTGAGAAAGGAGGAGGGTTTGGCGTGGGGCTAGCGACCCCACCCTGTAAAACCACTATTGCTACAGAAACTGCAAACTTGACATGGGAGGAGGCTTCAGACATTGCCAGTGACAGATCATTATGGAGACAGCTTGCTGCCCAATGCGCCGAACGGCGCGTGAGGACCTAAGTCTAAGTCTAAGTCTAATGGTATGCCAGATGTAGATGTCTGTTCATGTGGTATGCACTCTGGACTATCATCATAGTCTTTGTTTCAAACCAGGCACATCCCATCACCATCACCTGCCATCCTGTAGGAGGTTTGACCTTGGACGTAATCTTCTTTTTCAAAGGAACTGTAACTTTATTCAACAAGGTGGTGCAATTAGGTATTAGGCTATTACAATCCCTGATTTTACAAAGCTTATATCAACTCACTCTTATCTGTCTTAAAAATTTTGAATACTTCCCATTATCAGATCAAGTTGAAACTTTGAACTATTATATATTGTTCCTAACAAACATAAATCAATAACAATTAACCAATTAGTTAATTAAATAGTGGTATTTAAAAAAGTGTGTTTAATACCAAAAAGGGAAATAAACCTTACAATAATAAGATATAACTGCAAATGTTGTTTTTAAATATTTTTGTTTTGTTGTAGTGTGTATTGAAATGATTGCATGATGTTCTATATTTATGTAGTCGATGATAACAAAAAAATGGTGACAATTAAAAAAGAGGCCTGCACCTTTCTCCTCATGCAGTGCTTACTTTTTCTTTTCTTATATTATTGTTTATCTTTTAGACTTTTGTTTTTTGGTTTCCAGAGTTTGTTACAGAACATTTCATGGAACAAACAATTAGATTCTTTCCACAAGTCTAATGCACGAAATAACAGTAGCACCTATAGAAAACAAAATCAGTATAAACAAATTGAATTAGAAAAACTTTCATACCTTCAAATATCACCCAATGAAATATTCATTTGTTTTCCATCTTTCTTGTGATGATGCTGAGGATCTTTTTTCCCCAGACTTCAAATCTGATTCCAACAGAGTTTTTGTTGGAGTACTCTGATGGCTCAAAGCATTTATTACGCCTGACTGAAACTGGGGCTGGTTCTCAAGTTAACATGCAGGTTGGGTGAACATACTTATTTACATAATTTGTCTCATAACAATAAATTATTAGAGCATTCAAATGTTTATTAGTGTAATGTAATCAGCATTACAGCTGATTTGTATTTGGATATACAGAGACATGATTAGGCACTCAGGTCTGATGTCAGGATTTTGTTTAGTGATTAGCTCTGACATTCCTGAGTTCAACCATCTCTGTTGTATGCTGGGAAAAGTGAAATGCCTTTTGTGCTATTCATATGATTTTCTTGTAAACTATTTGCCAGATAATTTGGTGATTTCTAAACCATACTTAGATAATGTCTGAAGCTGAAAGAGAAATACATCTCATCTCAGGCAACTTTGGTCTAGACAGAGAATTAAAATTTATTAGGACTAAGGAGACCTTTAAAAAGAGCATTAAGCATTATGTCTTTTTATTCAATTTGATTCTTCTTATCTAGAAATGGCTTTTGGCCTTGAAAGAGCACATAGATTACAGTACTCATTATATTCATCAAGGGGAAGAACCAGTCATTGATGCAAATTTAATAGTCTCCCTTGGAACTATGCATAACTCACTACAAGTAGGTATATGAGAAGTAAAATACTTTTGTGTTAAACCTAGATGGGATAGCATCTTCAGTTATTCTGTTATTTTACAGTGTCCCTAAATCCACCCTTCAGATAACTGACATCACTTATCACCACTAAAACATAAAGCCTTTGTACTTCTTAAAGGAAAACTTAATCATTATTCTGGAATGTTTTGAACTGGTTACGGAGATACATTTGACCATGATTCCAGTAATCAACAAAAGACATCAGCATTTGAAAACATTTGGGCTTTCTACACAAGCATGAATGTTATAATATTAAACTTCTTACTAAAGACTCAATTTCCAATTTGTTTTAATAGGCCTACGAAATCTATCTATTGGATAAAACCTTTGTGGTGCATATAAGAAAATTATTGGAAATGTACTAGATTTGTATTAACAGCTGTGTATTTTCAGAGTGCACAAGCCTATAAAAAACACCTGGAGAAACAAATCAAATCCTTACAAGAATCTCTAGTCAATCTAAGCAAGCAGGTAACAGAGAATGGAAATGGAAGTAATAATATGGCAAGAACTCTCACATCAGGTTTGTTTACTTTGTACTCATTTAACTAGTGCAAAGAAGCTCTTTTACTATTAATTTTATAATATGGTCAGGTCTGGCCTTGGCCTTCTCCGCCCATAATATTTATTATTTTTCTATATTTCCTTTTTTTTATTTTCCTCACATCTGAATCAAATATACTTCATAATAATAAATTAATTTCTTTAGCACTATTAACAAACATAATGAAGGCTCAAGGCGCTAGATATGAAAGAAGAATTTAAATGACGAACTAATCTTTTAAAAGTTTTGAAAAGATAGGTCTTAATGTTCTTTTGGAATGTAGTGAAGCATACGCATATTGTTCGCCTGGGCTCAATGGAGTGATGCCTTTTAAGATTGAGTAAAGTTTTAATATGCTTCCATTATTATTATATTATTATAGCTTTTATATAGCGCTACTTTCATGCTTATAACGTGCTCAGAGCGCTTTTGGTCCAATCTCATGGACCAGTGGGGGGAGGGGATATCTAGGAGTTGGTTTTCCGTGCTGCCTTTAGGCACTCAGTAAACACAACTCTGCCTGAGTCAGGTGTCGAACCTCGAGCCCCCTTCTAGGTAGCCTAGCCAAGCCAAGTTCAAGCACACTTGGCCTCTCGACCACACTTCCCACATTGTATAGAGGTCACTTCATTTGAAACAGACATTATTATATATATTTAATGTTTTTTATTTCATAACACCTGGAAATAATCATTAAAGCAAAATATACCTTATTTTATAATTTGTAGACATTACTTTAAAAAGAATGTTTACATCCTACACTAATCCATGTGTTTATCTGAATGTTCAATAGAGATTTAAATGTCACATAGTGTCAGGTTTTACTGGCTGATTCAAGTAACTGATTCTTGGCTCTATGGGCTCTTGCAAAGAAAAAGTTTTTCTTCACATAAGGATTAAGGAATGTATTGTTATCCCTGTTTCTTAAGTAAATGTTGTGTATCTACTTTACTTTTCAGTCTTCTGACATGAGGTGTCTCTAAGTATAGTACTTTAATCAATAGTGTGATTGTTCACGATAAGTTTCATGATTCTTTTGGGATTTGTTCTCATTTTTTATGCTTTCTTGAGATGAGGGTCACCAGGAATAAAAAAAACCCTCACTTTTCGCTCATTAATCACAACTACTATGAAGTTTTGAGTCTCCTTTGTAACATGGTCTTCAGTTCCAGTAGAGTATCACATGAATCCCAGTTAATTATAGTTCTACAATGTACCACCACCCATATAAAAGGACCACAAATCCAAAAACAACTTTATGGAATGGTATGGTGGATATAGAATTGGGGGTTGTTGAGCCTCTCTAATAGCACCAGCACATGCAGTGTACTTTGGATGCTCTGTGGATTTATGTGTGCATCTTTTTCCTGTTCACCTATCTATGTCTTTTCATGGACATTCCTACAACGGCACCAATAATGAGGCTGGAAAACAATGCCCAGAAAAGAAAATGTGTTATTGCTTAAAAAAAAAAAAATGTAAATTCACAAAAAGAAAAATAAAGCATAGGATGACATTAGTCTTCAAATTGTAAGATTCTAACAAAGTCTCTTTCTGAGCTGTATTTCTTTGTATCCCTTTAGCTGACCTAAGACTGCTGGCTTCTCAATCTTCAAGTATTCTCTCATCATCACAGGAAATGTTGTTGGCCTTGACCCACTGTATGAACTTGATGATCCAACAGGAAGAGGTAAGGTTTTGACCTCAGAAAAACACTTAAGTTTTTTTTTGTCTATAGAATGAATAGAAGATGACAATCTCCTTCTTTTTCCCCTCATTAAACTAAGTGGTAGAGCACTTTGTATCTGAGTCAAGATTCTCAGGTTAAAAGTTGTTGGCTATGAAAAAAAAATTGTACTCAAGATATAAATAATATATATAGAAGCACAAAAAGAGTATGTTGTATAACTAGGTTATCTATGATGATTGGAGCTACTAGTTTAGCTCATTAATCATTTATGCAAGTGTCAGAACCCAAACTTTAGTTAATATTAATTATTCAAGAAATTTTCTGTGTGGAAAGGCATGCTCCACCTAATTCCCTATTTCTGTAATTCATTTAATTCTCTTAGTAAAATTTCAGTTTTGTTTTTATTGTTCTATATATAATGCAATAATCTGCAAATAAAGTAACTTTTGTTCCTGGACTATTTGGTAAGTCATTTAAGTAAATTAGAAACAGTAGTGGGCTTAAGACTGTTCCTTGAGGCACACCTGAGTTAACTGTTATTGGCTTTGATTTGGAGCCATTTATTATTATAGTTTGTTCTCTTCCTATCAGGAAATCCTTAATTCATTGGTGTAATGAACCAGTAATGCCCAAATATTTTAATTTTTTAAGCATGCTGTGGTGGTGAACTTTATCAAAATACCATCTCATCAATTAGACCTATTAGTTAGGCTTTACATAACCTACATTTTCTAGAGCCATGTTAGTCTGAAGTAAGGACTTTACGTTTATCCTTAATCTTCGGAATTGAAGACATTGCCATTATAACAATGATTTGATTGCCAGGGGAACAAAAGAGTTTTTGTGTCTGTCTTTGTTATCAGTGTCTTGTGATGCTGAAGAGTGATACTGGTCTGTAGTTCCCTTGATCATATTTTTCTCTTTTTTTAAATAGGGGAGTGATGTTAGCTTCTTTCCAGCTTCTCTGTACTCTACTTTGATTAAGAGAAAATATTTTGAACATTGGTACTAGCTCTTTGCTTAGTTCTTTGAGTAATCTAGATAGAATGCTTTCTTTTTTTTTTTTTGTTTTGTTAGCTAATAGTTTTTGGATCCATTTTTCTTGTATATCTATATCTCTTAAGTTTTCAACTTGGTTTAAATTTAGAAATATGTCTTTCTCTCCTGGGGCTGAGAATGCTGATGCAAAGAATGTTAGCTTTAGTTTCATTATCATTATGTGTTGTTATCTTCTCCTTTTAATGGGGCTTTCCCTGTTGTTTCTATTTTCCATCTACATAGTAATATTAAGGAGATCAAAGAAAATCATGTGAAATTTATTTCACAAAGTATAGTGGATTGAGAATCATTGGAAACTATTACACCTGTCATTCTATTCCCTATTTCACTTCATACATAAAGCAGTTTCTGAAAATCAATAAATTAAACTATTTATAGTGGTCAATATCAGCTAGTGAAAATTATGTCAGACCACAAGATGGTGGCTTTCTTTTTAACTGACCTTAAAAACCTGCTCAATTTAGCTGTTAAAAAAAATTACTGCTGTTCAGGGATTCTATAGTTTTTTTTTGCCCCTTGCTTCAATAAGTAAGCAAGTGGCATTCATTATTTTAATATAGATCAACCTTTCCTACATGCAATTGATAGGACTGCTTTGACTAGCTTGAGGAAGCCTTGTTGTTTTATTTGTTGTGGTTTCTATGGTTAGTTTGAAGTATCCATGTTTTGACTTACCTCAATACCACAGGTGAAAATGAATAGAATTGAAACAATTTATATACAGGGTGCACAGAGAGTATTATAGTTACATGTATTAAAAAACATAACCAGTTTTTTTTAAGTTATGTTGTGTATTGCATTGCAGGAACAGATTTCTTTAAAGTTTTCCACCTAATGTCAATCAAAAAAGGATCTCTCTTGTAGGCTCCTCTCAAGAGGATCATTGCCACTCTTTGCCTTTTATTGGCTTATTTTACATTTCTTAAACTGAAAAGCATCCAGGGACCACAGACCATATGTATTATGGGGCTGCCCACCTTATGTTGTGAAACACTGAAACCTGAGATCTTCTTATTATTGATTTATGGTGTTCTTTTTAACATTGAGAGTTGTTGGTCATGTGTTTCTTTGTTGCTTTGCACTTTTAATTTCTGTTAGTGTACTTTCTAAATATTAAGACGTTATTGTTTTAGTTTTGGCATTTGCTATGTTGATATGAGTTGGTGTTCTTGGATTACTTCCTCTTTCCAGTGGGTAAGTGCATACAACCAAACATATATTTAACTCGAGAGGGATACATCTTTGACGGTAGAAAAACAAAATGTAATTATAATCAGATGTAGTTAATTCTGTATTATGCATGCTAACCCTGGTAGACAAGTTGTACTCAAATGTTATGAATAGTTATAAATAGTTTTAGTTTGAAAAACAAGAGCTCGGCATAGAACTGTTAGGTCATTTAGAAGTGCCTACTATTCATAAATTGTTTTATTCCACCTGGTATGCACTCTGGACTGTCAAATCTGATGTTCCTTGTTTCAAACCCTGTCGGCAGCTAGGATGTACTAATCTTCAAATCAGAAGGAGCAGCTGAAACATGTAAAACAAACACCTTCCTCTATGACTTATTTAAGCTTATTACTGGATCAAATAGAAGTACACTTTTAAACTAACTTCTTTTAAAGTTTGAAAATTCTTTTACAATAAGAAATATAAAGGCAATACATGTATTCATATATAATTATATATGGTATATTATATATGAGCGTGTTTTGACATAGTGCAGACACTCATGATAAAATTAATTGGCAGACCAGTTGAAATATAATAGTAATGATAATAATAATAATGGCAATGTCTTCAATTCTGACGATAAAGGATGAGTCCAGTGTTTCAAATGACTATGCAAACCCAGTTGTGACCTATATATTTTTCCAAATCTGATGCAGACAAAGCTGATGTCCACTGGGGGTCTGTTTAAGTTAAGTCTTGTGCGCATGTCTTCAACAAGGGTTTTTCTCAAATGTGTGTCTGCGGCTAGTTAGAGCTCTCAAACTGTCTTTCGGAGGCCATCTGCTGCCAGCTACTTTCCTTTATGCCAGTGAGGGCAAAATGGCGCCTGAGTTAATACAGCACTTATGAGTACCTCTATTATGCTGTCCTCTTTCAAGCTCGCCTTTGGCACGTGTTCGTCCCCCAGTTGCAAATACCTACATAATTATTTGAACAATTTTTATCTTAACATGGGACACGATTTGAAACATTTCAATTGCGTTTTACATTTTACCGAGTTGTGTCCCTTCACACCTGAGTTCGTAAACAGCAAAACCGTCCTCTATCAAGGGAATGATTATAATAATGTTTTGTGATGTTGAAATTAAATGGAGATCCTTTTTCTTTTGAGTAAACCTGTTACCGGATACTGTTGAACAAATATACGTTAATAAAATGACCTACTTTTAATTTGTTTTAATAGGGGTAAAGGGGGACGAGGGCGGACACTCGAATTTCTTGTTTATATTGCGTCTTTCTACAGATCCTAAATCTATGCCCTATGCTTGGATAAACTCAATGCAGTATCCATGTAAGACACTTTAATTGATTTTGTTACATTGCAACTTAAATATCTTCCTGGACCAGAAACATTAAGACTTGGTCAATTTTATATAAGTAAGCTGCGAATCGAGTCGTGTGGTATCGTGTTCCCACTGTCACGGACATTCGTTGAATAGTTGTATCTCTTAATGAACTGCTTTATATCATGTTTTCAGTGCTTCTGTGGCAGAGATTTCCAGTGGGATTGAAGCCACTGAAACAGTTTGTGATATACGCAACATGAATGTGTGGTTAAAAGAGAGAAGAGAGGTTAGGCTGGGGGGGGGGGTAGGGATTAACATTGGCCTGCTTCACGCTCTGGTTGATACGACATAGCGACCGATAAACTAGGAACGGGGTGTGATCGTAATAGAATAAGAGGAGAGAGAAAGGGGGGTGGGATACGATAGGGTCTGCTGACTGCCGTCTGACAACCTGTAGAGTAAGTTAATGTCTACCTGCCTTTATACTGGCTGTGTGACTACAGTGTCACACACTAAAGGTTAGACAATCTGTTCACACAAGCTGGGTACGTTCATTGCACATCGAATACGGGCTCCTAACTTCGGCTTATACAGTTTTCTCTTTGGCTACACAAACACTGACCTAGTGGCGCACTGAGTGAGTACGCACGAGTCTATCAAATAACATATCCAACTGAGACTTGTGTAATTCTATACATCGGGAGTTCAGTATATCGTTATGTAGAGGCGTATCCTACTTGATTCAGTTCGGAAAGAAGGAGCACCAAAGAGGCGAATTCGATACACAGGTGGGTCGGACTGTTGTTTGTGTTTGACCCTGGTCATTGGGTCCTCCGGGGCTAACAGCGCTTTGGTCAACACTTGTGTTGTTTAAGTCACGTGAAGGGACCCTCACTACAGTAAGATTTCACGTGACGCTATTCAGCAACTTCGGGTGCACTGTAGGGCTACACTGACGTCATTTACTGTGTGAATGTATCAATGACGTATTGTATTATATTTTCCGATGCCCCGATTTTATGACTCTTAAAGATGTTGTATCAGCTGGCCCACTAGCTACAGACCTCATCTTCGCTCAACCCAATTTTTGTTTTACGTCGTAATGTTACGTTATAATGTTGTTTTTTTTTAACCTAAGTAATGGACCTCATTCACCAATCGCAAACAAACAATATTTAGCGATGTGCTTCTCTATCTCTTCTATACAAATTATGCAAGACACACAGGCTGTCATGTGACAGTTTTTTTTTCATTGTTTTATTAATATTACCACGTGGCTAAATGTTGTTTGTTTACGATTGGTGAATGAGGTCCATTGTTCCGTCTGGTCGAGACTGTGGTCTGTTTCGTATCAACTTTATGTTGTTGTTTTTTTGTTTCAGTCTGTTACTTTGATGTCAAAGGATCTCCCCCTCCCCACCCATATATGTTCAGATGCTTTTTTCTTCTTTTCGACTTTTATGGAAGGTCCTTTCGGGTACCACAATTGGTCTGCCGAGCACACTTGCCGCTAGATGAGCTCCCTTGATCTAATTGTTCCATAAATAAATCTGGATAAAATTTGAACTCTTTCAACGTTATCTTTTACGAGATAAAAATAAAAATTTTGGTCAGTGCTACTCAGATCTGTTAAAAATACATTGTTTCTAGGTATTATAACGCCAGAAATACTGGGTTTTGTTTGTGTGTAACTTTCCCAGATTTTAGTGCAAATAATGCGAGTTAGATTTTGTATTTTCTCTCATTCTTACCAGCTAGTATTAAGAAAACAAAAGGCACACACACACACATATACATATATCTTCATCACTCTCTTGTTACCCAAAGTTAGGTATCCCAATCTGAATCGTCCGGCCATTCCGCATTTTGACGGATATATATATATATATATATATATATATATATATATATATATATATATATATATTATATATAGCGCTACTTTCATGCTTATAGCATGCTCAGAGCGCTATGGTCCAATCTCATTTGAAATAATGAAAGTTTGATATACTTAAAACAATTAGTGTATATTATTATTTTATTTCTATGTTTAACAAGTTTCGGATGTTCCTTTAGAATTGAAGATTATTACAACTTAGCCCAAACCTCCATCGACGGTTCGAATGTGGACTATTGGACTACAGTCCAGAGCGCATGCCACAAGATCAAGAAGCCTTCTATCCATTCTCTGTTTAAATGATGTACTAATTTTGCATGTATAAAGTGTACAGGGGCTGGAAAGAAAATCAAGAATTTCCCTTCAGCAAGAATTTGAAAAAAAAGCATAATACAGTGTTTCCCAAAGTGGGGTATGCGTACCCCCAGAGGTACGGAAAGAGTTTAAAGGGGGCACGCGTTTTACTAACTGTGCTGATTTCACGTAACTATCCATTGATTATTTTCAGTTGCTAAATGCTTTTTCAGCATTTTTAGACATTAAGTCGAACAAAATTGCTTCTCATATACAAATAAACAACCAGCAACAAATAATGATGATTAGTCATCTAAATACAAAACAGTTTTATCTTCCTCATTGACCGAAATAAATGTAAATAAATTTTATTTATAATATAACTTTTATTTATTTTAATGACAATTTAATTTTTCGTTTATTATTTTTTGTATGTAGGCCTACCCAAAACAAAAATAATTGTTATTAGAATAATCCAGGGGGGGGATGGGTAGTACCCTACTCAACGTTACGATAATTCTAGAAGGGGTACAAATAGGTCAAAAGTTTGGGAAACATTAATGTACACAATTGCATACAGGCTCTTGACAAAGTTCACGGTGACCCTAGAAAAGCCCTGGCTGTTCTGTAGGTCAAGCACGTGGCATTTCCAAGCAAATGTATTCCAAAAGTGAGTTTTCCATTGTGCACGAGAAACTACGCCCACTTGTTTCCGTAGTGTGCGCAATAGAAGCGTCACATCTTCCCAAGCACTGACCACGATTTAAGGCTAGGTAAAAAAAAAAGACCTTTCAGACCATGCGGTCAATGAGGTCAGATGATATCAAGCTTATCGATTGCATAACAACAGACCGTCTTAAGCCCCCCCCCCCCCCAACGTTTGTCAGCTACCCATTAGAGTTGGGTGGACCGTGGCCTCCGAAGGTGCCGGGTTGACGCAGGCGCGTCCTGAAAATCCCCAAGGTCAGAATCCCAGTCTTCATCGTGGTTCGAGGTCGTAACTCCCCTTACGGGATCACACGAAGTTTAGACGAGATCAATTGTTCATTAAGTACTCAACCCATGGCGGTAACTCCGTATTCAACAGACTCGTAAGCCATTGGCCTTGTCACAAAAGTCCCAGCTTGGTGTACAAAGTGATAGTGTTCATTTCTAAAGAATAACGAAATACGGAGCCACCAAAACATGCATGTTATTATTTTTCTCTTTTGACTTTGTTGGATTCCATCGTGGCCTTGTTTACGTACTAATCAGCCTAAAGGATCAGTCGTTGGCCAGACATTTTATAGCGCTCTTTGCCATTTAAAAAATATTGACTGGTCTCTTCCCGCTTTGGAAACTTTGGTCGATTTTGGCTTGGCCGAAAATACGAATAACTGTTTTTAAAGGTTTATATGCGTGTTAAACTTTACAGTAGCTTACCGCTTGCTTGAAATAGATTCAAGGACTACGGTACTTTAATAAAGTTGTCTTTTGAGATTCAATGAAATATCTTATCATTGTTTTCTAAAGTGTTTGAACATTTTCCTTCAAAACAAGACCTTGTGTTTTTTAAACTAATTATGTACACTCTATGCACAGACTATAATAATTTTATTTAATGGCAGCTCGTTATTATTCCATTCGTTGTGTGTGCGATTAATGTGCACTTTCCGGTACGTAATATGTGAGTTCGGCGTACCTGCAGCCCCCCCCCCCTTTTACGAGTTTATTTTCAACACGAACTCCCTTTATCATCTTGGTGATTTAGTTGAGCTACAGTGCTGTGCAAAATATTATTGAGGGCAAAAAATGCTAAGCCCATAATAAAGTGTCTGAATTCTACTTCATACCTTTTCTATTGTCATTTCTTGTGTAAGCCTTTAGTGAATAGTTTGAATGTTTCAGTTATTTATTGCGTCGCTGGGTGACACAATCAGTGGGAGAGTCACGACTTGGTTGATAGAGTGCTTCTGTGTCTTCATCCATGGTATCTGCAGCCATTGGCTCAACATTAAGTATAGCCTTGCAGAGCCTTACATTAAATTAAAAAAAAATCTTTCTTGTTTTGGGATAGGGTTTTGCCTTGGGGCAGGGCGTCTCTGGAAGTTGTTAATACTAGTTGTGGGCGTTGCCAAACATGCCAATATCGATTCTAGTAAGAATATATTCAACATAGCCTACTATATCTAGATGTATGCTATCTGGTGTATGAAGACTTTTGTTTCTAATCTTATCATGTAAGTTATAGTCTTTCCTTTAAAAAAAGCTAATTACGTCATGTGCGTGTCTGTTTGTTAGCGAGTCGTGCATGTTAATTAGAATGGGCTATCCCATCCCATGCATTAGGATAGGAAAAAAAGAAGAATGTGTATATATATATATATATTTCTTAGCATATGGAATAAGAAATTAGCCAAATCTTGGACATGACTTGACCTAAGTAGGGCCGACGTATCATAATCTATAAGAGATTTTGTAGAAGTTTATGTAGAGGTTTTTAGGCTTTATGGGTGGATGGGGATGTAAAGATTGGTTTTATATAGACCTGTCGTCATAGTAGGCCTGAACACTGACCTGTGACGTGACAACCTGCGGTCATTGGAGACCAATAGCTCGTTGCCCACGTTTCAGGTTTGTCCACTGCCCACCAGTTGCGATGTCGAAGGTCAGTGTTGAAGCCTTCTATAACAAATAGTCTCGGTTCAATGTTAACCTCTATCTCCTTGCAGCCTCACTGGAGGCTTGTTTGACAGGACGCAGTTGTATCAATGTTTGTAGCAGATACGAAGATAGTGGAGAAATAACACACTTTTAGTACCTCCACTTGTTTGAAGTATCGGTAAAAGTTTCCCTACGAGGCACAGCGCGGGGGGGGGGGGAAGGTTGATGTGACGTCTACCTGCTTCTGTGGCAAACGGTTATAACATGAATGTCACGTGACTAACACAACAATCATATGCTTTTTTTTTTTTTTTTTACCTAAAGCAAATGTCAACTCCCTCCTCCCCGCCTGACTATGAACTGGTTGAATGTCAGGGAATATCTAGAAATGATGAATTAAAAAATACAACCAGGATCGTAGTCAGGTTGCATCACGTCAAAGACGGTGCCGACCCTTGACCATAGGAAAGGATTTCTTGTAGTGGCTAGGAATAAAAGATAGGCCATTAGCTCTTTGACTCCTAACTCAGTGATTCCGATAATACGTAGGTCGTGTCAGAGATCTCGGAATGAAGAGCGCCCATCAACTAACTGACAATTTAATAATCACATCCGATCCGCTGCAAGGCCAGAGTAAGCCCTTCTAAATCCTACAGTGTACCGCCACAAACCGCGAAAGGGCCGCCACCTTGTTGTTTCTTTTTGTTTTTTTTTTTAACTACGAAATGTACGTTGTATGCACATATTAAAAACATTTAAATAAAAACAAAATAGGCATTGATTCTTGTTATTATACTTTTAAAATTGTTGAAAAGTGACAGACTAGAAAGAGTAAATACACTAGGTGTGGGAGAGCTGGCAATCGTGCTATAGATATATATGTAGATGGAGGAAGATAGGAATTGTGGTAATTGATAGTTTCATAGTTCATGCTTTGATATAGGGCCTATTCATCCATTAAACTTTCTTATGACTTTTTATTATCCCATCTAGTTCTCAACTATTACCTTAAAAGGTCACCATTAACTTACTATTCCGTCAAATAACGAAAAACGCTATTGTAATCACCCTCATGTTCGTCTTGCGAAAAATATCAAAAATCAACCTTTTGACCTGCATTGCTTACCAAACCGCGGGCCCATAGGGTCCTCTCCTTATTATATTGTTTTGAATTTATTGATGTATTTGGCGCCCGTGTTTGTGTCATGTGTTAGCTATGTACTGCATCTGAGTGTTTAGTGCTGTCAGTAAGTGTCCCCCCAGCCCCACCCCAACGAAGTGCACTTATGACGACATCCATTACAGGGATTAATGCAGCAGCTATTAACTTCGCTACTGCGTATAATTAAAGCTTAAAAAATAAAAGGTGAAAACCCCACTGTTTGACACGCATGACTTGCTGCACGGGAATCCATTAGTAGATCTAGAATCTAATTATTTTGTGCCGTAGACAGCTTAGCGCCCATTTAGAGTGCCGTTGGACCCATTGGCTCCCAAACAATAACAACATTATTATATTTAGAAGTTGTTTTTTTTTCTTTATGTTTGTGAATCGTGAGAGTGTGTTGAACTTATTGATGTAGGCCCATAGGGTGTTGTTGTCGGAATATCTATCGTTCTAAAACCTTATATTAAGTGTCTCTGATTTTTTTTTCATCGTAATTCTTATTACTGCATTGTTAGTCTATATGTTACTAGTCCCAACAAGAGGTCTGGGGGAACGCTGTAAGCGTCAAGCGTTAAACTGCATTCTGAGCACCATATTTCTCAGTAAGAAGAGCGCTCCTCTGGGCTCCAGCTTTTAAGGGGTGTCGAACGAAAATGTTATATAGGGAGTCGCCACCCGGGAATATGAGAAACACTGTTTTATTTTAATATCAAGTCATTGTATAAGTGACTTGTACTTTGGATTATTTACTTTGTTTTGAACTCAAAAAAATATTCAGCGCTTAGTTGCTTTCTTTGTTGGATACATTTCTAGGCACCACTGAATCCGTGTCAGATGATGGCGGATATAATGCACATCTTTCCAAAATACAATGTGTGATAATTATTATGAAAGTTTACGGAATGTTGAAAAAGTTCCACAGTCAATGGTTTTTGTATTTCGAGTCTTTGTTTTTTCGGATTATACTTTAACTTACAATAACAAACAAGTTAACATAACATCTTCCAGACCATATAAAACTGTTGAGCAGTCAATGTTATCTAGGTATTGTATATAGATCATGATCATTCACTCTGTTCATTGTAATATACCCGCCGCAGCTGACCAGTTATTCATCATCGCAAATATAAGTGAGAGTCCGAAGGAGATTAGTTGTTAATGCTTGTCCCAAAGAACTAAGATGTCTAAATGTACTTAAATCCGAAATTGTTCCTAGTGCAAGGTTGATAGTTGTACTAGAGGCAGACAAGAACGGTGCGAATATGAAAGGAAAATATGGAATGGTCTACAGAAATGGATTTAAATCAAAGGGCACTTCTGGAACAGTGTCCATCTCTGTCTAAAATGAATTTTTTTCCCTCGAAAAAAAAAAAGGGGGGGGGCGGCATTTTTTAATTACGCACGCAGGCGGCCACAACCCTCGCGGCGGCCCTGAGTGCAAAGTCTAATTTGATCTTCCCAAGCGAATATTATCTTTTTCAATTACGTACGTATATTGTCATTGGCCGTCTTCGGTTGTAAGATGGCTGACTCATCTCATGGACGGAGATGAGAGCCTGGGCATGGGCTGCGGTCGAAATTCCCTCACCCACACAGCAGTTCCCTCCTCTCCACGCAGCTGTTACAACCGATACATTCAGAAATCAGCAGCGTCGCTGGGTCTGATAGATAAAAGCACCTAGTGCTGCAAGCAGCTAAGGGTCAGATGCACCTCACTGCACCTGGCTTTTTCTCAGGAATACTCCCGAAGCCTTTCCCTTGTTTGGGTTTAGCTGCAAGGCAGCGTACTCTGACGCATATTGTAAACATATGTATTCAAAGTTTTATTTTTTATAGTGTAAAATATGCAGTTTTTGTTTGGGACGTTTGTTTCCTAAATGCGAAGAGCGACGTCTGAAATTTTTCTACCTTCGTTTTCATCATACTAAAGATGGTTGCAAAAACTTTTTCTCTGCCAGAGATTTCGTTTTGCACAAATGTGATTCACTACATGCTTCCCGAGGGTTAATTCCTACCCATGGCCATGACGCGGTGCAATCAGGCCTTTTGAAGCTAAGGTTAGGCACCACTGTTATGAAGGGGAAAAAAAACAAAGTACATGTATCTATAAAACAAACACGGAGGAAACTTGATGAGTAGAAAATGTGACACTCAGATTCAGTCTCAAAGTACTTAATACTGGTAGAGCATAGCCTGGTTCGTGCTTGCACGGTTGTAGATTTTGACCAAAAGATACGGTAAAGTGCGATGAGCCCAATGTCAGACACTTAATGATCAAGTAATGCATGTATCGATCTCTGGGCTGTCGATGGTAGCGCCAGATCGATCGTTGTAATTGCTTAATTAGTCTTTACATAGCTTCGACTTTGATTCCACCAAAGGGAATAAATAAGAGAAATAATGCGAGCAAGGGAGGCCAGGAGAGAGAGAGAGAGAGATTAGATGGCGAAACTGGCAAATTATAACATTATAAAAAGAAAAGAAGGGTTTTGCTTGGACCCTTAGAGGTGCATTATTTACAGATTGTAAATTTTAGTTATTAAAAATGTTTCTTAAAAGGAATAAAATCTTTTGGGCCAGTTCGGAAGTTTTCAGCTTAACAATAAAGATCT
This sequence comes from Biomphalaria glabrata, assembly GCF_947242115.1. Lineage (NCBI taxonomy): Eukaryota > Metazoa > Mollusca > Gastropoda > Planorbidae > Biomphalaria > Biomphalaria glabrata. The sequence continues at coordinate 21,109,328 of NC_074727.1, forward strand.
ATATTGTAGTCGAAATCCTTGACTGCAAAGGGAAATAAAAGAGTTCTTCATATCGCTTTATCTTCTCTTTCTACGGTACTGTTTTAGTATTTAAATAATGCAAACCGGAACTTTAAACAAAATTACCGAGTTTTTAAATGAATCGTGACAAAACAACAACAAAGACATTCTGGACACAGTGCCGCGATTAGTTGAACGGACGAATCTTCTTTCTGCATAAGGAATCTAAATTTAGTGTTGACTGAACATAGCCGTTTATTTACCATTGTATACTCTGCATTTGATTGACATTAAAAAAAAATTGATTTCTTCACATGAAAGTTAACAGAAATAGCGCATTTACGGTTTAAGTTCAAGCCAAAAAAAGTGTGTTGTCAATGTGCCGTTTTTTTTGTGTTTTTTTTTTTTGTGTGACACGAAATCGAAGAGTACATATTATTTATGTGTCATTGATTTTTTTTTTATTGATTTGAATTTTTTTTTTTTTTTGTTGACATACCAGTGACTATTTTTGACTTCTTTCCTTCATTGTCTACCTAATGTACTAGCGGAGGTCTCATATTTCCTTCTAGATTACAGACGTTCCTTCAAAATAGAAGATAGTTACAACCATTGCGTCCTACGCGTGTCCGTGTGCTAATCTACTCGTGCAGGTTAATTACAGACTTAAAATCTGTTAAGGCTTTCATTCTTCTTGTTGCCTTAGACAACCCATTCTATGCTCTAATGGCAGTGGTGAAGAAGGAGCACTTGTACGACTTTGTCTTTGCTTATGCAATGAGAAAAGTGCCTTTATCTTTTGCGTATCTCTTAGTATTTCATTAGGCTGTGTTACAAGCGAAGGAGCGTACAATTTTAATCCTACAGTGCTGAAAGGTGCACGCAAAGTATCGTAAACCTTTTAAAATGCTTTCACATTTCCTATATTCTGTACACCGGATACACCCAATCGCTGGCTATTTATAGTTATCCGCCATAGATGAAAATCTGATAGTGAAGAGTCTGAGCATCTACAAATTTGTGTTCAGTAACTGATCTTGTGGTACACGGAACAAATAATAAATGGAAAAACAGCTAGATTTGAATGTTGCTTGTGCTGTTGGATCTTCTTGTCGATGCAGAAAGAGAAAAAAAACAAAACAAAACACAAAATCTTCGAGTCCTAGATCACGTGACGAGATTCTATATCCTTTAAAAAAAAAATCCTAGTCATTCTTTTGGCGTCAATGGTGGTGCGATTTTTAATCCCACAATTCTGATCTTCACGTGATGCAATTTGGATTTGCTCATGATACATATTGCAGACAAGTGCTGATATATATATAACCTTAACATACATCTGTTACCTGTCATGTTTATTTATAGCGAGCTTCTTGCCAAACTATTTAGTTCAAGGCTTGTATGAGTTTGTCATCAATTGGGGGCTCAAAACCCGTGGCATCTATATTTTCTGGGACATGGCTTGCGTGGTTGAGCTCAAAGTGATACAAACTAGAATGTTTTAAGTATACATCTGTCGGGGCCCTAATGTACACGTTCTCTGCTCTTTGGGTCTGCCCCGTTAGGATCTATATCATTGGCTAATGATATCGCAAGTGCCCCGTGTGTATTTAAGGCAAACCTGCTCCTTTATCAGTATGTCAACACCATGCCTAGGGACTTACGTTGGTGACCTCGATATAAGTGCAGTGTTATCGCTTTCGTTTGGCATTTTTGTGTACGTTTGAAAGGAATCTATCGCCTATTATATTGCTCTTGGTTTGAAGATGTGCTACAGTTTCTAGGTAATAGTTCAGTTCTGAAAAGTGGTCTTCATTTTGTTTCTGTGTGTGTGCGAATGTGAAGGCGCATTGTGGATTAAAGATATCAAATCATAAAATGCAAGTATTGAAATACAAGAAGCCAGTTCTATAGCCTCATTAGTTCAATAGCTCAGCGAGTTCTACAGCCCAGCTAGTTTTTAAACGAAATTCTATAGCGTAGATCCGAAATTCGATATTTCTAAAAAAGCAAAAAAAAAAAAAAAAACTTTGTGAGTAATGAATTTTTGTTTGTTTGTTACTGTCAATAGTTTACAAGATTGCCTTATGTCAAATCAGCGATCAACACCTCTTTACTAACTCCTCACGAAAAACAAAAGTTTGTTAACTCTACACATTTTTTAAAATTACCTTATTCCCTCCCCCTCCGTTTTAAAACAAAACAATTCACCGAGAAGGATTATCGCCTGTGATTTTGTGCGTGTGTGAGTGTTTAGTCGCATTTGAGTAAATGTTTAGTTTAAACTAATTTTATGTAAAATTAACTCTTTTTTTTTTCATCTCACTCTGTCTGTCTGGGTGGAATCTTGTACACGTTAGTTCTCCCACTTCCCTTTCTAGAAACAAGCTGAAACTATGCATATTGATTCATTGTCAATGACAACACATGAATCAATTAACAAAAATTAATAAATTATTTAATCAATTAGTCATAATTAACAAATTTTGTTTTAGGCCTTTATAGAAATGTACTAAGTTAAAGGGAGGATTCGCCTTATGTTGCTAATTAGGTCGTTATTGTTATCTACCGTTCGCAGTTGTTCATTGCCGATATTTCCCGTAGACAAACTGCTGAATCATTTCCGATATTTCCCGTAGACAAACTGCTGAATTATTTCCGATATTTCCCGTAGACAAACTGCTGAATTATTTCCGATATTTCCCGTAGACAAACTGCTGAATTATTTCCGATATTTCCCGTAGACAAACTGCTGAATTATTTCCCGTTTTCAAACTGCTGATTTATTTGTTGTTTGCATCTTTTTTACGTTTCGCTATTTTCTTTTGTTATACAAGATGCTGTGGTCGATATCGTAGTCTAGTCATCAATTGACAAACTTGGTAATTGGTGATAGAGCTAATTGATTAAGTCGAACGTCTTTCAGTCCGTAGAATATGGAAGAGTGCAGTATCTTGTATGACTATGCAAACCTGACTAATCTTGTTAATGTATTTCTTATATATATATATTCAGTTTATATTTCAATTGCAATAACACACAGGACAAACACGTTAACGGATCCGCGTCCAGACTGTATAACTCGGTCGAGCAGTCAACATTATCGAGATATTGTAAGTAGGCCATGATCATTTACATTATTCATTGGTATGTACCCGCCGCTGTTCATGAATTCTGACTTCATCGTCGTTAATATAGGTGCATATGCACGTTGACAGAACGAGATTCGTTTTCAATATACGCCATAAACGAATATAACATATTTTGAACATTAATGTGACAAACAAGTTTCAGAATTGGTTTTGTCTACCGGTACTTTGCATCAGGTGTTTCGTATACGACACAGTAGACAACATCCAAAACCTCATTGGGCAAAGGAAGTACTTCGGAAAACATTTCTCGCTCAGGTTTTCTGGGTATTTTTTTTAAACCCAAGGCCGCACAGCTCATTTATGTTCTGCGGTCGTCTAAAACAGGTCGATTAGCTCTGCAGTGATTGTGACGGTGTAATGACACAGCTGATGTCATGGCGGAATGATACATTTTCCCATCTGTGACCAGGCTGGCTGTGAGCAGCCGTGACGTACTTCGTGTCGACAAGTTTTGTTTGAAATTGATTGGTTATTTACATGTTTTTTTTTTAAAGCGTAGGCAGGGCGCATAACACACTTTTGACAGGCACAGAGACATCTGCTGAATTCGCCGCTTACTCAATCTACTTTTGATGTAGACATTCTTAATGTGTCTATCTCACTCGCACGCGGTCTTCTGCACATCACACTTACATTGACTTCATGTTGACCTAGACCAAATATTGACAGAATACATGTTGACATAGATTCAATATTCCGCCAAGTGACCAGAGCGTCGCTTTCCAAACAAGAGGGTCTCTATTGAAGACTGGATTTTATTTCTTTATTTTAAGGGCGCCCATACAACTCGAATGGGTCAATGACCTGAGAACACTGAAAGGATCAGGTGACACCTACCATACAGCGTCATCAGTTGGGTCCCAAGTAACAACCCCCCCCCCAACGGGATTTGAGGGACAAATATTCAAATTATAGTTATATTCTCTTAATTGTTAATAATGTACATATGTTTTTTTAATATATATATATATATATATATATATATATATATATATATATATATATATATATATATATATATATATATATATGTCTGTGGCATTTTTACATCTCGAGAGACGATATTTTCCCTTTGCAACTTCTTGTGTGACTAAAGAGGCCAATCCTTGATATATATATATATATATATAAGTTTATGATGTGTATTGTGTATTAGAGTAAATTACCTTTTTAAATGATTAGATACAGTGGCGGTGAAACTCACCTTCTCTCCCCCCTCCTTTTTTTTTTTTAATCTTCCTTCAGTTTCCCCACGAAATTTCCTAATGATATGAATAATTGTATCTACGCTCATTGATCTCTAAGCCCCCTCCCCTCCCTTCCCCACGGCCTACAACTTATAACCAGTGACGAAACTGTCCTGGAAAAGGAAGTCCATTGATCAGTTCACCCCTCTTTATTTTTTCCCTCGCTTGCGTTAAAAGCCCATTTTTACACTGATCCAAATCTTATAGGTTTTGTAAAGCAGGGATGTAAATAAGGTGGGTAAGCATTGATATCTGCGGCGGGGGGGGGGGGGGGGAAGGGAGGTTACTTGCTTTCATTGCTTTCTTCCTATGCAACGTATGCAAGTCTCTAGTTATATCCCCTCTCTTTATACAACTAAGACACATTGTTTTTCGTTGTTTGTTCTCTACAGTGTAGATTGCATTCTATATTGTAGCTTCTATGGACTGTGACCACACCCCCTCCCATTCTTTTTTACAAAGCTTATATCACTCTGTCTGTCTGGTAAAAAGTGTGTACACGTTATTTCTCCCACACCCATTCTCGGATCAAATTGAAACCTCGCGCAATTATTCATTGGCATAGACAAGACATGAATTAGTCAAATAGTCAATAAATTACTGGGAACTAATTTTTTTGTTTCATACCAACCATGGAGACTACTCCTTCAGTATATGTATAATATATATATGGCTGAATTTGTTGGGTTTAGTCCCCTTAAATTATTTTCAACGCTATTTCTCCCTCACGCATTCTCCGACAAGTTCATACTTTAAACAACTATTTATTGTACCTAACAAAACATGAATCAAGAAAAAAAAAACACAATTAGTCAATTAATTATTTGTGATTAATTATTGTGTAATATTTAAATAAGGGAAATAACTTGATTGGTAGATATTGTTTTAAGGGCGGAGTTCTTCCCCTTAAGTAAGCTATTTTTTTTATAAAAAGGATTTTTTTTTATTTAGCTTGTTCAAAATGTTAATCGGTCAAGTTCAACAAGGCGCTTTTTTTTTTATATAAAAAATTTCGTCTCTGGTCCACAGGGCGAGTAAGGCCCTTTAATATATATATATACCTTATTCTCATATTTAGACTCTATTTGAAAACAATGGACACGAACGACTGTGGTTCATTTCGAAGAGAACTTCTTCATGTGACTGTAGAGCCTTATTCTGGAGAGACATTCACGTCCATAAACAACGCAGATAACGGTGCCGTTTGCTTTGGCGGTGAAGGAACCAGTATTTTTTCGTATGGCTTCCTTTTCTCCATAGCTAAGGCCATCGGTTTTTCGCTGTCCAGAACTATCACCATCTCTTTCCACACGGTGAGATCTAGGGCAATTTCTTCCCTGTAGTCATCATCGATGTCCGCTGCCTTGAGATCCCTTTTGATTACATCCACAGGTTGGGACGACCAGTTTTTCTTATGCCCATCGCGAGTTGTGCATGGATGTTTTTCGGGATACGTTCAAGTGAAATAAATGTAATTTTCGCTCTTCCTTTGCGTAAGAAGTCCATGACTCACTGCCGCACGGACACAACAGAATGAGACAATAGCGAAACCTGCCCTTGTGGAGCATCACCAGAGAATGCTGACCTTGTCCTTCAAAGCTGCATACTATATCAAGAGGCCACAACAAGACTCTGGCCCCAAAACCGTCCTATAGAATAAAACTAAACGGAGAACTGTCTGATCTGGAAACCACTGCGCCATTTATCTCATATATAGGATTGCTGATCTGAACCCTCCGACATGTAAAATAAGAACGAAAAAGAAGAAAAACTGCCGCACGGTAGCGTGCTCAAAACACTTGCCTTGTAGACCTCCAATTTGTATTGAGATTCCAGTTTTCCCAAACTCGTGGACTAAGTCTAGCAAAGGTTGACGCAGCCTTCCCTAGGCGTTTTATAATTTCTTCTAGGGACAGGTCATCTTGGATTGTGGAACCCAAGTAGCAAGATTAAAAAGAGAGTTTGTGTTACCACATAAACTCAGAGGCGGCCCCCGTCGGATCCCTATCGCATCCGCCTATTTGCAATGTAACAAAAATAATGTACGGCATATAGCTTGTGTTCATCAATGAGGTTGGAGGTTGGTGTTGCAGCAGCTGGCCCCATGACGTTTGTTTTCTTCGTTCTAATAGTTAGCCCATACTCTTTGCAGGCCTGAGAGAAGCGGGACATTAATGGCTGGAGTTTCTCCTGCGCGTGTGTCAAAACTGCTGCGTTATCCGCGAAGAGCATAGCTCTTACAATGGTGGTTCTTTGGTTTGCATGGGGGCGGTCTAAAAGTGTGACCTAATCTCAAATGGTCTTATTCCATAACACTTGTGTAGAGGATGTCGCATCGCAAGGTCACATATCGCGGATCAGTTGTTTTTATTTTCGTTCCGCCCTATGCTTATTCAACCACAACGCCCTTTAGTCCTACCTTGCCAGGCTACATTTCTTACAAACAAGCCTTTCCGAATGTTGGCTTGAAGCTAGGACATAGTAACTCTTCTTTTGTTTCAGTTTAATCGAACCCCCCTTTTTTTTTTCAATATAAAGCCCAACTCCAAATTTACATTAGCATTTTATATCACTAATGGTTTCTAATCAATATAATTGTTGTAAATAGCAAAAATGTTTGTTTCAGTACTTTCAGTTTACCTTGTTATGTTTATACTGTCAGTTTACCTTGTTATGTTTATGCTGTCAGTTTACCTTGTTATGTTTATGCTGTCAGTTTACCTTGTTATGTTTATGCTGTCAGTTTACCTTGTTATGTTTATGCTGTCAGTTTACCTTCTTATGTTTATGCTGTCAGTTTACCTTGTTATGTTTATGCTGTCAGTTTACCTTGTTATGTTTATGCTGTCAGTTTACCTTGTTATGTTTATACTGTCAGTTTACCTTGTTATGTTTATGCTGTCAGTTTACCTTGTTATGTTTATGCTGTCAGTTTACCTTGTTATGTTTATACTGTCAGTTTACCTTGTTATGTTTATGCTGTCAGTTTACCTTGTTATGTTTATGCTGTCAGTTTACCTTGTTATGTTTATACTGTCAGTTTACCTTGTTATGTTTATGCTGTCAGTTTACCTTGTTATGTTTATACTGTCAGTTTACCTTGTTATGTTTATGCTGTCAGTTTACCTTGTTATGTTTATACTGTCAGTTTACCTTGTTATGTTTATACTGTCAGTTTACCTTGTTATGTTTATGCTGTCAGTTTACCTTGTTATGTTTATGTTGTCAGTTTACTTTGTTATGATTATACTGTCAGTTTACCTTGTTATGTTTATACTGTCAGTTTACCTTGTTATGTTTATACTGTCAGTTTACTTTGTTATGATTATACTGTTAGTTTACCTTGCTATGTTTATACTGTCAGTTTACCTTGTTATGTTTATGCTGTCAGTTTACTTTTCAACACTTTCGTTTACCTTTCCTACTGCAAACGTTTTCAAATTGCCATTTTGTTTTTGTGAGTGTTTGTAAAGTGTACATTTGTATGAAAAAAATAAAAGATCTTAAAGGACGGCCCCAGTTGATAATTCTACGCACACACGACGTAACACACAGGCTCACACCTTATATCTAATAATTATCTTAGTGACAGTTGCTAATAGTTTACACATCCTATACAACTATTGATTAACCTATACTTAACTAATAATCTTTACATCACAAAAATGTTTCTCTGTGTTAGTGCATACAATGTTTCTCTGTGTTAGTGCATACAATGTTTCTCTGTGTTAGTGTATACAATGTTTCTCTGTGTTAGTGCATACAATGTTTCTATGTGTTAGTGCATAAAATGTTTCTCTGTGTTAGTGCATACAATGTTTCTCTGTGTTAGTGCATACAATGTTTCTCTGTGTTAGTGCATACAATGTTTCTCTGTGTTAGTGCATACAATGTTTCTCCGTGTTAGTGCATACAATGTTTCTCCGTGTTAGTGCATACAATGTTTCTCTGTGTTAGTGCAGACAATGTTTCTCTGTGTTAGTGCATACAATGTTTCTCTGTGTTAGTGCATACAATGTTTCTCTGTGTTAGTGCAGACAATGTTTCTCTGTGTTAGTGCAGACAATGTTTCTCCGTGTTAGTGCATACAATGTTTCTCTGTGTTAGTGCATACAATGTTTCTCTGTGTTAGTGCATACAATGTTTCTCTGTGTTAGTGCATACAATGTTTCTCTGTGTTAGTGCATACAATGTTTCTCTGTGTTAGTGCATACAATGTTTATCTGTGTTAGTTTATACAATGTTTCTCTGTGTTAGTGCAGACAATGTTTCTCTGTGTTAGTGCATACAATGTTTCTCTGTGTTAGTGCAGACAATGTTTCTCCGTGTTAGTGCATACAATGTTTCTCCGTGTTAGTGCATACAATGTTTCTCTGTGTTAGTGCATACAATGTTTCTCTGTGTTAGTGCATACAATGTTTCTCTGTGTTAGTGCATACAATGTTTCTCTGTGTTAGTGCAGACAATGTTTCTCTGTGTTAGTGCAGATAATGTTTCTCTGTGTTAGTGCAGACAATGTTTCTCTGTGTTAGTGCATACAATGTTTCTCTGTGTTAGTGCAGACAATGTTTCTCTGTGTTAGTGCAATGTTTCTCTGTGTTAGTGCATACAATGTTTCTCTGTGTTAGTGCATACAATGTTTCTCTGTGTTAGTGCATACAATGTTTCTCTGTGTTAGTGCATACAATGTTTCTCTGTGTTAGTGCATACAATGTTTCTCTGTGTTAGTGCATACAATGTTTCTCTGTGTTAGTGCATACAATGTTTCTCTATGTTAGTGCATACAATGTTTCTCTGTGTTAGTGCATACACTGTTTCTCTGTGTTAGTGCATACAATGTTTCTCTGTGTTAGTGCAGACAATGTTTCTCTGTGTTAGTGCAGACAATGTTTCTCTGTGTTAGTGCAGACAATGTTTCTCTGTGTTAGTGCATACAATGTTTCTCTGTGTTAGTGCATACAATGTTTCTCTGTGTTAGTGCATACAATGTTTCTCTGTGTTAGTGCATACAATGTTTCTCTGTGTTAGTGCATACAATGTTTCTCTGTGTTAGTGCATACAATGTTTCTCTGTGTTAGTGCATACAATGTTTCTCTGTGTTAGTGCATACAATGTTTCTCTGTGTTAGTGCATACAATGTTTCTCTGTGTTAGTGCATACAATGCTTCTCTGTGTTAGTGCATACAATGCTTCTCTGTGTTAGTGCATACAATGTTTCTCTGTGTTAGTGCATACAATGTTTCTCTGTGTTAGTGCATACAATGTTTCTCTGTGTTAGTGCATACAATGTTTCTCTGTGTTAGTGCATACAATGTTTCTCTGTGTTAGTGCAATGTTTCTCTGTGTTAGTGCATACAATGTTTCTCTGTGTTAGTGCATACAATGCTTCTCTGTGTTAGTGCATACAATGTTTCTCTGTGTTAGTGCATACAATGTTTCTCTGTGTTAGTGCATACAATGTTTCTCTGTGTTAGTGCATACAATGTTTCTCTGTGTTAGTGCATACAATGTTTCTCTGTGTTAGTGCATACAATGTTTCTCTGTGTTAGTGCATACAATGTTTCTATGTGTTAGTGCATACAATGTTTCTATGTGTTAGTGCATACAATGTTTCTCTGTGTTAGTGCATACAATGTTTTTCTGTGTTAGTGCATACAATGTTTCTCTGTGTTAGTGCATACAATGTTTCTCTGTGTTAGTGCATACAATGTTTCTATGTGTTTTTCATGAGTGCTTTTATAGGATCGTGAGTAATTTATGAAACAATATTTTGTGGTTTGAGTTCGGTTTAGGCTTGCCACAATGGAATTCTGTGGCAAATAGGTCTTCGTATTTTCAGAAGTTAAATGTGATGTACCCCGACCCCACTGGGGGAGTTTACAGCGCTCCCCCCAGACCCCCTAGCTGTCGGCCTCAACATGGCTTTTTTTTTTTTTTTCCGCCGAAGGTTGTGAAACACTGCTTTAAAAAAAAATCTGTATATATATATATGCGCGCTGTACGCGCGTTTATGCTTAGGGTTAGGGTTTACTGGGCGTTAGAGTTAGGGTTTGGACAAAAAATCCCCCCCCACTCCAAAGTTCTGGATCCCCTAGTGGTCTATATATATACTTGTTGATCCTCCACAAGCAGTATGGAGGATTAAGCGAGCGATGTTGACAGAGCTACAACGAAATTTGAAAGAAGATAAAAAGCCGAAAGAAAGAATTTGTTAAATTGCTTTCATGTACCCATTTTGTTTTCTTTTTGTTCGCGCTCAAACGTGAAGTCTGTTACATTGAATTGTTCCGTTAATTGCTTCCTTATTCAATATCCGGGCAATTCAAACGTTTCCGGATTCTTGTTATTTAGACATTGCATTAAATTAGTGGAGCTGTGCTGCTAGACACGAAAGCGATTTTGTTTAAAATACGGCTTCAGACTTTTTTATTTTACGTCTGGTCTCCCTACACCACCATCCCCCCAAACAAAAATGTTTATGACATAAGTTATGAGAACTATAGCCATAGCTCATCTCTGTCTGTCTGTTTGTTGTATCATTCTGTTTTGCCCTGATGTTCGAAATTAGCTTATAATAAGCATCATTTTCTTTTAAATTTATGCGAGAACTGGTCCATCTTATGATTATATGGAATACGATATGCATACTTGATATATATATATATATATATATATATATATATATATATATATATATATATATATATATATATACACATACACACACACAAAAAAACTATTTAAAAAGACCAAACACGGTGGTCCTTAGCCTGTTTTCAGTTGGTCCCAGAAGATGTATATTTGGTCTTACAAAGATATTAACCTTTTTGTACTGAAAGCCAGCTTGGGCCCTGTCGTTGTTGAGCCAGATCTGGCTTCGCTAAGGCAGAGGCAGTACAGTCCCTTGTTGAGGAGGCAGGGATTTATTTGATACCAGTACTCAATTTGTATGCCTAGTAGCAAAATGTGAAGTCGCCAGTGTGTGTGTATGTGTCTTTACCGCAGAAGTCAAATTTTGCATTATATGTAATTATTGTTATTGTAATTATTGTGTTTTCCCTGTCCTCAGCTCAGAGAGGTTCAGCTGAAAGAAGAGCGCGAGCGATGTCGTCTGCTTCAAGACTCGTTGCACGCGCTGGCCACGGAGCACCTTGAGCTAGAGAAGTCCATATCCAGGCATCACTCGTTTCTTTCCATGGAGGAAGAATTTTTTGACTGCGATGACATCACAGTAGGTAAGTTCACATGTGTTGTCTAAATAGCGAAATCTTTTTGGTTGCAGTGAATGCTACTTTTTAGTAAACATAAAATAATCATATCTTAGCATTATATTGTTTACATTTAAATGACCTTTCTGACAGGTGAAGGTCGTCCAATAAATAAATGATAAGAGAGAGACAGAGAATAGAATGTATTTTCCTCCCATTTACCCCTATCCTGACCTGATCGAAATTTGCTGAACATTTTGGGACACCACGAGTGATCTGCCGACCTATAGGTCCCTCTCTGCTTTTGAGCCAGTGGTGTTCATCCTATTTAATGACAACAAAAACAAAAAAAGCTTAGCAAGCGCGGCTATAAAACCCGTGTTCTAACAACAACGGAATGTCTATAACACAAAGGGCTTTATTCTCTGCAATAGAGACGCCCTACCTATCTGGCCCCTCTGGCCCACAGGGCATAAAGAAACCATAAACGCTTGGTCACATTGGATTATTTTTACAACGCTTTTATCAACTCACTCCGTCTTTCTGGAAAAAAAAAGTTTGAACACGTTATTTCTCCCACACCCATTCTCGGATCAAGTTGAAAATTCGCACAATTATTGCACAATTATTCACTTGCGAGGACAATTATTTAAAAAAATAATTATTCATTGATTATTGGTTATTCATTATATTGTTTGATACCAAGTATGGAAATTAATCCTCCAGTATTCACAAATATGTCGGGTTTTGTCCACTAAACTAATTGTACATGTTATTTCTGCCACACCAATTCTCGGATTTAGTTGAAACTTTATGCAATTATTTATCGTAGCCGTATTTAACGAAACATAAATAAATAAAAAAAAAAAACAACTACTTAGTCAATTACTACTTGGTAATTAGGCCTAAGTATTTTGTTAGATATTGAAGAACGGAAATAAATTCTACATTCTTGAGTGATCTAGTTTTATAAGCAGAGTTTTTCTCCTTTGATAAGCTTTTTTTTTTGTGTTTATTTTTTTCCTTGACATGTAAGTCAGAAATTGTTAATGGTCTTCAGCTCGGGGATGCCGTTTAACTTTGCCTTGTCTAGCTCTAAACGTGTTATTGAAGTGCGCCCACAAATTAAAATTCTGCCCCATCATCATCTTTAGTGTGGGTGAGGGTAAACGCGAGTGTAACGTTGTATCACCTAATACAATCGACTCCGGTTAATCGGGCCAGCCGCTTATCCGGAACAAATTCTTGAGAACCAGAACAAATCCCACTAAGCGGTCGAATCCAGTTAACCGGACCACGCCGGGACGCGATCGTTGTGCTCCTAATAGCCGGCTGGTCTGATTAAATTCAGCTAATAGAATTTGCTTTGGTACTTTAGAAACTGGTCCGGATAAGAGGCTGGTCCGATTAACCGGATTCGAGATAAAGTTCCCCTCTCAGACCTTGAGATCTGTGTGGCAGATGACGTAAATATCATCTGTTTCTGCGGCCCACGGTTAACAAGGGTGTCATGTGGCCAGCACAACCACCTACTGCCTTAACTTTTCCCCAACTAAGTTCAGGTACCAATAGAGCTGGGTGGACTCAGAGGCGCACTAAAGATCCCGAAATAAAAATCCCAGTCTTCACCAGAATTTGAACCCAGGACCCTACGGTTCGGAAGCTAAGCGCTTTCATACTCGGTCGCCGCGCCTCCGAATTCGACGGTATTACTTTAAATTCCTAAAGGACATTGCGATAGTCTCATTCAGTTTAATGCATGTGCATTTGTTGTTGCTTTAAAAAAAAAATCAAAATTAATCACGAATCAAAATTATAATCTTTTGTTTAAGCGAGCCAAGCGCTCCTCCTCTCATCCAACTTGCGTCATTGTTCTTAGTGAAACTATCGTGTATTGTCTAGATGTGAAGCTATGTTTGAAAAGATGTTACCCCCACACTTCTCCCCGAGCATCCGTTTACTTTGTTTTCTACATAAACAATCATGTATAATCTCACCTATTACGTTAGATTAGTTATACAATTACATCTAAATAAGGCATCATTTTATAAACAAAAGGACTTGCTTTCTGTACACTGTAAGTAGGCGTGTCATTCATATTTCGAACACAATGAAGTCAATTAGGCCTATGGCTTGCGATCTGTAGGGGTGGAGTGCGTGTGTGTGTGTGTAACACCAGCTGTCCAGTGACACCTTGTTTTAAAATAGGTATAGACCTATATGCATATTTTTTTTTAAATATGTTCTTTGTGAAGACGGGTACCTTTTACTTTTTATTAATTGGCTACATCAGGAAGTACGGATTCTCAAACTGCGTGTAGAGCAGGGCGCAACGTGCTGGCAGGGGGAGAGCAAAGGCGATCTTTTTTTTTAAGATAAAAAATCTGTTCTAATTTTAATGTAGCTATAAATCCATGTTTCAATAATTATATTTAAGTAAAAATGTAATTAATGCAAAAAAAAGTTATTCATTATTAAGTGGCTTAGTTTTATCATCTAAATGGGACCTATCAAAATGGATTCAAAACGTTTCTTTGAAGACATTTCAATGCGTCTACGCTAAGGCGATTCTACAGGCTAGTATTCTTTCCTACGCATGCACCAGCATTCTTTTGATGTCTTTTACGTAGAAAAAAAACGCAGACCTTCTACAATTAAATATCCTAGTGAACACGAGAATGATCTTACGACCATCAGAACCATTAAAGGTACTGCCTTAATCATCTCTCACACTTTAGTATCACCTTGCCTTCATAAATTAACTCTGCGCTCTTCTTACTAGGAAAAAAATAGTGCGTTGTAGATGCCTGGAGTGCTGTATGAATTTTTTTAGGCTTAAAATGCAAGAAAAAGTTTGGCGAACCACACTGGAAGACAAAGTGGGAGAGCTTATACACGTCTCCACAGACTTCCTAGCTGGGGAGGGGGGGGGGGGTTCCGAACCGTTTTTGGTGAAGTTTGAAAGTTTGAGAAACGTTGGACTGGTCTATGACTTATGCATTAAAGACCCTCTGACGAGGTTTCTGTGTAAAACGCGTCAACAATTTTAATATTTGTTAAAAAAACAAAACAAAACAACCTATGTGATGTTCTTCTGGATGAGAGAATTCAAGGAGAAAAGGAAAGAGTTAGCAGGTTATAGATGGGGGGGGGGGGAGTCGAGCGAAACATTAGTTTATTATATTGTTCCACGTTAAAAATCGGTTAACGTGATTATATGAATATAGTTACATAGTCCAATTTTATTTCAGCAATTTCCTAAGCAGAAAAAAAAAAAGGTTTTTATTGATGCTTAGAAGTTCTAGGTATAGGTATCTAGGCCTACTAAGACTATTATCTTAGTGTTATCCAAATGTAATCTTGATTTTATTACATGTGTAATTAGGTCACCATTCTCAGCCCTATTTTGATAGGAATGTCACTTATTAAAAAAAAATCAATCAAGAAAAAGAATAAACCAAATAATGGATGAGTGAATACTTTTTAAAAAAAATATCTTATTAAGGCTATTTCCACTACTAAATAATAATAAAATGAGATTATAGAGTTCGATCCAAGTGGCCAATCGTACTATTAGAACCCTTGCTATCCAAAGAAACGATTGTAAACAGTAGGCTTTATTTATGTACCGTTCCACATGGAGGCGCTGATCAGCAGTTACAACACACGCGCACACCGATACACACCTACACACCTCAGCCTCAGGTTATGTGCGTTCACTACACCACTATGCTCTGACATGGCGGCCAATGGTATATTTTTGTTTAATATATTGAGATTTTTTTTCTACGAGTGTTGTCTACCAACGTGTGTGTGTGTGTGACTTAATATTTTGCGTGTGTTTAAATCTTTAAGTGTGATTAAATTCTTAGTCGATCTAATAATTAGGAATATAAACAATGGATTTGGATCATAGTGATAGTCCCATCATGAATGAAAGTGTGATAAATAACATAATAATATCAACAGGTTCTCCCGTTGGGGATGCCTTCGCCGATTCTTATGACCTGTCCGTTGATGATAACAGGAGAAATGAAGAAAAGAAATCCAGCTATGGACGGTAAGACAAAGAAGATTTTTTTTGTTTAATTAAATAAAATCTTTGGCCAATAGTGTACATAGTAGATCTATATAGACATATATTCTACTTTTGGCCTTAATTATTAAAATTCGTTTTGTTGGCGAAACGAAATTGATAATGTAATTGTAAACATCCGGTGCTACCCACCTAAAAATAAATAATAATATACCAACACACAGAAACATCCACTAATCTTACAAAGGGGCCTAGCGTAAATATCTAGTGTAGATTCTAGATAGTATAGATGATTATTCTAGAATCTAGTAGGCTGACGTATTCAGTCCAAATTCAATCAAAATGCCTACGTCATACTTCATAGTCTAAATTTATGTCATGTGTCGTCTTGACTGAAGACTTAAACTTAAGCCAAAGCTGATTCAATAGTATTAATTATTATAGTTTTTATACTCATACTGAATTTTGAATTTGAATACATTAAATTTAAAATTTACTTAGACTTACTTAGAAAGAATAGAGAATAGATTTTTCCTAGTACTAAAACTAAAATACTAAAATTAAATACTAAATAGATCTAGATCTAGTACTTACTAATAACTTAGATCTAAATCTAGGAGCTACTTGAAAGTTGAATACTTAGACTCTATAACTTAACTTTGAGTAAATTATAAATATATACTAAATCTTTACTCTAGATTAGTCTAGATCTAGATAGAATTGATGATAGATATACTATAATAATTTATTATAATACTACTATAGATTAGATCTCGATTAATTTAATGAAGTTTAGAATGTGTCGTCTATGTTCTAGTACATTCTAGATCTAGACTCTACTATAAATTAAATGAGATCTAGATCTATATAGATTATAGATATATATAGATCTAGTACTACTCAAGTGCTTGTTCAATGTTTGTAGATTCTATAGATTGGTATAAAGTATAATAAGTTAACAAGAAATGAAGAATGAGTCATCATTTCAAAAAAAAGTTAAAAATAAAGGACAAACATCAAAATGCCTCTTAAACTGAGACGTAAGTAACAGCTGATGCTGTTTTACAAGCATAGGCATATTAATGAACCTGGGTTTCCATCACATTTATTCAATAGATTCATTGGCATCTGGCACCAATATGTTATTTAAACTTTACCAAACAAGCATCAGTCTCATAATAAAAATACCATCCTTATTAAGCCTACTTGGAAGCCAACACAATAATTGATTTCACTGTATAGTCCTTTAAAAAGTTTTAAGAGATCATTTCTAGTTAGAACTGGTTTTAAAGGACATGCAAGATAAATATTACCCGTGATAATCCCATACAAGTCAATGCAACATGTCCTCAAGTGACTTAAGCTGAAGTATAAGAAATGTTAAAAGTACCAGTAAACTAAACCTACTAAGTACTGTATGGTACAGTATGCTACTTAGTTCAATAAAGCCCACATCTGCTGAGAACTTTATCAAGCTATGTCAAGTGTAGACAGCAAAAGTGCTGGCAAGACCCATGTCAAAGTGGTGGCTGCTGGTGGTCAACAGAACTCAAAATCTGCCAAACAATATCCATCATCAGCATCAAAATATGGACAAGCAAGTGGTTCATTGCCTATTTATAAATACAGGTGTGTGTCTATTTGACAGTCAGTGTTGTCAGCTTAAACAACAAAATTCTTCTCTGGTTCTGTATTTGGTAGGTTCTGCTTTTAGATCCTGATCTAAGCTAGAACTCAAGATTATTGTCCATCGAACATTATTAGGTTGCTGATATTAGATGGGTAAGGTAGAAGTGGTTGGTCATACTGCGGATCACCTGCTATGAAATCTATTAAGGATTAGAGCTACAAGGTCCCTTTAAATCACCTATGGCCTTGGTTGGAATAGAAGCAGAGACTCTTACACCCTGGTTCCTTCTAAATGGTCAGTAGCATTCTGGGTTTTGGGTAAATTATTCCTCTATAACTTTTGCTCTTAGATCTCTGCCTGAAGGTCACTCACCCTGGGGAATCCCTCAATATTCCTATTAAGTTACCACTGTCACGACCCGTTTCTCCCCCTCTCGTTACTACTTCATTTTACCTCATTTTAATATATATGTACCAGTATAATTACATTGGCTCTTTTTGTCTAGTGATGACTCTCACTCTTGATGTGTGTAATTATTTTGTCTGCAAAATTATTAGAGTAATTTGAGTATATATATATATTTAACTAATGACAACAATGTCACAACATCAATGACCACATAATGAATACTGATAAACTCAAACTCTCTAATTAAAACTAATATTTAATATTCTAAGTAGGGCATCGATGGTCACTTTAAAATCATGTACTAAATGTAATAATTGACTGATGAATGAATTGATAACTGTAGACACAAATTAGTAATAACATAAAATAATAACATAAGACAAGTGGCTTCAATACTAAATACTAATAAACCCATGGTATTTGTTAACATAATAAACAATAAAGACATAATCAACAACACGGCAATTAGTCACCCATGCCAATTAGACCACCATGGCTACTCCCTCCTCCATGCACTGTACCCAGCGCCGCAGACTGCATTAGAGGTCAGTACCGCTGTCCATGTCATCTGATGCCAATCACTGTATGTCGCTCATCGTCTTGCTAACTGGTCTTCACCACTGTCGCTAACATCTATCCTGTCTTATCAACGATTAGACTGTCATATACTCAAGGCTGCTACCCAGACTGCCATCTACCGCCTCGAACTCTGACTTGGACTCACGGACTCTCATTTAATCTGACTGAGACTGTCACTCTAAATAAACAAATAACCAAGATATCACTAACAACTAGCTAAAGTGCCATTCTATTTATTCATAATCGACTAACATCTAATGCTAGATATATAACTAATAAAAACATATGTTCTTACCCTGGTCCCTTAGAATTAATTCCTACATGTTGTCTCTGGCAAATGACTCACACCTCTTGGAGCCAAGATCACGAGCCAGCCTCAGCGACTTGCTCCCAATGTCTGTATGTGTTGTTCACCAGAAAATGCCTAGCACATGACACACGTCCCTGCTAACAATACATGGTGCTGTGTCCCAACTGCCCCAAAACTTTATATAAGCGGAGACCCTAACCCACGCCTAAACTAACGCTACTAAATCTTCTGTGTCTGTCCCGTCCTACGGGTATCAAGTCGCCCTACAAGCTATACATCTAAGTGTCACAACATTCCTACCCTTTGTCTGTTCTCTGTCAATTCTGTCGGTGAGCTGTGAAAAGACCTTAACATTGCTCACACACACACGTCCTGAAAAAAAGTCCTGTCTAAAGGCATATGAGTCTTTTTTTAAATGTCTAATTTCATGTGATTATATTTTTTTCTTTTACATCTTATAAAGAACCAAGCTTCCTGTACCCATGTTTTCCAGATCAGACTTTAGTTTCTGGAGTATTCTCAAACAATGTATTGGAAAGGTAACAAGAAATCTTTAATCTGTAAAAGCTATTGTGTACATCTAATAATAATAATAATGTTTATTGAGGCTTTAACTGTCAAACTTCATTGCATGGGTGTAACTGATTTTTTTTTTTCGATGGAAGGAGGATTTAGTTCTCTCTCCCCCCCCCCCCCCCAATACACACACACACATGTGTGTGTATATGTGTAATTTCTTTTCATTACATTCTGGCTCTTCATTCTTTCCGACTTTTTTGTACCCTAGCATTGGCTCTCACTTTAGTTAATGGAAAGACGGTAGACACCCCGCCTTTCTAGCTGAGGGAGGTCTGTGAGCTACCCTTGGGGGGGGGGGGTGAGAGGGCAAGAATTATTTTTGGCATTTCAAATATAAACAGTACATTATCCTATCCTGATACTCTTCTACTTAAAAAATTGTAGATCAAAAACCAAATTTGCTATTCACTGCACTTTATTAATGGAGCCCTGATAGAAAATGGTAACTATAGTTTGCTTTTTTTTTTATTGGATGGGGTGATAAACTGCAAAACCCCTTTTGACTACGCTCATGATTTTTTTTTAGTAAATATGGCTTTGCTTTTCCTTTTTTAACCCTGTTAGTTACGATCATGGACTTTGGTAATTGTAGTTTGGTTTAGATATTTTATCAAAAATGGGAGTTTTATTTGCAAAACCATCTGTTGGGGGGTTTTAAACTCCAAACCCTGGCTCATAGAATTAGGTGACTGTTGCTTGCTTTAGCTTTATATTGAAGAGAGGGGGGGGGGTGTTTCAACATCAAAGAAATATTTTTAAGGGGTTTTAAATTTAACGCCCTCTTCCCCCTTGGTTCGGCTCATGGAATTTGTTGACTGTCTTTTGCTTTATTTTTTGGTTTATCAAAGAGGGAAGTTAACCTGAAAAACCCCTGGATGGGAGATTTTAAATTCAAATCCCTCTTTGGCTGTGCTTGGGCAAGTGTTGATTTAACAATAAATCTCACCTTCTATAAGAAACAAAATTAAAGCAGAAAAATTTCCCCCATCCCCAAAAGGGAGAAGAATTTTCCATTTTAGTTTGTTGATAAAACAATCAACTTTGTGATCTGTTAATTGTATAGAGCTTTGCTTATATTTAAACAAAATATATTAATCATTTGAATTCAAAATGTTTACTTAATTTTGCAGGAGCTTTCAAAGATTACTATGCCAGTTGTGTTTAATGAGCCTTTGAGTTTTATACAGAGGCTAGCAGAGTATATGGAGTATGCACCATTGATAGAAAAAGCAGCCAATTGTGATAATCCTATAGAAAGGATGGAGGTGAGTCATAGGGGTAGGAGTGAATGCTTAATCTTTATATGATTGTATCATATTTTTTTTACAGACTGCTTGTAAATGATATCTCTTTAATGTGCTCTGATAGATATCATTTCGATGTGGATTCTCTTGGAGCACATTATTGATTATAAAAAAGTAATAAGTAAAGTTTCTCTTTCAGACCTTGCAATCTATTGGTCAGACAATGTAAATCATATCTGATTCTGTGTCCACAGAGAGTGTCATGTGGCCAGCACATTGATCAACCGCCTTTACTTTTCCCCAACTAATGTCAGGATTTGAACCTGGGACCCTCTGCTTTGGAAGCCGAGTGCTTTAACACTCAGTCGCCACACCTCCATTATTGGATATAAAACATATTATTTGTTTCTAAGTAGAATAAAACTAAAGATTGTCTTAGTTGGAAATATCTAAAGTTAGATTTCAGCCAGCCTCAAGTACTTTGAAATGCTTAACATTCTTAATTTATTTTCACTATTGCTAATTCTTCATGTAAGTTTTTTGTTTAAGTGATCCAAAGCTCAGAGGGTAAAGTCTCAGTGGAGACACTTATAAACCATGAACATTTCTATGAAAATAGAGGCCTGAACTTGGGCTCTCTTTGAGTTAAACAAGGTCCCTATGCTTTAATAAAACTAGACTCTATTGAATTCATAGAATTATCACTACAGAACTTCTTTAACATGAGTCTCCTCCCTCATTGTTTTCAGTATGTAACAGCTTTTGCCATATCAGCTCTGTCTTCAAATTGGGAAAGAATTGGGAAACCCTTCAATCCATTACTTGGGGAAACTTTTGAACTTGACAGGTAATAAAAATATCATGTTCACGCTCTTAACTTAAACATATGTTTTAAAAATATTGTACATAAATATATTATTATGTGACTTCATCATAATATAAATATATTATAATTTGAGCTTCATCAGAATTAAAAAACAAATGTTTTGGGCTGTTTAAAAATATTTTTTTATAACAAATTTTTTTCTTCTAAATCTTTAAGTGTTTACAAAAAAACAATGGTAAATTAAAACTTGCATTAAATATAAAAAAACAACAACAACCAAAAGTCAGGCACCCCAAAGGCAAACCATGAATACGGTGGCTTGATTATGTAGAGGCAGATCTACAATAGCTAAAAATCCAGGCATGGAGACGTAAAGTACAGGATAGATCAAAATGGAGAGATGTGATAAAGCAGGCCAGTGCCCTTCTTGGGCTGTAGCACCACTGGGATGGATGGATTAAATATCCAAAGTTGACATTTCTTTTCTAAAATCAAAATGTCTAAAACATTATTAAAATGATATCTTTTTTATTTGTATCAACATTAGAGATTAAGCCTTGGGCCACCCCAAACCTCCTATCATCTTCAGATTGTAGCTGCTTGGCTGCCTGAGATGCATGAAATCTGTACTCAGTATATTTGTTTAGGCAAAGATTTAATTGCTTGGGGCTAATTTATCTGGTTAAATAGTAAACAAAGGAAAAGAAGTGGGGGGGGGGGGGAAGCAAACTTTTATTAATTTGTTCGGAAGCTCAAAATTGGATCCAGTAAAATCTGCCCATTTGGAGTATCACCAGAAAATGCCGACCACTTCCTCCAAAACTGCTCTCTTTACCAAGAGGCCAGTATAAGACATTGTCCCCAAATCACCCCAATAGAAAGAAAACTATATGGAGAGCTCCCTGATTTGGAAACTACTGCGCAGTTCATCTCATGTATTGGTCTAGTCATATGAACACTCCAACATAACAATGAGAATGATGAAGAAGAAGAAGAATTCATTTGTTAAATGGAAGATTTTGTTAAACACTATATATCATGTATTACCAGTGTTCTATAGTACATCAAGTACATCACAGTAAGTATTCCAGTGGTTGTACCTCATAGGTGTACTGGAAAACAAGTGATGTGTGTCAGCCATATTAACCATTTTTTTTCCAACAAGTGCCCCTTAAGAAGACTTTTAATTTCTATTTCCATCAATGTGCTAAACAGAACAATATGATCAAAGTATAATTCTGATTCAAAATTATTTTGCCCATCTTAAACATTTACTTTTGAGATTTACATTACTGGGCCTTATTTAAGAGACTTTTTTTTTATTCCATAGAGCTCTTTAAGTTTTTACGGTTACCTATTAATTTATTAATTACAGTGTTGGTCGGTAATTTCAATAGTCACAATTCTAGCTTTATTTTTAAATATCAAATTATTGAACCTTGACTTGGCCTTGACATGTAAACATTTAGATTGTAAGACTTTCTTCCCTACATAAAAGAATGTTAATTTATAAAATAATGTTCAGGTAAATGAGATCTAATATTGTTCTCTCTTTTTTGTCTGTCAGACCTGACCTTGGTTTCAGGTTCATGGGAGAACAAGTCAGTCATCATCCTCCTATCACAGCGGTATACGCTGAGGGCAAGGCCTACGCCTTACACGGTTCTATACAGCCTAAGCTCAAGTTTTGGGGAAAGACTGTTGAGATTAGTCCTAAGGGACATATATATTTAGAACTACATAAGTAAGTCATATAAAATCTGTATTATTTAGATCTACTTTTAGTTAAGACTAGAAAGTACCAATAACTTATTGTTTAAACCATTTCAGTAAATTTTAAGAGTAATAATTGTGTAATAATAATGTTTAGACAGTCTGCTATTAATTATTATTGCTTAAAAACTTTAGACAAAGACTTGTAACAGAACAGGAGTAAAATCAAAAAGCAATAGAGTAAAAAATGATATGTTTGATTGTCATATCGCATTTATGATTATATGCTTTGATTAAAATAATTAAATGTCAAATTATAATTTGATTGTTGAGGGCCATTTTTACAAAGCTTATATCAAGTCACTCTGTCTGTAAACATGGTTTTAGATCATCTGTCATCAGGTGCTCCTGGAGCTTGAGAACCACTGGCATGGACATATTGTTTCCTTCTTTTCATCATCCTGTTAAATTTTCTTTGACTCATGTTTTTTTGTTTTAATTTATTGACAGTTATAAAGAAACTTACACATGGCAGAATGTCAATTGTTGTATACACAATGTGATAGTAGGCTCTTTGTGGGTGGAGCATGTAAGTGATCACACATTTTCATTCAATGATCATTACAACTCTTGCTGCCATGCTAACACTTCTTTAATTCTCAAAATCTGTGTTTTAAATCTTTTGTACTTGGCAATGCATAAATATATTTTATGAAATATTATTGACTAAATAAAATTAGGAACATCTTCTGGTTGTAATAATAAAGTTTTCTCTTTTTTTTTTTCAAGCACCATATTCAACTGTATTGAGAAATTTATTATTGTTCAACAATATACATTTGACTAAAACCTCCAACCAAGAAAGTTATTAGCAAAGCATAGCATATGGCAGGGGTGGTTTACCTTTTTCTCTTGAGGGCTGCATTTTATAAAATCTGGGAATGTGGGGCCACATATAATATATACACTTAACCCACAAATGAACAGTTGTACTTAAGGTGAAGTATTTAATTGCTTGCTCTCATGCATAATGTTTTGGAACTGTGGAACTAGTTTGCTAGTTGTTATCCTCGTGACTGTTTTCAAATTACAGTCATTTAGCATCAACCTGTTCTTACAATTATTTATTTTCAAACAAAAAAAAAAGATTGTTCACTGATGTATGTGGAACCAAATAATGTGAAACTTTAAAAGCAAAGTTTTTGAAGTGTAGCAAGACCCATACAAATCCCATGGAAGAACTGACTTGAATTCCTCTTTCAGGTCATAATTTGCTTGGAGGTATGTCCTCTGGAGTACAATCAGCTGAATGAGGGTATTGAAAACTGTTTCCAAGTTCTTGTCTTGAAATTTGAAAGCAAAATTCACAGTGGGATGTCTTTAATTATATTTTCATTTATATTCTACTTTTCCATTGTCGCCCAGAGTGCCGCAACTCAGGGTGCCCTTGCCAGACTGTTGGGCCACCCCTAACTAGGTCTATCTTGAAATCAACAAAGGCATGAAAGTTGAAAGTTTTTCTTGCAGGGTATCCTGAGGTTTAAAACCTGCTTGTTCCTCTGAGATAATTTTGTCTATTAATGGTTTTAGGTGGTTAATTACATACATACCTCAACTTCAGTAAAATGTAAAAAAAAAAAAAATATTCTTCTTATATATATAAAGAATCATATCTAAAAATATTATTTAAAAAAAAAATATTTTAAAGTTTGCTTTCATGTCTGCATTGTTTCAAAAACTTGAACTTGTTAGTGTTTCCATCTTGTGCTATACAGTCCCATTGAGACATTTGGAGCTTTCATGACCTCTCTGTACATTTGTTTCCTCAGTATGGCACAATGGAAATCACCTGCAATAACAGCAACGTAAAGGCAGTTGTCAATTTCCATCAGAGCGGCTGGTTTGCTAAAGATCTCCATCATGTTGATGGCTACATATATGACGGCAAGTAAGTCATGCTTAGACAGTCACCTAGTTTTTGTCAAAATCTTTTTTTTTTTACACACCACTGAACACAGTTGATAATCCAAAACCCTTTACCATGTTCCTACTACTTTATAGCCACTACCTTTATTTAACTGTTATAACATTATGTAATTTATTTTTTTTGGCTTAGAAAGAAAGAGCGTGCACTCTATGGCAGCTGGGTGCTTGGTATTTACTCCTGTCCACCAAATGAGTATGACAAGTTCGTAAGCGACACTGAAGCCATGGCTAGATACCGCTCCAAGGTAACTTTACACTCTCTCAGCGTATTTTTTTTTACATTTGGCTTTCTACTTGCATAAAGATCATTCTATTTTGTAACATGTATACATTGTCTGTTGCAATGGTCCATGTCATGTATCTGTTGATCATAAACATTAATATTCATTTACAGTAGAACATTCTTTCAACAAAAGTCTTAGTACCACCGTATGATTTTATTCAAACAAAAACTCCAAAAACATTCAATAGATAAATATAGTTGACCCAATAGCTACTAGGCCCATACCCTTGCAGTATAGCTCAAAATACTATGCTGGGGGTGGAGGGGTTTAACTCCAAATCACAAATAGAATGAGATTACAAAATATATTATTTAAACAATATCTAATAATAACAAAAAAATACTTTTTACAAAAAAGAGAAAAATAGATTACCTTTATAACGATATATAATTTCAATAAGTTTTACACAATTAAACTTACATATAGAATATATAAAGACAAAGATGTTTTTAAGTGCCTGATTGACTTTTTTTTTCAAACCAGTGTGCCCTCCTCCTAACCCAATAACATGTGTTATTGCTGGTACCCACCAACATTTATTCAAAGACCTGTAGAGTTAATTAGTGGAGACTTAATAGGCCTGTACACCAAACATTATGTTTATATATAAAATATGTTGAGGTCTTGAGCATTTACTGGCTTCCACTGGGTGTCCTGAGGCCCTTAGTGGTGGGATGCATGTTCGATTGACTAAGTACATTTGAACTTGGCTTGGTGACCTATGAAGGGGACTCAGGTTTGACACCCGACTCGAGCAGAGTTGTGTGTACTGACAAAAACCTTCTCCCAGATACCTACTCCCCCAACTGGTCCACAAATGAGCATGAAAGTAGCGCACTATATAATAGCTATAATTAAATTACCGTTATTTCTATCGTGCCATCATGTTTGAAAAGTTAAATAAATTTAACTACTATCCTCACCAATGTCGTATACACCCCTAACTAGGTCTATTATAGACAAGACAAAGACAAAGAAAACCTTTGCTTTATTGTAACTTGATTGATTCGAAGTCAGACCAGGCTTGTAGGCTCTGAAATTAGCTTAAATATTGGTTGTACCTAGAAAACAATACATTTGGTTTTGTAGAAGCATGTTAATGACTGAAAACTAATTCATTGCCACCACTTGTGTTGCTTCAGATTATGCTAATTAATAGCTTTGAATTTAATACAATGTTTTAATGTACAATTTTCTATTTTTAAAAATGGTGATTTAATTTTATACTTTGATTTATACTTTATAATTTGGTATAAGAGCAAGTAAACTGAAGATGTTATGTCAGAATTTTTTTAATCATATTTTGAGTAGCGGTAAAGTTTTTAAAAATTTATTACAAAAGTCTTTTTAGTTGGTTTATTAATAGACTAAAAACAGTCATTATTCTGCAAGACATTTGAAATTGTAGGTTTTAATGAAATGATGATAGTGTTAGTACAAATCTTTCTTGCAACCTTTGATCTCTCATGACCTGCCTCTGTCTTTCTTTACTTGCCAGTATGAGAGCAGTGTAAGTATCTGTAGACTTCTGCTTGATGTGTTCAATGTTGTTGCTTTCTGTTGCTTTTTTTTAAAAACCTTTTCTTCTTTAATGTTTTCTAAAAATTGAATATTTAACTTGGTTATTATTACTGAGATTTGCAAGTATTTTTTATTTTAAATGTTCCCTTTATGTTAGAAATGTTACTTGTAGTGTTTTAAGGAAAGAAAAGCTTTAAGTTTAGTATTCATTTAATAACATTTATATATGACAAATATGATATTTGTGGGGATAAGTGATTGGTCATCAAATACAGCTTTATTTACCTTTGTTATCAACTTAAAACAGACTATAATTAAATCAAAAAGAAGATATTTACTGCCAATTTTGTCTTCGAGAAAGGATGAATGGCAATGATGATAGTGTGGTTAAGTGTTGGACTGGAAACTCAGGGATTTAAAGACTTTGAAAGTATTTTTAATAGATTTTTTAAAAGTCGTCCTGAGTCCACTCATCTTAAATCCTTTCTTAATGGGGGGGGGAGGGGGGCTCTTGGCAACCAAAACCAGTGAACTAAACGGCACCTTGCTTACTCTTTACATAAACAAAATTTATTTCACATTCAATATACGGTACTCACCATTGTATTGTACCATACATTTACATTTATTTATACAGAATGTCTTCTCATTATTCGCTTTAGTTGTACAAATATTTGTCACAGTCATAACACAATGACAAATGTAATGATTTGGGCTTTGGGGGAAGTTAGTATTTAAACATGTAATATTTATATAATCTTGAACAGTTAGTAATTAAAATGCAATATTTACATTAATCTTGAGCAGTTAGTATTTAACATGTAATGTCAACATACGAGAGGGTAATGATAATAAAATTTAGTTTTTCTCACTAATCCAGATTTAATTTTTGGTTTTAAATAGAAAAATTTAGTTGTGTATTTTTTATGACTGATGATAATGTCAATGCATGTGTACTCTATAAAATATTGGATAACAAGTAAAATGTATAAATCTGTAGCTTCTTATATCATTTCATGAATAGTGCAGAGCAGATGTACAACAACTAAATTTAGATATGTCAGTGACATACTTTACTTCTGATGTTGTCTTAAATTTGTCTATGAAGTTACAAATCCCAGAATTCAAGATGGATTTATAATAGCTATTGCATATTATCTTAATCTGTGTCAGATGTGACAAAATATGTAAGTCACAGCTAGGGCTGTGTAGCAATGTTGAAACAACCCTTTAATCTTCCTAAATCTCCAGACTTACAAGCATTTTAAATTAGCATTGTATTGGTCACATATTATCATGTAAGCAATAGCCATCTTAAAAGCATATCTTAAAAGTATCATTGGTACTTTGATTGTTTTACCCTTGGTAAATATCTAAAAAGACTAACGTTTTGAAATCAACACATTAATAATGGTGTAAAAAAAGGATGCTTTTGTATTTAGATATTCTGGTAGTGAAACATGTCTTATTCTTTAGAGCTTGTTTCTTTCTTTTTGAGTTCCTTTATGTTGGATGATTTATTTTAGTTGAGTATATTTAAATTTTTTAAAGAAATTAACTGTAGGATGTCTAAACAAAAAAATATTCTTACATTTTTGGGGTCAAGATGTCAATATTGTTTTGTCATTCTTACTAGCCAAAACTCTTGTCTCAATAAATAACACCTAACATACTATGTCTAAAAGCTATTTTGTACTTAAGATTGATATACAAAAACAATCACTTTAATGTATAATAGGTACAGGTGGTTTCTAGAGTTTTTTTGTTTTTTTTTTGGGGGGGGGGGGTAGACAGTTTTCACTTGTTCCCTTTATAACAAAAAAAAACTAGACATTTGATAATAATAATAAAAAGTAAAGGATTTACAAAAAAAACAACAATAAATTAGATATATAAATGTCATATATAAAATGAATGAAAAAAATTGGGAATGCATTTTTTTTATTAAAGATGTATCGTGGTCTGAAATGATAAAATTTAATCACAAAGTTAAAATACATTTTTTTAAAATTATTTGTTGTTTTCTTTTTAATACTATTTCATTTCTGTTAACCAGGATAAAAAAGACAAAGAAAACCAAAAGGCGACATTGATTACCTACAACTATCAACTTCCAGGTCAGAAAACTTTATGGCTGGTCAATCCTCGATCACCAGAATCAGCAGAAGTAAGACCTTGACCATTTTCATTTTCTATTTAAACAGGATGAGTATCATATCTCAGCCTTAGTCCAGATAAAAAAAATCTTTTTTTTACTGTAATCACATAGGTTTATGACTTGATTAGACTTGCGCTTTTCTTCAGAAAGGAAGATATTTACCTTCTAGCCCAAACCTCCAGCAGCATGGTAGGGGTGATGATGGTGGTGTTAGCACTCAGAACTGTAGTGGCAACAGTCCAAGAGCAACAAAATAAAATTAGAATACTAATGCTGTTCCCTGCTGGTTAATAACATTGCCTACTCTGAGATATGTAATTAGTAAAAATTATTCTATCGTAAAATTTAAAAAATTTAACTACTAAATAAAGCATTGACTGTTGACATGTAGTTTTAGAACAAGCTCAATCTTCTCAAATCAAAGATTAAAATTTCTAAGATAAGATTGAACAGGATAAAGACTTAGACTGGTGCAACAGCTATATTCTCTATATGTTATATATCGACTACCATTTGAGTTTCTATATGTTAAATGTAACCATTTATGTACAAAGCCATCAGTCTGATAATAGAGAGGGTAAGGAAAGGATTTCTGAAGAAGAAGGGTTTGGCACTGAAAATTAAAATGATGCAGCTTCTTTATTCTGGGAGCATAGGACACAAGTTGTGTTTGAATCATTGCTACTACTTTTTGTGTTTTCTCTGACAGTACTACCACTTCTCTCTGTTCTCCATGACACTGAATGAGCTTCTTCCTGGCATGCTGGAAGCTCTGCCTCCCACTGATTCACGTCTGCGACCTGACATTAGAAGTATGGAGGAAGGCAAAATAGGTCAGTATGGTGTTTGAGTAGAAACAAATACTAGTTGAATTTTTTATAGAAATTTTTGAGTCTAAATGAAGTTTCAATTGGGACAAATAAATCTTTTAGCCAAGTAAAATTTAGCAATTTTTCTGAATTTGGGATGTGTGAATGACATACACACTTTGGATACCCCTTCAAGTTGGTGATTACCTAAAAAATAGTTTTAAAAGTTCCCCTTTCAGACCTTGCAATCTATAGGGCAGATAATTTAAAGATCATATGTGGCCCATAGTTAACGAGGGTGTGGTATGGCCAGCACAACGACCAATCGCCTTTACTTTTCCCCAACTAATGTTAGGTACCCAGTAGAGGCATCCAAAGATTCTGAAACTAAAAATCCCAGGTTGTGAATCCAGGACCCCGGTTTGGAAGCCAAGTGCTTTATCTCTCAGCCACCGTGCCTCTGAGTACCTAAATGTGTCAGAGACATCTTCTCCCCCATTCCTCCACAGATCCACAAAAAGAATAGACCATAGAGTATTGACCATGTGATAGCTTAAAAGATGCGCTATTCAAAATGAAATCAAGTTTTGGACTAGAAGACCAAGCCTTATAGTTAGATTTAGCTAAAAATATTTAATACTAAAGTAACATTTCTACAATCGAAAAGCCCTACAAAAAAAAAAATTTAACTGTGAAATTGAGGGTTTACCAGTACATACAGACATCTGTAGCAGAAAGGGATAAAGTGATATAAAATCCTGTAAAAAATTAAAATTTGCTGATCACTTAATGGTTTTATTTGTTTGAATTATTAACTAGCTTTTGATTATTTATTTTTTTGGTCACTTTAACTTTTACATTATATTTTTTCTTTGTTCTGCAGATCAATCAGCTGAGGAGAAAAACAGAGTAGAAGAAAAACAACGAGAAGCGAGGAAAGAAAGGAAAAAGAAAAGTAAAGATTGGCAGCCCAGGTAGGTCACCAATAGAGCTAAGTCTTTGTACCAGTTTTGTTGTGGGCAGACAAGGTAGGTCACCCAAACTAGTAGTCTTTGTACCAGTTTTGTTTAGACTAGGTAGGTCATCGAAACCAGGTGAGCTAAGTTTTTGTACCAGTTTTGTTGTAGGCAGCCCAGGTAGGTCACCCAAACCAATAGATGTCTTTGTACCAGTTTTGTTTTGGGCAGCTCAGGTAGGTCCTCCAAACCAGTTGAGCTATCTCATATTAGTTTTCTTGAGATATTAGCATTAGTCTCTTTTCAAAGTATTCATTGTGAAAATGTGAAATATTTTCTTGACATTCTAAATCCAAATACATGCAATTTGTTGCTTGGATAGAAGCTAGAAGAAGCTCCTGAAGTCTATAACTGCAAGGTAGTTAGGGTTTGGGATAGGAGTACCTCTCTCTCTAAAGAATAGCTCTACTAGACAGAGAACTATTGTATTTATACTGGTCTTTAAAAGGTTATCTTGAACATGTCCCATATAACATTCAAGAAGAAACTTGAAACTCAGAAGCAATACAAAGTAGTTTCTATTAATCTAAGTGTGCATTTAAATGGCTTATTCATCATTATAGTTATTATAATGTTTTATAGCAACTTTTTCCTTGTCATTTCAGATGGTTCACCCTACGGAAAGTCGGAGGTCATGAAGAATGGATATTTAACCGCAACTACTGGCAAAGAAACTGGCAAGATTGTGCTGATATCTTTTGATCTCTCACTCTCAAATAAACTGCACAAGTAGATTTTCTTTTTTTTTTACAAACTTTCTGCAAGGAATTAATTCATATGCTGTTTAGGCTGTTAGCAGAGTGCTAATTAAGTCATGTTTTGTCAACTCATATTTCGAGCAAGCTTTGTCTGGCCTAATTAGGTCATGGTTTGTCAACTCCATTTAGAAAAAGCTATGTCCAGGTCTAATTATGTCATGATTGGTCAACTTTATTTAGAGAAAGCGTTGTGAGACCTAATTAGGTCCTGGTTTATCAGACCAAATTAAGTCTATTTTTTCATGTACACAAGAGGAAAAAAAAAAAGCTGTTTCTGAGATATTTTTTAAGCATTCTGGATTATCTGTTGAAGATATTTCTTTTCTTCTATTGTACATAAATTGACTGGCAGGGATCTGATGTGTGTTGTTAAATCTGCATGAGAGAGCTACATATGTTTCAGATATGTAAAGAAATGGTCATGATTTATTTATTGCATTGTTAACAGTTTATGGTTTTCTGGGTTTGTTTTTATTTTCCATTCTCTGTGCTAAAGCTGCTATAGATTTCAAGCAATAAAACAAGTTGGTAGAACTTTTTAATATATATATATTTTGATGCTAGTAGTACAGCTGTCAGTCAACTTTTGTGTCCCTTTTTCTGTAATAGCTGTGCCACTATCCTGGAAACTTGGTGGTTTGACACAATTTTTTTTATTTGTTAATGTGAAGATCTAGAAGTCATAAAATTGATAATTTTTTGGGTGTCATCTTCCACTTTCCTTTCTTTTCCCATGTTGTGAACTGAATAGTTCAAACAAAAATTTTTTTTTCTTACTAGCATTCCTAATTCCAATTTTTTTTTGTCCAGCATTAAAACAAGCCAGTGTGTTATGTGTAGTCAAATCTATATAGGCTACATACATGTGTGTACATATTTGAATGTGTGTGTTTATCTTACATTGTCTGTTAGAACCAATGGTATTCTTCGAACTGTTGTGTTAACATTGGGCAGCTCTAGTTAAAAGTGCTACCACGTCTGGAAATCCTGAAATATAAATTAGCAATCTTATCCTGTTGGGTTACTTCGAGATATTTAAACTAATGTTTGTTAGACAGATGTTATATTTAAACAAATATTAGTTTAGATTGTCATTATATTTAAACAAATGTTTGTTAGATAGCCATAAATGACATTTTCTTATCCATTCTTTTTGATATTGGTGGAAAGGGTGTAACCTTTTTTTCTCTTTTAGGAAAGATGGTGAAGCCACTTGAATTTCTGTTAAACCTTCAAAGTTTTAACCAATCCAATTTTGTATATGCCTACATCAAAAAACTTTGTTGGTTTTATTCTTTACTCCCTCGTTTATTATCCTGAATAATTTAAACACAAGGAATATTTATACCTGGACTTGTACTAGTGTAGACCAGTGAGTGTCTACTTCACCATGCTGGCCCAGCTGCTGGTGGCATAATGAGTTTGTTGTTTGCATTTTTGTTTAAAGAAGCTTTAAAATGCAACTATTTATAGAACACCTACTTCTGAGCAATGATCAACAAACTTCTATTACACTGACCCCCAGCTTATGCTAGAAAAGTACTTCAATTTTAAATACATGTGTTCATGTTATTAAGAAGACATTGTACAAAATATTAACTGACTAGATGCTGTCACAAACTGAACTTTATAACTAATATGAGTTTACTGTATATAAAAGTTAACCATTGTAAGTTGTCATGACGCAGGGCCTTAGCAAGATTTTAGAGCTTCTCAATTAAAGATTGTTGCTCTCTATATTCCAAATCTATTTTTGATTCTTTTTACTAGATTAGTATTTTTTATTTTTTTCTCTGTACTGGTAAGTGAAAGTTTAATCAGATTTTAATGGGTTTTTTATTTATTTATTTATTTCAATGATAAAATATATTTTTTAGAACTTTTTTTTTGTTGAGAAAATTCATACTAAGGTGTTAAAATTTCGCATGTGTCATGTGACTACCACTCGATAGCTGTGTGTGTTAATGTGATATTGAACACACTTTGCATAACTATCACAGAAACAAAGATCTCACATTGTCTAATGTACTAGTTCTCTGAGCTTTTTTTTTACCCAGTTGTGACTAGCTACCACTAATGTTCTTTTGGGTTGCTCTGGCTTGATATTGAAAACATCAGCAAAAGGATAAATTATCGAGGGCTACATGTATTATTATACATCCATAACTTGTGAGTAGGAATGAAATCATAAGTACGTCTATTCTTTTCTTTCTTTTTTCTACTCCCCATGACTTTTTATATTAAGAAGTGCAAGCTGCGTTACATGTGACAGCGAATTATGTTGCATGTAGCTGGGTGTGTATTGCTCAGCGTTTCCCCATACATTAGGGAAATCAGTTTTAGGCTCTGCTACTAGTGTTACCATTATAGAACATTAGGGAAATCAGTTTTAGGTTCTGCTGCTAGTGTTACGTTTCCTCAAACTTTAAGATTCTTTAAAACAAGTGTTTGTATCACTCAGTGTAGAGCATTAGCTCCTTTTAAATATCACTTAAAGCCTTTTGGTAATACAATACGTCAGGACTTCATTAAATGCATATAAACTATAAGAATTTTAAAACGGCTTGAAATCATGCAGAAATGACAATATTGCCACTTACCCTTACAGTTGAGCAGTAAGTTTAGAGCAGCATGGGGAGGGGGGGGGGACTGACTGTATAGCCCAAATCTCTTTCTACTCTATTGATGTATACATGTATAGAACTTACATTGTATGACCCAGTGCCTATTTTAGAGGTACAGTATCTGTAAGTGATTTGTAACATTAGAAATATAGAATAGCTATGCAGTGCTGTTCTTGACTACTATACACACAAAATAATGTTCTTATATAATATCAGTGTCTGGAGCTCTGTACAAAAAAGTGCATGCTTCCCACTGACCTAGAGATCCAGTACAAATGGAACAGATCATGGGTGAGGCTTTAAGCGAAACTATACTAGCATACTGGGCATGATTGAGTACATTTAATGCTTACTTGTTAAATATCAGTAGTTTTACTGTTGCAGTAAATGACACATTCTGCTATTAGAAGTGGATGTAAACAAAATAGTTGGCTTTTTTTTTTTCCCAACCTACAAAAACATTTCACTTGTATGGTAACACTAACAATTACTAGCATTGAGAACTGGTTTGGATTTTCTTTGCAGTTTTATTTTTTCAGGGAAGAATAAAATGTTGTAGATTGAAATTCTGGTCTCCCCTTGTGTTTTTTTTTCTCTTTGATCTTTGAAGTTAATGAACTTTTTTTAAAAAAAGGTTAATGACTGAACTTTTATTTGATTGCAGTTTTCTATTTTCCACAATTTTTAGAGAATAACTTGGTAGATGTTTTATTTCTTTACAATTTTAATCAAACTTTTTTGTTAGATTTGTGATTTCTAAAATAATTTTTAAGGGATTTACATGTATAAAATTATTTTTTTTACCATACTACCCAAAATGTTGAGTCTATATATAAAAAGGTAAAAAAGTGCAACAGAAAAATAGTGTTTTACCAGAGTTAACCTACTGGTGTATTTTGTTTAGGCAGAAGATAATGTGATTTGATAGCACTTTATATATTAATATAACTGCAATACGTAGTTAAGAACTTCTAAAGAAATGGAACTTATCTATGACACATTGAAATAAACAATATTATGTTAAAAGTCTATTGGGGTAATGGTCAAACCAGTTGCTTCTAAACTTCTCAGAGCCATGTGTATTGAAGACATTTTGTTTTTCAATCCAGACTTAAATTTTGAAACAGTCAACAATTACACTGTTACAGTTGTTACCTGCAATTCAGTTTACATCTTCTACATTTCATACTTCTGCTTACAAACTACATGTCCATGAAAGAGAAGCCTGTATTTTTATGTTAGTGTATAATAATTGGTTTCCTATGTTTAGCATAATATTCTGAATGTTGTGCAGCTAATATTTCAAATGAAATATGCAATATGTTTGTTTATAGCCTGTTATGTCGAATGTTGGACTGAAATGTTGACAATTTTTTTTCCTTAAAAAATGCAAAACATTGACACCTATATTTAAAACCACCGTTTGTTGTGTTGCATAGTTTAAGCCAACAAAACCACACTTTTAGTGCCTGTGTGTTTGAATCCAGTAGTTTATACTGTTAATGCTTGTGTGTTTGAATTCAGTAGTTCTGTGTTCATTCTGTACATGCAGCTCCATCAAGCACTAAATAAAGAATGTAAACAACACAAAAACATGTTCTTGTTCTGATTTGGTGTTAACAGGGGTTTTTACATAGCTTATATCAACTCACTCTGTCTATGACATGACATGAATCAATAAAAAAACAAAACAATTAGATAATTTATTACTGGTAATTCATTATTTTGTTTAATAGCAACAAGTGAAACCAATACTTCAGTATTCATATATATGGCTAAATTTGCTGGGTTTAGTCCCCTTAAATAATTGTTAACACTATTTCTCCCTCATGCATTCTCCGATCAAGTTGATACTCTAGACAATTATTTATTGTACCTAACAAAACATGAATCAATATAACAAAAATACTCAATTAGTCAATTATTTTGTTTGATATCGAATAAGGGAAGTAACTTGTACATTATTGGTAAAGTTTTAAGGTTTTTAAAGGTTTTACTCTAGATAAGCTTTGGTTTCTGTTTCTACTTTGAGATATAGCAGCGGATCTATTGCTAGGTGTGGATCCTGATAAAGACATCTAGTGTTTAGCACTCTTGACCTAAAGCAAGATATTTATTTCTTAGTCTTCTGAAGCTTGAGGATCTGATGCTGTCAAGGCTTTCCCAATTGCTACAAATTTCAAATCCAAGTTTATATGTGCTCATCAGCTTTAGCCAGTTCTTCTGAGACATTTTATTTCACAAGTGGTGAGTCTCAGTTTGATCCCTGTTTTGTATTCCATTCAATGAGACTTCAATCACAAAGTATCCATCAATGTTTGCTGTACACATTAAACACAAACACATTCAAAACAAAAAATCAAAATATAACAGAAAGATTGTTTTTCTCCACTTGATTTTTTGTGGTTAGTGTAATTTATTTGTTTGGCCTGTGTTCATACAAGAATCATGCTTACAGATGAAAACTATCTACCTACTTCCTACATGAAAAAAAAAAAAGATTAGGCATCTCATGACTTCAGTCCTGACTGTATATGCATACATTCTCTTATCAATAAACTATCTTGTTTTCACATTCTCTTATCAATAAACTATCTTGTTTTCATTTGAAATGAATACAAATGTAGCTTTGTGCTTATCCAGTATGGCCAGTGCTTAAAATATTTCTAATGTGCTCACCACTAGGAAAAGGGGTAGGGGCAAGAATACAAGGAAAGTCTGGCAGAGCGCCCAAAAACAGCTAGGCCAACTAATAGAGGGGCTCCAGTTTGAATCCCGACTCTAGCAGAGTTGTGTTTGCTAATGCCTAACGGCAGCTAAGAAACCTTATTCTGGTTTACAAAAGAGATTGGATCATAATGCTCTGAGCATGAAAGTTGCGTTATATAAAAGGAATTTGTTTAAAAGTTGTAATGGTGTGTGAATGTCTAAATTTAATTCTGTTTCATTTGTTAGAGGAATAGAACAAGAATGACTTGATACATTTATAGGTCACCTCACCTCACTATTGAACTCTAATGACAATATAAGCTGATAAACTATTAAGTATTGATAACAAGCAAAGGTTTAGTCAGAGATTACAATGTTAAGAATATCACATTTTTCACTTGAATGCAACCAAATGTCTAAAGCCTTAAAGATAATGATCCAAGCAAAAGATCATCAACAAAAATACACAGGCTACCAGAACAACACATTAAGAGCTTAAGGAGATTTTAGATTCGTCCTTAAATTAAAAAAAAAACAACAGACTTACAAATAATTGATACTTATTAGTAGTCACCTTAAGTCATATTATTCATTTGGATAACATTCACAGAAACAAATTTGCAATATAGACATTGTCACACATTTGTTTAGTCAAACCTGTCAATAATTATCAACAAAGTTAGGCAAGACTTTAAAAGAAATTATAAATAATTTTTTTATAGAATTAAAATTAACATCGCTATTACAATTTGGCATTATTCAAATCCGGCAGTGAAGAAAAAAAAACAGGAGCATTATAATCTCAGTATCCATCTGACTAGCAATTACAAAAATTTAGCAAATCCAAGTTGATTTTTTGTAATTAAAAAAAAAAAGACTTGTCACAATTGATAAAAATAAATATATTGTTTAGATTTAATTTTATTAATTTCTGATACAAGAATGAAATTGAAATAAATGAACAGCATTACAGAATTTAATTAAATGTTTGTTTCTATCCTTTTACTTTTAGACATGAATACAAAAAATCTTAAACTGCATTAAAATATTCAAATAGTGACTAGTACACTAATTTTTTATTGTTGAGTTCAACTAACAATGGATGAACCATGAATCAGAAAGTTTTGCAAAATGTTAATAATTTGAAGTCCATTTTAATATGCTAAGGTTATTATGTCTATTCACAAAGTAAGATTTTGGATATTGAATGCAGCTGTATTTTTCACTAAATAAGACATATAGCACCAGACCATAAGGATTTGAAAAAAAAAATGTATTCTGAATCAAAAATCATTTGCTCTATAAGTGCAGCTCTTTTCCCCAGCAACTTTGGAGGTAACATAAAACAACATTTTCTGGTGCTAAAAATGTGTTGATATTAAGAAAGGATTGACAAGTCATGAACTAGAAACAAACAAAATATCACCCATCATAACTTAACTAGGATTTTCAAGTCAAGAACTCTATCTTTCCAAAGAATGTGTGCAAATATTTCTTTTTACATATATGTATCTGCTGCCGTTTTGCCACTGGCTTTCACAATTATTATGTTGGATTATTTTATTTAAAACTAGTGAAGTAAGTGAAATTATGCTTTTTTTAACTACTGTGTTCAGGAGCCATATTTTGTTTGATTTTTTTTTTTAGGAAAATAACTGGAATACTTCCATTGTTCTATGCAAGATAATTATCAAGAAAAGTTACATCTGGCAAAAAGCTAACATTAACACTGTCCCTTCAAAGCGACTAACTAGAAGAGTTCCTACATTCTAGGCAGCT
Source organism: Biomphalaria glabrata (assembly GCF_947242115.1). NCBI lineage: Eukaryota > Metazoa > Mollusca > Gastropoda > Planorbidae > Biomphalaria > Biomphalaria glabrata. The sequence continues at coordinate 21,147,904 of NC_074727.1, forward strand.
AATAAAATGACAGTGAAACATTTGTGTTCATTAAAGGATGTATACATACAATATTTCTCACAACAAAGTGTAGTTGTTTTGTATGACAGGGGAAGACAATGAAGTAATGGCCAAATAAAACACAACATGTCTGGTGAAAACAGACACAGAGTACTTCCTCTGTCAAAACTTTTTTTTCTCTTTGGTTTATACCCAGACAGAAAAACATGTTTGAAAAACAAAAACCCACCAAAAAGAAGAAGACCTGAGTATTTATAGAATCAAAGCACAATTCACTTTGTTCACCACTGTCATCCAGACATTTTCTAGTCAATGGCATTAAATTGAAAGAATGCCCATCATTTTGATAAGAGATGAGTCTTTGTTGTATATTTTGATTAGAAATTATGAAAGACAAGTACCAAATACAAATTCAGTTTGACAGTTTGGCAAGTGTAGAATTTCATTTGAATCAGTAAAACATTTTTAATACTCTTTAACCCATGACTGCATCATGAGCACAAGGAATTCATTAAAAAGAAAAGTAATAAATCTTAAACTGAAATTTTGTATTAAAAAATAGAGACAAAAGAAATAAGAAATATAAGTGCAAGCATGACTATATATACACATTACAATGTTGATTTAGAGGTGCACTCTGTTGGCTTAATAATGTACCTGCATTTGGCAGACAGTCCTATACATGAGAAAAAAAAACAGACTTCAGAAATTCCCTAACCATAACATGCCACATCAAACTTTCTGGCCAAACAACTTGCTAACCTAGTGCCGGCATCAGACTTCATTCATATGTATTAAAAACAAAGACTTTTGGTGGTCATTAATCAATCATCAATAGAAATAAATAAAAAAGCACAATACGTGTACAATACTAATAGTAAAAATAAAATGACATCGTGGACATTCAGCAGCCAGTGTTAATTATGAGGAACCACATAGTAGAGATGTGAGCATTATAAGTTGAAGTGCAACCACCTGGAAGATTATTACAGCAGGTATCAGTGGAGTAAGAGATTGGGGGGGGGGGGGGGGGGGGGGGGGAGGGGGGGGGGAGAGGTGGGGGAGGGAATGAGACAACATTTACAACACATAAAGAAATCAATAGCCAAACAAAAGTTGATGGAAGCACATTTCATGTTTAGATCACAGTTACATGATAACGTCCACTCCAATCACAGCACTTAAATAGATGATAGATTAAAACAATTCTAGTTTACCAATAAAAGTAGCAGCAATCCCTTCACAGACATTCAATAAATACAAGCAGAGCCATGAATGGAGCCAATGCAGTTAATGCTTAAGTTTACCCAATAAAAATGACCAAACAAAATAAAAAAGGGAACTGTTATGACTCTGTATACAAACAAGAACAAAATCTGTTTGATAAAGAACTCTATAAGAAAAACAGAAGTAAATTATGAACAAAAAATGAAAACAATCAACCAAGACTTGCTTTCAAAATGAAATTGATTAATAAATAACAAAGTATTTATTATAAAAAAGAATATAGACTACTCATGTGCATAGCCAGATTTCTATCAATTTTTACTTCAGAGAATGTTCTTCAATTCATTTAGAACAAAAGTGTTAATCCCCCATTTCAATCAATAATGACAGTGTACTAAATTTGGATCATTTGTACAACAAGTAAAGAAAATAAATCTTAAAAAATCTTTATCACATATACATGTCTACCAAATTTCTCCAATCCAAATAATTTGTCAGATTGTAAGGGCCCACCCTGACTAGATGAATGCATCTAAATGTATATAAATGAATCAAGGCAAGGTTGTTTTAAAAGAAAATCAAAATCAATATAATATTCTTCTAAAGGTTCACAGTGTTTCCATCAACAACATCAAATGAGAAAAGATTTTAAAGCATAAGAAAAGAATGATTAGGTTTCATGTCTTGTTTTTATATTTAAAAAAAAAACTATAACAAAAATATTGTAACACAAAATAAAAATGACAATATTATTATTCTGAGTTTAAACAAGTGTAAAAAAAAAAGACTGTGAACAAAAGAAGAAAAAAAAAACACCCTGAAAAAAAACAACAAATTGGAATGACTAAAAGATTGATAAAAGAAATTGTTTTAAAAAAATGTAAAAAAAAATGTGTGAAATAGTTGACTGAAGATGACTAAAATAGCTGTGAGAGAATCAAAAAGAAAACATAATAGTAAATAAATCTCTCACAAGCATAAAACTCAAGGTAACTTCAATGAGATCAGCCAGACAGTATAAGACTAGCAAAGTTATGTGAGCAATCAGGGCAGGATGACATCTGTTGGGAAGAGCCTGCAGATATTGCTGGAGACCAATTTCCATGAAGAAAGATTGCCTGCCAATGTGACAAACATGGCACGATCTTAGAATGTCCTTGTGCACAAGTGAATCAAATCGAATTCATCTAATGCATGCAATCATAAGATTAAGTGATGTTGATACATAATTCCAGATGTTTGGGCTGATAGAAGTCAGCAAAACAATAACAATAAAATTCTCTTTAAGATGATAAAAATGTAACAGAAATTAAAAGGGCAAAAATGCTGGCAACAAAACATTCATTACTGAAATCAAAATTATCTCACAAGATAAATCTATTTGTAATGTGGAAATAAAAGTTTTACATTCAAATCAATCCATACAACAATTTAATTTCACTGTTTGGTATTTCTTTTAAATCGTGAGCCAAGAATATAAAATATGAATACAAATTTAAAGTTAGGGTTCAAAGAGGTCTCAAAGTCCTATCAGTTCTAATAATTTATAACACAACTAGTCCCTTTTCATTAGCAATGTATTTACACTGCCCTGATTGACAATAGAAAATATGTTAGTGAAATCAAATGTGTACCAAATATTTATTGGGTAAATAAAAGATGATGGTCTCTGTGTTGGCCATGAAACACCTAGCCACAGAACTGCATTAACATTACATCTTTGGCGCATGGTCCTTTACAATTCACAGAGAACTACTACATATCAGCATTTTGATACATTGTACTTGTCAGAAAAGAGAAATGTAACAAGGTTTGACCAGATAATTTTAAATACATAAATGGTATAATAAAAGAGCCTGCATACAACTTGTAGTAATAAATAATCAAACCAAAAATATTTTGGTTGGTCAATAAGAATTTTAAACCCCAAAAACATTTAATAAAATTTTCAGTTAATTTCAGAAAATTATTTACCAGTCTGATGATTTGGAAGAAGACGATGTTCTGGCATCAAAATGTTCATCATCATCATCAGAAGATGACAATGACAAAAGTGATGTCAAAAATTTTTTCAGCCTTGACCTAGGCTTCTTTTTGTTTTGAAGCATTGATGTTCCTGAGTGAGAGCCATCATCTTCCTCCTCATCTTCACTTGTACTTTCAGCTTTGTCCTCTTTTTTTGTAGTCCTGGAATCTGTTCTTTGTTTGTGGTCAGATTTGTTTTCTGCCTTTTTTGCAGCTATAGGTACATCTGAAGCAGACCTGGAGAACGAAGCTTCTCCAACATCTAGCGCAAAGCTTGAAGGTGCTAGATTTAGGTGAGATAAATCTCGCTCAGATACTTCCTCAGAGCTTGTGTCAAAATAATTTTCATCAAACTCAAAATCATTATCAGTCCTAATGATCTGGCCATAGCTTCGGGGTAACTGCTCTATACCTGCCACTGAGTCAGTCTCAGCATTAGGAGTCGTTAGAACTACCATAGGTGAAGTGAGGCTGTCTTCAGACATTCTATGGCTACCAGTAAGATTAGTCCCTGATGTATTTAGATTGTCATAAGGGCTTAAGAGTCTTCCTCCTTGGGTAGATGCTATTGAGCTATTGAGTTCACCAAATCCTTCTTGTAAATGTTCACCATCAATAGTTGTTCTGCGAATTTCAGCATTTTGAGACGTTTCACAACTGTTATAAGAAGTGTTTTGTATGGTAGATGAGAGGTGTGGAGAGCCTGAATTGTTAAAAAGAGACTCTGGCATATGTTCAAAACCAGTTTTTAGACTTTCTATTTCATTGATAGGGATGTGAGCTGAGTCTCTGGTAATGACAGGTGACACTGGACCATTTTCTAATTCAATGTCACTAATGTTATCATACCTTGTTCTTGGGCCAGATTCGATGGGGCACGCAGGATGATTATTCTGTGGAAGACGTTCTCTAACTAAACTGTCATGAGTGTTCTCAATAAAACTCCCATTGTCATAATGTGAGACAGGCTGGTCAATGCGAGACTGAAGATTGTCATATAGTGTTGGATGTATTTCAGTTAGTTCAAATGTCAGACATTGATCTGATTCTGTGTGTTTCTGTGGAACTTCTGCAAGCAGCACAACTGGTCTCGTATGTTGGGTCACAGATGTGTCACTACTTTTCTCACATGTAGGCTTTTTAACCTGCGTTGTTGAGCTGTTGGATGAAGCAGTGGTGCTCTGATCTGCTTCACTCTGATGACTAGAGCTCTGCTGAATATTGTTTATGCTTGAATGCACCACTCTTCTACCACTGATGCTACTGTCTGGAGTTTGATGAGCCTTAACATTTGATTGTTTAGTTAAACTAGTCCTGTCATTGGCTGAATTTGAACCAGTGCCCTCATCATCCTCTGATGAGCTGGAATCAGAAAAGATAACTGATCTTAGGAACTTTGTCATCAGCCATCGTTTATTCTTTACTCCAGTGGAACTGCGGCTGGCTTGACTAGCATGTGAGTCAGAGTTACTAGAGTCAGTGGAACTGGAGTCAGACACAAACAAACTTTTCCAACTCTTTTTCTTATTTCTCTTTTTTTTAACACTGCTGGTGTTTGAAAGTTTAGCCGCATCCAATGGAACACTGTGAGCTCTGTCTGAGTGGTTAGTAACGTTTGAGACTAGATGTTCCAGTTGTAACGCACTAGCAGTCTCCTCTGAGACACATGGAGAAGAAGAGTAAATATGAGCTGCCACCAGGTCACAAGCGTTCAAAGAGGTATGAGCACTAAGATGATCTGTATCAAAATGCAGTTTTGTATTAGTTGTCCTGTTGGACGTCTCTGGAACTCCACCAACTGCACCTAATTGAGAATCTGAAAGAGTCTCATCACTATTAATGACAGTGCTGGTTGTATTTAGTACAGTGCTGCCTCTCTGGTGATTCAAAGACTGTAAAATGTCAGATACATCATTTATGTGTGGTGTCCCAGGGGTATTAGTGTAAGCTGGAGCAACTGTCAGACTTATATCACTTGATGTTATAGTAACACAATCACCAGATGTTGCACTAGTTACAGGTAAATGAGAAGCCAGAGACTGGGACGTTGCTTCACCACCAAGTTCTCTACAAGTTAATGTTGAAGGTTTGACCTCTTCATCACTGTCATCTTTTGTCTGTAACAAAAAAAAAAGGTAATAATAATAATAATTATCTTTACTATTCTTCAGTACTAGAAAATAAAGTATTGGCAGATCTTTAACTGATGCTTCAGACCTATGTAAGGAGCAGAATACTTGTTCTTTTTGTATAGAAACCTTAGAGCAAATAAGGCAGACATGAATTCACAGAGGCTGCTCTAGATATGTGAAACAAAAAAAAAGTGAAGATGGATGAGATGTTAAAGCATCAACATTTTATTTGGCTGCATCTCTCTTTAATTATTATATCAAAGATTTAGTACAAATCCAAATGCATTATTTACATCTATGTCATTAAAACAAGGGGAGGGAAGTATTATGGATGTTTGCTGAGAAGCTGTCTAAAGCATAAAAGGTCTGAAATCAAAGCAAACGAGGTGTGAAACGTTTAAATATTTCGTTTAGTAGCATTTTGTCAGATTATGTACCAATCATTTTAAGTATTCTATGTTATGTAAAACAAAAAGTGTCTGCATAAGTCTCAAACAAGTTGAGTCTAGGAATATTGACATAAGCTAAGATCATCAAGAAAACACTTCGAGAAAATAATTATTCTTACAGCAATCTATTGTATTGATTAGTAAACCAGACAGAGAAATAAATAATTCATTTATTCTATATTTAAATTAAATATCAATCAAACAATTGTACATTGTTTCCCCTATGGTTACATTAGCACAATATAAGTAAACTGAGGGCAAGATAACTGCTATTCTTTAGCAGTAGATGAAATTTAAAAAAAAATATAAAAAGATATAGAAAAAAAAAGCTGTTATAATCCAACAGTTTCTAAAATTAAGGGGTATAATGGCTGAGATTTTTTAGGCATTCCTTTAAGCCCCTAGCCCAGCTTAACTGATAAAAATAACAACTTGTTTTATTTATGTTTCAGATGTTCCTTCATAATTGAAGATTATTACTCCTAAATTAAGCCTTATGCAGAATGAGAATGAGGGGGGGTGGTAGAGGGCAGTTTTGAACCATGAACCATCAAGATGACAGTCCAAAACGCATAAAAAATGACCAGGCATTCAACTTTCACAATAGGTGAAATGACTAATCATTGTGCTGGCCATGAAAATAGGTCAACAATTTTACCTCCTCTATATAGCTTTTGGTCTATCGGATTTAACTTTATTCTACAAATACATTTCTACCAATGCAACAAAATATGGCTTTTGTAGTACCAAGTACAGATACAATTTAGAGTAGTGTTATTTAACTTAGGGTAATATACTGAACCTGACAAGAAAAAAAAAAGTAAAGTTCCCCTTTGAGACCTTATGGCCTATGGTTAGCAAGGGTATCATGTGGCCAGCACAACCACCTTTACTTTTCTTCAACAAATGTTAAGACTGAGATACTAAATAGCTAAAACAACAACTTTTTTTTTTCAGAAATTGAAATGTTTGATAAGATTTATAAATTAATGTAAAAGTTAATTATATTAGGCTCTCTAAATTCAGAAGTTGTTAGAATTTTTTTTTCATTAATTTCTTCAGCATTTTTAAAAAATTGACTAAAGAAACAAGTTAATTTTTTTTTTTTTTTACCAAATTTCAGTTTCCAGTTTATTTGAAATAATTTCCAGGTCTTCTAAAGTTAATTTTATAGCAGCTAAAGTAAGAAGCAAAAGAAATATTGGTGTGCTGATACTATTATACCACAAGCAGATAAATGATTGAACAAATACAAGGAAGCATATGTAACATTATAAAGGTATAGGCATCAAGCAATGATTAGATTACAAATAATAAAAGTGCAAAACAAAGATTCACTGTAAAATAAAACAAAAAACAAATATGAAAACAAATTGCAGAATTAAAAAGGTCTGACCTTGAGAAAATGAAACAGCTCCACCAGCTTAGAGAGCTTGAAATCTGTCGGGATGCCCTCTATGCCCCTAACATAATCAAAGCTTAACTCTTCCCTACATTCTGGGCAGACAATGACACGGGAATAGTTGTAATAAGATCTGAAAGTTTGCCAGGGCATTTCAAGAAAAAAAAAACACATTTTGGTTTGGTTTTTACTAGATTTATACTAACATTAAAGTTTATCTTAAGTTGTTAGTTCAGAGACACAAAGCCTGTGTTGACTTTAGACATGTTAATAAACTTGCACCAATTTATTTCCTGTGAGATGAGTAAGAACAAACAAAGAATGAAATGACTGACAGTACTTTTTGTAAACTTCAGATGTTCAACCTTCAAAAAGAGGGATACCACAGATACCTACTGCAATTGTCACAAGACATTGCAAGTAGACAGAACCCACCAACTTGTACATCTAAATATTTTGTCTCAATTTTTTTTTCACAAGTTAAAAAAAAACAACAAAAAAAACAAGCAGAAGAAAAAAAAGGTGTAAAATATTGCAAGACATAAAATGTCACAAGACATTGCAAGTGGATAAACAAGAACCTGACGCCATCTTGTACCCCTAAATACACAGTATACATTTTTTCACAAGTTCACCAGAAATATTTTCAATACCAGTATTTAAAAAAGAAACAAAAAAACATGCTTTGTTACTATTTAACGTCAGATAATTGAATGGTGGTGGTAGCTTTCTTCTTTTCAATAAAAGTCTCATGTTTGAATTAGAGAGAGAGCAGGGTTTTTTTTTTTTAAGGATTTGAGGAATTCCCCGAACCACCAAGCTTTAATACATCTGATATTTGATAGTGATTGAATGTTGTCCTGGGCACATGTCAACAACATTGAGAGTTAAAGAACAAAAAACAAGTGACTTCAGATTCTGAGTTCAGGAAAGTCAAGGTCTTAAAAAGAACTTTTTAACTTTAGATAATCTCTTCAACATATATTCTATTACAGCTAATAATATAATAAGTGCATATCTGCTTTTAAATTTAAAAAAAAATCTTTATTCTAGTCCACAGAAGTTAGTGAGTGATTTGTGTTTTTGTATAGATCATAGACATAATGCTAGGTATGTATTTGTTTACAATACATATACTTAGAAGAATTTTTATAATGAAATTCCTGCAAAATTATTTCAATTAATTCTATCCTGAAGCAGGCATGTTAAATAATGAAAATCTATTTATAAATTAATTATTGACAAAAAAATCATTATAATTTTGCTTTACTAAAATGGTATATTAAGCTATAAGATCTTAGGTACAGTTAAAAAAAAAAGCAGTCATATAATACTGCAGACATACTAATATATAACAATAAGATACTAAAAAAATAAATTCTAAATCCTTTTCAAATTATTCTATTAGTTGCTAAAGAACAAAAGTCAAGGACTATCCAATACTTGCTTGATAAAACAATGACTGAAATACAATTAATCAAAAAATGGTTACATGCTTAACTTAGAAAAACACTTTTTTTTTAACTCAGAAATTATTATGTTTTGTTTGTTGTTTGTTTTAAATATTAACATTTTCTATCTAGATTGCAATATAAACTGCAACAAATGCAGTAAAATTTGTTTAAACATTTTTATTTTGACATGAAATACTCATGAAATATTTATCTACACTAAATGTTTAAAATAAAAATTTAAACTATATAATTTTTTTATATTTTTTTTTACATGTGTTCTTATCGGGTAAAGTTATTTAAACTTTAACTAGTGATGGCTACTCACAAGTAATAAGATAGAGAACACATTTTTGTTTTTCAAATAATAATTCATCTAGACAGTATAGATGTACAAAATACATTAAACAATTACAATGTGAGACTAAAGCATGCATAACTTAAAAAGAAGAATGGCATATTTAATAAAACAAATAAGATTGAAGACTGAAAGTGTAATTTTGAATTTCAACATACCGACTCTGCTCCACTTTTTTCTCCAACATAGCCTCAATACAATGATGGCAGTAAGAGTGCCCACAGGGCAGCCTTCGAGGATTTGAGAATAGTTCAAGGCATATTGGACAGGTCAGCTCCTCTTTCATTTTCCGCAAAGGCATTTTGTTTTGATTTTAATTTTAGGTGCCTGGAATTATATTTAAAATAAAAATTTTATGTTTACTGTTGACTGCTAAAAGTAAATTCTTACAAACTGAAACAGTTAACAGTCTAATGTCTTAAGATTTAATCAAAATTGGATTGTCAGTCCCTAAACTCTCTTTTCCCTTGAAGTATTCTAGAATAAACCATATATATATTGATAATTTAACTTCAATTAGAAATGTTTTTCTACATTATTTTAATTTTAACTTTCCTAAAAATGAATATGTTTTTCAAGCCTGGCCACTTTATCAACAGACTTAGCTGAGACAATCACCTCAAAAAAAAAAATAATAATAATAATAATAAAGCACTTTAGAATGAAATGGAATTATGTCATTACCCCCAACAGGCAATATTTTCACCTTTAAAACTTCTTCAGAATAAAAGTAAAAAAAAATAAAATTATGGATGATGGCAAGAAATTTACATATTTCACTTTGAGCTGCAACCACAGCAGTAGAAAATAGTCGAAAGAGAGGAAAAGAGTAAACCAGTCAACAGAATACTAATGTAGTCGCTAAAAGTTAGCAGATCGTCACTTGCAACAATGGCATGTGTTATTCAGTTCGTCTCCCCCCCCCCCCCCATGTTATATCAGGCAGCAAACTTAGTTCTCTAAATTGTTGTTTTCTTTAATCCTCTGTACATTGTTTCAGTGAATGCTAAATTATTGCACATCTTTTTAATTATTGCCCTTCTATAAATAGTGAATCTGCCCTGTCTGTATTGCAATTTTCGGAGAGCCAAGTTGATTTGATTTATGATTTAGACACTCTTTAAGAAATGAAGATTACTATTGTAGTATATATTACTATAGTATGTCCTAGAATAAGTATAGTATGCCCTATGTCCTTGCAGTGACATGAAAAGAAAAATACTTAAGGGAAAGTGATCCATAATATGCAGCATCAACCAATCAATGTAAAGTTCTTGATGTTCTCATCTCATATTAAAAATTTGTTTTGATTAATTATAATGTAATTAGTATTCAACATGTTGGCTAAAGTGCTGGAAGTAAAAACAGTAAAATAAAAAGTTGCCAATTATCTGATTAAATGAAGACTAAGTATTCATGATTGCTGATCTAGGTCTCGACTCTCTCTATATATATATAGAATTTTAGAATTATACATCTATACATCTATTTAATATTTATTACTGAGAACAGTAGACTATATATATATATATATAAGATATAAGACTATTATAATAAGTATTTTTGAGCATTAGTAATAAAAATAGTACCAAATAGTAATCATACTATATTTAACTATATAGATCTACTCTAGTAGTAGTACTGTAAGTGTAGTAGTAAGTGTAGTAAGCTAGTATATACTATAATAATATAGCTACAGAGGCATAACAGACGTAACAGAGGCGCCCCACTGATAAGACCAGCTTAAGTATCAATTTTCCTTAGCTGACATACAACTTAGAAGAGAGCACGTGGTTGCATGCGGCCTCAGAATGAGACAGCTGGAGGTCACTCACAAAGGCCAAGGGTTACACATTTGAGACCAAAAGAAAATTCTCTGCCGAGGACAAACACAGATGGCAAAAAGAAAATCTAAATCGACCTCCTGCGGACAATGGTTATGCTTGCCCTGGATTCTGGATGTGGCAAAATATGTAGGTCACAGCTGGGGTTGCGCAGCCATGGGAAATAATGCATTCCATACTAATCTTTGGACTGGAGGACAAGCCTTATTTATTATTTATAGATATAGACTAGTATCTATAGCTACATTTAACTTTCATTTAAGTTAATTGACTTAACACATGATTTTTGATGATTATTTGATTTAGTGAGTTAGTCTGACTCTTGAATCTTGATTTACCTTCTCACTTCTCTTCTGATACTGATAGTCAGGACAGTCAGGATACTGATTCGACTCTTAGACTTAGATCTAGTTTTATACTATTAGAGTATTAGTAGTAAGTAGGTCTAGTCGACTCTAGTAGATCTAGAATGCGGAAATAACCTAAATAGATATAGATCTAGATCTCGATTTAATTAATTTTTTGAAGGCGGATCTAGATAGATCTAGACTCTAACTATTGTTTAGTTCTAGATCTAATCTAGATCTAGATATATAGTAATAGTCACTCTAGAATCTATCTATAGAACAGAAGTGTGTTAAAAAATAAAAGATGAAAGTAAACAACAAATTTCAACTTCCGATCAAGTTATAAAAAAAAAAAAAAAGAAACGAATCAATTTCAATCATTGTAAATGTAAACCATTGTAAACAAACCCATGACTTGCAGTCTAAAATCTTAATTTAGCTAGTCTAGCTCTTATCTTGTAAGTTACAGACATTAGTTCAAAATAGAAAATATATCTTGGTCTAGAGTATCTGTTTTTGGTTTTAAACGTTTCGGATGATCCCAAATCTCCAGCTGGATGCCGGACAGGGTTCGAACCCGGGGCCACTGAGACGATGGCCAGATTTCATACCACACGACCAACCATCTAATCTAGATAAGATGTTCAGGATTTTTTTTTTTTTTTTTTTTTTTGTCGCAGTGTTATGTATGGAAAATCGAATTTTTCTACAGTAGTGGACCCTATATAGATCTATCTTGATTCTGGAATATTTGCGATCTATCGTCACTATCGAAATGATATTGCCAATCTCAGTTTCAGTTGAGTAGGCTATATAGTCCTGCTGGGTACGAACGAAGTTAAACTGCCATTAATATATTTATAACGTCCTGGGTACGACGTTAAACTGCCCTTATTGAAAGTATTGTCCAGTTAAACTGCCGTTATTGAACGTATCGCCCTGATTACGAAGTCTGGAGACTGTGCAATTCTGGCCAGTAGTTCAGGTTTCATTTCTTCGTATGAAAATAAGAGCTACGAGGTACGGGTATTTAAAACTTATGACACGTTCCAGCTTTTCGCCTTCAATACTGGTGTCTATTTTAAAGCCCTGTTTAGCCAATTAGCATAGAACCCTAATATAACAAGACCCAGCCCTGACTAGAATCACTGGCGAATCCGGGGGGGGGGGGGGAGGAGGGGGCAGTAGAGGCGATCTCCATCCCCACTCGGCCGACCCCCCCCCCCCAGCGAATTTTAGTATAGAATTCATACAGTTTTATACGAATTTATTACTTATGTTAATACATATTATTTATATTTCAACCTATTTTTAGATTATTTCGCTCCCTCCCATTTCTAGTATGTTGGCCGATTTTGTAGGGTCGGGAGAGGGCGATGGCTTTTGAATTATAGTTCTGTAACAAAACAAAGTTACAAACATGCCTATTGAACAAAATGTAGGCCTATCACTTACAAATGAGCTTTTTAAATAAATAATATTTTTGGAATATTTTTTATTTTCGGCTACGAACCTTAAGAACCTTAATCTAAATATGTGGGGTATCTTCAAATCGTTTTATTTGCAATGTAGTAAGGACCTATAAATTCATATTAGAATATTTTTTAAGTAAAACATCATTGAAAAGGTTATTTTTAATAGGATGAATAATGAGCTGTCGATGTCAGGAGAATGCGTTTCTGCAGTGAAGAATGCAAGAAAACGCTTCTCGCGAAACCCCACTGATGAATAATGAGCTGTAGATGTCAGGAGAATGCCTCTCTGCAGTGAAGAATGCAAGAAAACGCTTTTGGCTTACTGCGCTACCCCAAACTATCAAGAGAAAGGCCTCAACATGACTTTTTTTTCGTCGAAAGTTGAGAAACACTTTTTAAAATTCTCACATATATATATATAGGGTTAGTGTTTACTGGGCGTTAGGGTTAGGGTTTGGAAAAAAATCGCCCCCCCCCCCCCCACTCCAAAGTTCTGGATCCGCTAGTGACTAGAATGCCCCTTTGCAACATTATCCTATGCGCGAATAGGGCTACGACTGACACAAAAGGGCCACCCACGAGTTCATGTGTTCATTTAAAACTCTCTGTAATTTAAACCATTAACGGAATGTGCATAATCCCCCTCCCCCTTGATTTGTAGGCTTCAAGACGCAGACGGCGAAAAGAAATTCTTAATCGACCACCGGTGGACAATGGTTATGCTTGCCCTGGATTTGTGGCAAAATGTGCAGGTCACAGCTGGGGCTGCGTAGCCACGGAAAATACTGCATTCCATATTAATCTTCGGATTCGAAGACAAGCCATATTATTGTTATTATTATGACGATCGGATGATATAAAAAATAATCTAAAAATTAATCTATCTTTTATATATTGGCGTATCTTATTACAATGATATTGAATTGATATTTATTGAAATCAATTATTACTATTACTTTTTTTAAATAGCAGGTTGTAAAATTAAACTAAATATTAGAAAAGTAACAAAAATGAATTGCATAGGCATATGTAGCGCATTTACTTTATTGAAATTATGAAACAAATAAGTATAGGCCTATATATAGTGTTGTTGTTGTTTTTTTTTTGTAAAAAAAAATAGGTACCGGTACTCAATGATTAGGTGCCGGTACTCAGTAGTTGATTGCCTAACTTCTAACAACTAAAAAATTAATAATATACGTTAGAATACAAGAAATTTTTTTTTGTACCGGTGCGTACCGTCACAAAAAAGCCCTGTGTGTGTGTGTGTATATATATATATATATATATATATATATATATATATATATATATATATATATAGGCTATATATATATTTACAATTAAATATTAAATTTAAAAAATAATATTAAAAAAATGTTCTGAACTACTTAATACTAATTAGAAAAAAAAAACCATGATGATATATTTCATGCAGTTTTAACCCGTAGACTGTTTTCTTTTCATCTAGTTGTGACGTTTTATTTTTAAACCAAAAGTATTCTGAGATATCTATTGTTCAGTAAGGAAGCGTAAAAGTAATAAAAAGTTTAATTTCATTTGTAGTTCACAAAAAGTCTTAAAATAACTGCAGTACAAGTTTTGCAATATTATCTTCGTCCTATCACTGCACCATATTCTTTTCAGTTTTCGTTTCTGGTCTGCCATCAGCCTCCCCAACCCCTTAACTTTGACCTCTCAAACACGCGCATAAAGGTCATCCCTAGCCCCTTAACTTTGACCTCTCATACATGCGCATAAAGGCCATCCCAACCGCTTAACTTTGACTCTCAAACACGCGCATAAAGGTCATCCCCAGCCCCTTAACTTTGACTCTCAAACACGCGCATAAAGGCCATCCCCAACCCCTTAACTTTGACCTCTCAAACACGTGCATGTTGAGCTTCATAAAAACTATACTATACGATAGAGAAATAGTTAAAGTAACAATGTTTGGGGGAAAATGCTAGCCCTATAGGCGATCGAACCAGACATTAGTTTCCGATAAATTTATGCTTGTATAACATATATAGGCTTTCTGGTAAATTTAAAATAAATTCGGTAAAATGTGTAACTGGAGTAAAAAAAAAATGTGAAAAAAAGTAAGAATGATAAATATAATATACATATAAAATCTTAGTTCCGAATTTTTGTTAAAGTTGTAGCTTCATAAAAGACACCGTTCAAGTGTTTTGAAAATGTTAGTATGCATATTTTGAGAATTCTTGAGCTGATTCAATGCTTAGATACCAATGTAAATACTGAACTACTAATCCGTGGAACTAAATCTATAATGCTATTTGAATGTCATGAGGATGAAAAAAACAACATTCTGTGATTTGGCGGGAACATGATGTGAAGTTTAGTCTACTTCTTCTACTCTTGGGCCGCTGCTGTTGTCGGATGACGCCCCTTGGTGTAGTTTGACCATGATGGGGGCGCAAGTTTTTTGCAAGTTCTTCAGGCGATCCTCAAATTCTTCCTTTTCCGCTAGGGAATTGCCCTCTAGCCATCTGATGCCAGCATTGCACGCGTCCAGGGCAGTGTCTCTCTCAGATGAGGAAAGTCTGTTCCCAGCCGTCTCAACGGCTTGTTTCACGCCGTAAACGTAAGACTCGTACTGATTCCTTGAGGCGATTCTCTCTCTTTGCCTGTCGTCGTCTACTTTGTACTTCTCGGCGTCTGCCACCATTCTATCAATCTCTCTCTGGGATAGGCGGCCCCTCTCGTTCTTTATCTGAATGTTATTGGAGCGCCCGGTCGTTTTGTCCAGTGCTGAAACGTTCAGAATCCCGTTGGCGTCGATGTCAAACGTGACCTCGATTTGCGGGATGCCCCGAGGTGCTGGCGGGATCCCCATTAGCTCGAACCTACCCAGAAGATTGTTGTCTTTGGTCATCGCCCTCTCTCCTTCGAACACCTGAATGTCCACGCCGGGTTGGTTGTCGGAATAGGTGCTGAATATCTGAGACATTTTGGTTGGAATGGTGGTCCCTCTCTTCACAAGCGATGTCATTACGCCTCCTGCTGTTTCTATGCCCAGTGACAGAGGGGCGACATCCACTAGAAGAACGTCCTTGATGGTGTTGCTCTGATCTCCACTTAAAATGGCCGCCTGAACAGCTGCCCCGTAGGCTACAGCTTCGTCAGGATTGATGGATTTATTAAGCTCCTTTCCGTTAAAAAAATCACCCAGAAGCTTCTGGACTTTAGGTATGCGTGTCGAGCCTCCTACAAGAACAACCTCATGTATCTTAGACTTATCCAGTTTAGCATCCTTTAAAGCGTTCTCCACTGGCTGAATAGTTGATCGGAACAAGTCAATACATAGCTCTTCAAACCTGGCTCTGGTCACTTTTGTGTAGAAATCAATGCCCTCAAAGAGGGAGTCGATCTCTACCGAAGCTTCTGTGCTGCTGGATAATGTTCTTTTAGCGCGTTCACATGCAGTTCTTAGTCTTCTCACTGCTCTTGGGTTTTTGCTCATGTCTTTATTAAACTTTCTCTTGAACTCTTCCATGAAGTGAGCCACAAGGCGATTGTCAAAGTCTTCGCCCCCGAGGTGGGTGTCGCCTGCAGTGGCCTTCACCTCAAACATAGAGCCCTCATCTATTGTCAGCACGCTGACGTCGAACGTACCACCACCGAGATCGAATATCAAGACGTTTTTCTCCCCTCGCTCACCCTTGTCCAGTCCGTAAGCAAGGGCGGCGGCAGTGGGCTCGTTGATGATTCGGAGCACGTTGAGACCTGCTATTGCCCCAGCGTCTTTTGTCGCCTGTCGCTGGGCGTCATTGAAGTACGCCGGTACCGTGATCACAGCGTCGGTCACTTTGCCCCCAAGGTAAGCCTCAGCCGTCTCCTTCATTTTTGTCAGCACCATTGAACTGATCTCCTCGGGCGCGAACAGCTTCTGCTCCCCCTTGTATTCGGCCTTGATCTTTGGGCGCCCGTCCACCTCAACGACGGTAAAAGGCCAATGCTTTATATCAGCCTGAACTGTTTTGTCGCTGAACTTGCGTCCGATGAGTCGCTTGGCGTCAAAGATGGTGTTGCTCGGGTTCATGGCAGCCTGGTTCTTGGCGGCGTCTCCGACTAACCGCTCTGCATCAGTGAAAGCCACGTAGCTGGGTGTCGTGCGATTGCCCTGGTCGTTGGCAATGATCTCCACCTTTCCGTGCTGGAACACACCAACACACGAGTAGGTCGTGCCAAGATCGATGCCGACGGCAGGTGTTTTGTTTTTGCGAGACATCTGTAATTTATACATAAACAAATTATAAGAAACATTTTACAAATTACATTATGACTGCCGTTGCATAAGACGCTTAATCAGTTCAATATGTAATATTATAATATGATCACAAACAGGTTTCTTAAATCAAATTAATTGCCCAACATTTTGTTCCGCAACAGAAGATTTAGCAAAATCAAGCGAGAGCACCAAGACAAAACATGAGAACTACCAATGCTAAAAAAATAATAATTCAATGAGCATCTATTAGAGTATTAGACCGTTTCTGCGATTGTCTTCAAGATCGACTCAAAACGTTTTCTTGCAGAAGACATTTTTATAATTAGCACCAATGCGATTCTAACCGCCTTTGTTTTCAACATAGAACGGTCGAAATCTACCCAAGCGCCATCGCATCGCCCAGATGACGCCTTTTCCTCAACCAAAACAGGCCATTCAAAGACTTGTGGTCCAAGAAGATGAATTAAGCTGGCCAAGCTCAGACGTCCTTCGAAATTTTTCGCATTTTTATTTGAATTTCGTCGTCTGCAGCGTTCTGCTGCTTAGAAAATAGATGCATTTATTAGAAAATAGATGCATTTATTAAAAAATAGATGCGTTCATTAGAAAATAGATACATTTATTAGAAAATAGATGCATTTATTAGAAAATAGATGTATTAATTAGAAAATAGATGCATTTATTAAAAAATAGATGCGTTCATTAGAAAATAGATACATTTATTAGAAAATAGATGCATTTATTAGAAAACAGATGCATTAATTAGAAAATAGATGCATTAATTACTACAGCCCTCTCCCAGACCCCTAAATAGTACCTTTGTTTTTTTTCGTTTTGTAAGTGCGTGGAGGGGTGGTGTGCTTCACAAGCAAAAGATTGAGACGTACTAGAATAGAATAAACTAGAATCTATACTAGTAAAGATAGGATACCGGTTGTTACAAATAGTGACTGGGGACTACTAGTTTTCAATTAATGTAGACCAGAATCTAGAATTATTAATCATTGATTAACTTAATGTATTATCTAGTCTTCAATCTCTTGAATTCTAGATAAGAATTTTGACATTTTTGGAAAACCCCCAATCATTTTCATAATGAATCATCATTAATTATTCATGTCTCAGACATCGCAAAACATGGACTACTTACCACTGGTCACAGGCTCAAAGTATCTAGTTTCTTTGCAGAGTCTGACACAATCTTTTATTGTTCGTTAATATTCTCCCGCGTTGTAGAAACAACTGAATGTTTTGTTTCTCTTCCTTATTGTTTGCAATCAACTTCCCGAGACTTGCACTGTTTTCGCACTATTAAACTCGTTCACTACGTCCAAAAAAAACAAACTATAGAAACGAAACAAGTCATTTTATTACTCTATTATTGATGATGATGAAAATGGTCTTGCTGTAGGTCTTGCATAAATAAAGGAAACTAACAATCAACGACGAGAAGAAACAGAAATAATTGAATTTTTACAAAGCTTATATCAACACACTCTGTCTTTCTGGTAAACAGTTTGTACACGTTATTTCTCCCACACCCAATCTCGGATTAAGCTGAAATTTTTCAAAATTATTTCATTTTACCTGAAAAAAAAAAAAAAAACAGGAATCAATAAATAAACAAGGTTACAAAGACAGTTTGTGTGGAAACAAACTCAAAATCGGCCCCCGAAGTGGTCCACCCAGGAAGGTAAAAAGGCAGGGTTCAATATTTTCAGAAAGTAATAGAATGAAATTCTATCAAAGACAAATGACAGAGAAGAATGGAGAAAGAAGGTTGACAGATCTTGTGTGGTGCCCCAGCGGTCCAGCAGACCTAAGGATAGGTGTATGTGAGGTTCCTAGTGGGAGTGGCCTAACAGATGTCTTATAATGAATATCTAATTGATCTAATTGTTTTGTAAAGGGTCAATCTCTTCCGTATAAAAAAATATTTTTAAAAATGTTCCTTTAGTTAAGTGTTCTATGGCCAGAGCTGTAGTTCACGCGATAATATGAAAACCTACTTATTAATTGTTGTTTTAAATTATGTCCAACTTACATGCATACTAAATATATTTTTTTCTCTTAAAAAAAAAAGGAAACATTATTTTTGTGTAAATAACAAAAAAACTAAAACCATTTACATTTTTTTTTTACTAGATAATAGTGAAAATCCGACATCATAATATTTTAGTCCATTCAAAGTTCTGATGCAACGGCTACTTTTCTTTTCTGAAAGCGAAAAATCTAATTTTTAAAATCAGCTATGCAAACAGGTATTTCAACAACAACAACAAAAAAAAAAAAATCCACCATTTTTACAACTGTTCACTATTAATAGTAGGCTACATACATGAGCGACTATTTAGTAAAGGAAACTATTATATATCTGAATATATCATATTTTAAAATATTTATGCAAAAGGTTTTAGATTTTTTGTCATTTTTTATTAAACTGTATTACTAATTTCTGTCATACTAACTACCTACATTTACAAAACAAAAGTTTCCTTTTTTTTTAAAGAGAAAAAATCTATTTAGTAGGCCATGCCTAAAAGTAAAAGATCAGCAGTGGAGGGGAAAAGCTGACAAGTGGCAGTAGTTTGTGATAGCTCGGAGCTATCGTCCCCTACAAGGAAACCAAACCTGAACTACTGGCTCCAATTGCACAGTCCACCGCAGCACGGCAGCAGACGAAGGCAATTAAACGGATGCCCTCTCTGGTCATGGTCACATTCTTATATGCTTGCGAGCTTTGGACGCTAACTGCATAGAGGATCTTTGCAATGGAATTGAGATGCTACAGAAGGATCCTAGATATATCACATTTAAATACCGCATCACAAACGAAGAGATTAGAGACAGGGTTAATACAGCGATTGGACCCTCACGATGACCTGTTATTGTAAAAAAAAAAAAAACGCAATCTAAAAATCTATGACAATATTACAAGGTCTTCGGGGCTCACAAAGACCTTCCTTAGGGGAACAGTATCAGGAAAAAGAAGAAGAGGTAGACAGAAAAAGCGATGGGAAGACATTATACAAGAATGGACGGGCCTACCATTGAAAGAGGTTATATCAAAGGCAAAAGAGAGATGAATAAAGAAAGACGGTCGACAGATCTTGCGTGGTGCCCCAAACGGTCCAAAGGACTAAGTGATAGGTGAAGGTGAATGAGATAAGTATTGGTTCATATTATACACGTGAAGTGCAATACCAACTAAACTCGAGGATTCAAGGAATACTAAAGGAAAATTTTGTTTATTTTTAGGAAAAGTTCCTCTGTTGAGGCTTTGAATGAGATATTGGCCTTTTACAAAACAATTAGTTCAATTAGATAACATCAGTTAGGCCAGGTTCACATTGAACTATATCTTCATAGCTATCAGTTCATTGAATACACATGAATATTAACAATGTGATAATAACATTAATTAATAAATCTCAGTGGTATCAAGTCGTTAGTCGAACAATACAACAGTATCAGTAACACTTTCGACATGAGCACGTCTCTTCTTTTTGTATTGACGGTTGTAGTTGTTGATAGTAGCTCATAGTTTCTGGTGCCTTTTTACCTGCCTGAGAGGACCACTTCGGGGGCCGATTTTGAATTTGTGTTTCCACACTAACTGTCTTTGTAACCTTGTTTTTAATTAAAAAGATAAATTATAAGCAAGGAATGAACCAAATAATTTCATTGATATATTTATATTGTTTTTATTTATGTGGGTAACGAAGACCTATATGGTCTAGCATCGACACCAGAAGTATTCCGAAGATAAATAATGAAAAAAACAACAACACATCATATATATTAATATAGGCCTACATTTTTAAAAATTATATAGTTCTATACTACTTGTATCTAACAAGTTGGCCTCTTTAGCCACAACAAATGAAATGGGAAAAGATGCCACAGTTATAGCGTAAATCAATAAATATCAAATACATTTTGTGCCTAGCTTTTCTTTTAACTAGCTACATCTCTTATGACTAAGATTATGTATAACTTTATCAAATATATATATATATAAACTTTTTTTTTAAAGTAGTTAATAACGAAAGCTATTTGTGTACTATTTGAGCATGCCTCATTCTCAGAATAAAGTAATTTTTACATAATCCAATCATACCATGTTCAAAACGAGCAGTCGACTGATGAACAAATTGTGCTTAAAGAGTGAGTTTAATACGAATTCTTTTCGGTCGTAGAGTTTAAATTGTGGATGCATTCCGAATTTCCGAGCATACCTCCTTTCTGTTTTGGTCCACTAACACGGTCGTTGTCTAATGTCTTTGTTTTCTGCTATTACCGTAGATAATTTCAAATATCGTTCAGAATTAAGTTTAGTTTTCATCTATGTCGCTTATCTTTCGTTTGCATGCCTGGTTGGATGACATCATTTGACAAAGCTTCATCATGATGGGTGCGCAAGTCCTCAGCAAGGTATTTAGTCCATCTTCGCATTCTTCTTTTGTCGATAATGGGTTGTCATTAAGCCATTCGATACTAAGGTTGCAGGCGTTCAACACAGTGTCTTTGTCTGATAAGGTAAACAACTCGCTGGAAGATTCGATGGTCTGCTTGGCCTCTTGAATGTAGGACTCAAGCTGGCTCTTCGCGGCAAGTCTTTCCTTTTCTATCTGTTCATCGTCAACATGAGACACCATCCTGTTGATTTCGCACTGGGAGGTGCGCCCCCCCTTGTTCGCAATCTGAATGTGGTTAGACCTCCCGGAGGTTTTGTCCAATGCAGTTACTTGCAAAATGCCACTAGCATCAATGTCAAAGATCACCTCGATCTTCGGTTGACCCTTAGGTGCCGGGCAGATTCCCGTCAGAAGGAACTTGCCCAGAAGATGATTGTCTTTGGTCATGCGTCCTTCACCTTCAAACACTTTAATGCTCAGTTTGGTTGTGTTGTCGAAAGGGGTGGTGTATCCTTGGAATTGCCTGGTGGGAATAGGGGTTCCTCGTTTTACGATTGTTGTCATGTAGCCATCATACGATTCTATACCCAGAGACAGTGGAGTTACATCCACCAGATGAACGTCCTTGATTGCGTTACTCTGGTCTCCGTTTAAAATGGCCGCCTGGACAGCGGCTCCGTAAGCTACGGCCTCATCCGGGTTGATTGATTTCGTCAGGCTCTTGCCATCAAAGAAATCCCCCAAAAGCTTTTGAACTTTAGGTATACGTGTAGATCCACCTACTAATACTACCTCGTGGATGTCGTTTTTCTCCATCTTCGCATCCTTCAAAGCGCATTCAACTATCTCAATAGCAGATTCGAACATATTGATACAAAGCTCTTCAAATGTCACTCTGGAGACTTTAGAGTTGAAATCTATCCCCTCAAAGAACGAATCAATCTCTACCGAAGCTTCTGTGCTGCTGGATAATGTTCTTTTAGCGCGTTCACATGCAGTTCTTAGTCTTCTCACTGCTCTTGGGTTTTTGCTCATGTCTTTATTAAACTTTCTCTTGAACTCTTCCATGAAGTGAGCCACAAGGCGATTGTCAAAGTCTTCGCCTCCGAGGTGGGTGTCGCCTGCAGTGGCCTTCACCTCAAACATAGAGCCCTCGTCTATCGTCAGGACGCTGACGTCGAACGTACCACCACCGAGATCGAATATCAGGACGTTTTTCTCCCCTCGCTCACCCTTGTCCAGTCCGTAAGCAAGGGCGGCGGCAGTGGGCTCATTGATGATTTGGAGAACGTTAAGACCTGCTATTGCCCCAGCGTCTTTGGTGGCCTGTCTCTGAGCATCGTTGAAGATCGCAGGCACTGTAATGACTGCATCCGTGACCTTGCCTTCAAGGTAAATCTCGGCTGTTTCCTTCATATGGGTCAACACCATTGAACTGATCTCCTCAGGCGCAAAAAGATTATGACCCACATTGTAATCAACCTTGATCTTCGGGCGCCCTCCCTCCTCCACAACAGTAAATGGCCAGTGTTTAATATCGGCCTGGACAGTTGCGTCAGAGAATTGACGTCCGATGAGTCGCTTGGCGTCAAAGATGGTGTTGCTCGGGTTCATGGCAGCCTGGTTCTTGGCGGCGTCTCCGACTAACCGCTCTGCATCAGTGAAAGCCACGTAGCTGGGTGTCGTGCGATTGCCCTGGTCGTTGGCAATGATCTCCACCTTTCCGTGCTGGAACACACCAACACACGAGTAGGTCGTGCCAAGGTCAATGCCGATGGCGGGAACTTTATTTCTTCGTTGCATCTGTAATTAAAGGTAAAGACAATGTATTTAAAAAAAAAACTAGAATGTCAGTAACATTTATAAATCACATAAATTTGAAATGTATAATACTAATACTACTAATAGATAATTCCAATTATTATACATATAGTTTATTTTATTTTTAATGTTCTATTTTGCTAAAACATTGGGGGGGGGGGGGCAGTGCATTGTTAACAGAGTGACTGATCTCTTAAATCTATGTTGGCGAACTTCTAAAGACTGCAACAACTGGAGGGGCATTACTCTCCTCTCTGTCCCGGGCAAAGTTTTCAGCACTGTTTTGTTAAGACGGCTTCAACAGTCCGTAGATGAGAGGCTCAGAGAAGAACAAGCAGGCTTTCGAAGAGGCAGATCATGTGCAGAGCAGATCTTCGAAATATTAAAGAACAAAGTCTTGAGTACCAACAACGGCTAACTATAAGTTTTGTAGACTTGAAGAAAGCGTTTGATATTGTCCACCGAGAATCACTGCATTAAAACAGAAGAAGGAACACCCGAGTTTTTAAGCATCGAGACATGTGTGAAACAGAGGTGCATCTTATCTCCCTTCCTCTTCCTCCTAACCATCGAATGAGGATAGCAATGAACCAGACTGCCTTTGGTATTCCATGGCGTGAACAAAACCGAATGACGGACTTGGACTTTGCCGATGACCTTGCACTACTCGGGGATACAAATAAATGCATACGAGAAATAACGGAGAACCTAGATAGAGAGGCACCCAAAATTGGCCTCCGCATAAAATTTTGCGAGTGGGATATCAGGCAAAGGGTGCCCCCGTTAGACTTGGCGAGTCAAAGCTTGAAGAGCTGGACAAGTTCACGTACCTTGGCAGCATCATAACAAATGATGGGGATGCCTACCACGATGAAGCGTGCCGAATAGGAAAGGCAGGAAGCATTTTCCAGAGGCTGCATCCTATTTGGACAAGCCAAGCCATTGCACTCGAGACAAAAATACACCTTCTCAACACAATCGTCATCCCAACTGCAACATATGCATGTGAGACATGGAAGTCATCTGTCAAAATTGAGAAAAGACTAAATGTGGCTCAACAAAAATGGCTGAGACAGATTTTGGGAGTCAGTTACACAGATCGGGTCACTTAGTGAGAACACTTAGTGAGCTTGTGACAGAGCGTCGCATGAGGTTTGCGGGACATGTTCTCCGACAAAATGAATTACGCATACCAAGAGTTGCAATGACATGGAAGCCAATACGAGGAAAGCGCAAACAGGGACGTCCTCGTATTACTTGGCGCCTCACCTTCATGGAGGACTTCAGAACAGTGGACACCAGGTAGGAAGAAGCTTCAGACATTGTCAGTGACAGATCTTTGTGGAGACAGCTTGCCGCCCAATGCGCCGAACAGCGCGGGAGAACCTAAGTCTAAGTAAGTATTTTGTACATAGCAGCACCGGTTTTGGATAATTGGAGTCCTAGGTGAAGTGAATTTGGTGGCCCCAAATGAAATATATATAAAAAAAGAAAAGAAACTTTGAGAATTACACAATTTCTATTTTTTTTTAAATTCACATGTCACAGTTTTCGTTGTAGAGACAGCGTTAGACCAGTAGGCCTAAACATAAAGTCATAGTGCTGTATCAAAAACAAAATTTAATAAAATACCCAGAAAGGCACAAAGATAAAGGCAGATTCCTCGTTCCATATGCTAGGACAAATTTGTAAAAATGCTCTTTCTTCCCTAACGCTATTAGAGCATGGAATGGGTTGCCTGAGCTAGCCAGGAAAACCAGTGACTTGGCAGAATTTAGGTCTAAATGCATGACGCGTAGGACGTAATCATCTTCTTTTTTGAAGTCAAGTTTGTACCATATAGGTACTGCACGTTATTGGTGGATTGGAACAGAAAAATGGAACACGTGTGAAATATGTTCAGATGGGAGTCTATGGATACTGTAAAGCTGAATATGCTAAAAAGATATTTAACATTCTTTGATAAAAGGGCCCATTAACCGTCGCGACCGACCCTCGCATTACAATTTATAAAATGTTTACAGCGTAACAGGCCTACTAGTAGGCTAACTAGCTTAACACGTATTCCCGTAATAATGCATTGGCATCCATCCGTAAATCAAGCTTCTTGTGTGCTTCAATCCGAACTCCGCCACCAACCCCTGGGATTACGCCCACGGGACATGCTACTTTATATTCACCGTCTCTTTTCATACGCTCCTGAAGAAAAGAACATTATTAAGTCCTAGCCTAACCCTCCTGCAGGAGGGATGGTGGTGGCGGGTGGGGTTTGAACCCGGGAACATAAAGACAAATACTACACGATCATGCAGCTGTCTCCCCTTTAATAATCGTGTCATGAAACCACAGAGTTGGGGTTATTTATAGCGTTTATGTAGCGCTACTTTCATGCTTATAGCATGCTCAGAGCGCTATGGTCCAATCTCATTTGTGGGGGAGGGGGTATCTAGGAGTTGGTTTTCCGTGCTGCCTTTAGGCGCTCAGTAAACACAACTCTGCCGAGTCGGGTGTCGAACCTCGAGCCCCTTTCTAGGTAGCCAAGCCAAGCCAAGTTCAAGCGCACTTAGCACTTAAAAATAGCCTCTCGACCACGCTTCCCACATTATTTAGTTAAAATGCTTATAATTCAGTTATATAGGGCATTATAGGCTGTTTTAGATCTGTCTAGAATGAATACTTTTTACTGGCGACCCCATATAGAAGAGATCTATATTTCTGAGAGTAGCGAATATATTGATTGAAATAAGTCAATTAGTTCGTATTAATTTAGATACCGTAACTTTCTTTACGCGTTATTCAAATGTACTACCTGCGATAAGACATAAACTTTAAGACTCATGAGACCAGACCTGCAATGTATGTAGTCAACTGCTGGAGTTGCTTGAAAGAGAGAAATGTGCACACTTTAAACTTTGCTTTCATCGTGCATTCAATATAAAATTAAAAATACATTCAATGTTTATAAAAATAGACGAAACAAAGTTTTTCAGTATGAATAACTTTTTAATGATAGAGAACAGTTTGAGAGAATTCATTTTTTTTTTTAAAAGTGCGAAAATATGGTTGATGATGTCAGAGGAAGTGAACTCAAAGCGAGGCTACATCTTAATACAAATCAACTGTTTCATCTGTACTTAATGTATTGAGAAAAGCTCAGAGAACAAAATAATAATAATATAAAAAAAAAAAAAAAAAAAAAAACTCTATACAGACTTCAATAGTTAGCTCCCTTTGTCTATATTTCTCTTCTGGTTATTTGGAAAAAGATTGAAAGCCTGAGACTAGATATGATATAAGGTGGTGACGACGTCAAATGGCATCCATCCGATCCCCTCTCATCAGGATTTGCGTGTGTGTGAAGGGGTATAATTAATTCCAGATTTGAGGACCTGTACCCCCATGCAACTAAAATGAAGCAGTTATAAGTCTAAAGAAATCAAAGCACAAGGTTGAGTAAAAAAAAAAAAACCATTTGTAAACATTGTTCACATTAAAATAATATACTTTTACAAAGCGTTAATAATATCACATTGAGTGGACCTTCTGGTTGGATTAGGTTAGTCAAGATTTAGGGCCCACTCTGCCATTCCCTGGCATATCTTGCTGGTTAGTCAACCTCAGGGCCCACTGTGGCACATCTTGCTAGTGTTTTCTGCTGCATATCTGACAGTCATGAATAAACGTAGGACCTAAACACTTGCATGCAGGCTTCCTGGCTCTATTGCCCCAACTGAATCTACTCCTACACATGAGACTATATGGCTAAAATAGGCCACCACTGAGACTCACATTCAATCAAATATGGTAGTGCAGAGTGCAGACAATGTAGGCCTGGACAATATCAGTAGTTCGTGTTGAATACAAACTATATGCAAGTCATAGCCGTACCTAAATGTTTTTAAGTAATGACCACAACCTTCAACAAGAACTCTTTATGACCAAAAGCCATACTAATTCAATGTCTTTGAGTTTTGACCACATGCCTTACCAAAATATAGTAAGTGGCAGCAAGTCAAATTAGGGATGTTTTAAAGTGTACAACTACCATAAGCAATGCCCTGATGTCTTAAAGAGCAATTACAGAAACCCTTTTCACTATGTCAATGTCTAAAAGCACACAAAATCTATAGCATCTTTCATTACTGTAATCATACCAGTCCATAAGCGATAATCTCAATAATATCAAAGAACCACAACTTTTGTTTTATACAGTTCTGATGTTCTTTCATTTCTGAAGATTAAAACATCCTGGCCCAAACCTCCAGCAGGACAGCAGGAGATGACAGCAACTCGGGACCATGGTGAAGACATTCTGAAGCGTGACCAGGCAATCAGACTGTACCAAATAGAAGTCAACCTCTTTTAACATGATAAAAGGAAAAAAAAAAATCTGTATACAATATTTAGTATTGACGACAATACTGACATGAAGCCACTGGGATGACGACAGGTGAGAATACAGGTAAACTGACCATTGAATACAGGTAAACTGACCATTATAGTCCTTACTTAAACAGACAGTACTAATGCCAAGATTTCACATAATATATGTATATATTTATATACAATACAATGACATATCTGAGTAAAATTAACACAGGATCTATCACAAACAAAAAATTACATTTAAACCAGACGATGTCAATTAAACAAACAACTTATTAAACACTATGGCATAATGGCTTGAACAGAATACATACTCAGAATCTGTAATAAAGTTGTCCTGTTAACAGCAATATAAACACAAAGCCAGAATCAAAACACTTTATATCACCTAACTGGCCCATATATGTACACAGAACATAACAATACATAAAAGTAAAAAAAAAAAAAGGAAATGTGGGGAAAATGTCCATATTTTTTTCAATGACAAAACAGAAACAATGCAAAATTCTCCATGGGAAAAAAAATTTCTTTCTCACTTCTTTCTACAGATACTGATTGTTATTAGACATAAACAAATTATTATTAGTTTTCTTTAGTATTTATTATATATCTAGATATAAAGCATAAAGAATTGAATACATTCCTGTAAAAGAACAGAATAATTTAAGCAGACTCAACAACATAACTGACAATGCATGGTACTGATGTGTGTCGTAGAGAAGATGTTTAGTTTGGTGTGAAGTCACTTACTAGACCTGACAACTGTGCTGCAAGACTGAATGGATGACCTGTACCATGATACAAAAATCAAATTCAACCAGACACAAAGAAGGTGATAAAGAAACATAAAAGTTGTCAATGCTGATTTCTAAATGCAGCCAAAATCTCTTTAAAAAGAGCTTAATTGATCGATTCAAAACAAAGTTTTCTGGGGACTTAGAAGAAGCTTGAACTTATTACCATTGTTATCATTAAATTATATAACTTTGTTCAACAACTAAAGAAAACAGCACACTATTTTTCCTTGGCACAGTCTGCAAAAGAGCTGACAGCTCAGCAGCAAAAAGCTGGCTAGAAGAAGAAGAATATAACTTTTTTCCCAAAGACTTTATTAGGAATCTGCTTTCGCCAACTTAAGGGTAACTGTGAAAACATTTATGTACGCACATTTACGTTTTTTTAGTCTTCTCTAAAGAAGGCTGAGAACAAAGACAATTGGTATTAAATGTTTATAATAAATAAAAGCTGATTTCCAAATGAAGTCTGGTGGCTCAAGAAAGCATGACATCAAATGACACATTGCATCAGATCTTGACTCTTGGTTTCATCTATCTCCAACAACATTGACAAAAAAACATCCCCTCACGTAAAAAAACCTTCAAACATTAACTTCTAAAGACTTTAGGATTGAAAGCTAACAAAGACGCCCAAAGGCAATGAGAAGAGTCAAGAAAAAGGTGACAACTAAATGTCAAGAAAAGCTCAGTGCAAACATTTTAAACCTTGACAAAGGCCCATATTTTTAAATATTTTAACGTTTGCGGTCAACTAGTACTTTCTATTATGACTGATATGGGTGGGACAGCAAAACTGCATTATGTCTACAGAAGAAAGTCTCTTCCAGCCACATGACCATAATATAGCGAGTGTTTTTGATTTTTCTTAGAAAAACCAGTTTGTTAGAAAAGGCACCAGTTGAGACCTTACACTAATCAGTTGAGGAAAAGAGCAACATTAGCCATGAGCTTAAATACATTTTAATACCGCAGTCCATGCTCATAGTAGTGGAACACACTTTGAGGTGAGGTTTAAGCAGGTCCCACAAGTAACACCTGACACTATTGTTATCATATAGTAAGACTAAATCAAAGCTCTCTATTATAGGCATACAAAAAGGTCAATTCACAATATGACACACTCTATCAAGGTAAAATTTAACACTGGTGAATTATAGAATTAGGACAAAACGTTACAAGATCTGGAAAGAATTCTTTTTAAAAAAAAGCTTATTTAAATGCATGGATAAAATAAAAACATTAAAGGCCACACTAGTATCATGGATGACATAAAGCTGTTAGACATCTAATCAACACAATGTTATCCAGACAATTAGACTGTCTTTATTAGTTTTTTTCGAGTGAAGATAAAATGACATGCAAGTCAACCTGATGATGAAATGACAGACTATTGTATGCTATGACAAAGTGATAAGACAATATATATAGGCATTAATAATGAATAATAACATCACTTTTGTAAAGTATTTGTAATCAAGAGTTTTGCCATTTTAAGAGGGTTGAGTGAGTTGATTTGTGTGCTTCAAGATTTGTCTCCGCCTGCTGTAGTTAATGATTTACCTTTGTTTAAACTCTGTGATCGTACAAAGTCAATTTCTGCATAGGACAAAGGAGGTTGCCTCTCATCTGCATCAGAAGAGTTTCTGCTTTTGCAGCGGGTCAATTTCCAGTCAGCATCTCCTTGTCCTTCAGAAATACTCAGGTCAAGACTTAAATAGTTCAAAGGCTTGAACCCAGCCTCATTACCACAGCTTTCCCCACTTCCACTGCTGGAGTTGGCCTTTTGCTCAGAGTTAGAGGCTACCTGTTGGAAGAAGCCAAGGTCAGGAATGCTATGCCTAGAGCGAGAACTGGAAGAAAAATGAGATCCTCCAGATGAGGTTGGATCACTTCCTGTTGATCTGTTACAAGCATCTGGATTAGATTCTAAATTCTGCATGCAAGGAGTGCTTCCCGGACGGACAAGGCCATGCCCATCTTTGTTGATGGCTGCAGTCATGTCCCCAAGGCTAAGAACATGACCATCTTTGGTCACAGTAGATATGAGGGAAGTCACATCACCAACACTGTGGCGAATCTTGGCTTCTACAACAACCATCTTTGCTTCTAAAGATTTCCCAAAAGTGGGGCTGGCTTCACCACAGAAAAACTCAACCCCGCTGCCCTTGTTGGGTGACATGGGGCTTTTCTCAGTGCTACTGCCTGAGGACTTTTCACCACTGGCTCTTCGACGTCGACCTTTGCTGGAACATGTTGTGTCTGAGCTATTGCTACTTAGAGAGTCTGACTTGCCTATTTTGATAAATGACTTCTCAGTGTCTGACAATATTTTGCGGTTTTTCTGAGATGAGCCACTGGGATGCTTCTGCCTGGAAGAGGCTGGTGTGGGTGAGGTAATCTCAGGCCCACTTAGGTGTTTATGCCTTTTGTTGTTGTCCCCCTGAAAAAATGACTGGGAGTTTGGAGCCTGGTTGCAGTTATTGAGTGTCTCGGGAGAAGGGGTGTGGTCTGGAATTGTGTCACATAGCTTTGACCTATCTGGGCTGGGATGGTGAGATGGAGAACTGGTGGCACTTTGTTGTGACAAGCTCTGGGATGAACTGTCACTTCCAGATAGTTGCCTGTGGAAGTAAGCCTTGGCCGACTGTGTAATGTTAGGTATCTCTGAGCTCACATCTATCCTAAGATCAGCTAATTTGGTAGCCTTATCACTGATCACACAAACAACTTTGGCAGGGACTATATTTAAATGAGGTTCGAATATAGTTTCTGGAGCAGCAGGATTAAAACTTAAATACTGACTTTCTTCTTCTGATTTGGACACTTGGGAAGGACTGTTTTTAGATACCTGAGGTCCTTCAATGGTAACACACTGCTGACTACTGCTAGAGGTTAGTTGAGGTATATGTTGTGTTGGAGTGGCAGCTTTGGCAGTGATGAGCGGAACACAACCTGAAGATGATGAGCAAGATTTGTCACATGGCTGTTTCACTGTGTCATGTAGACAGGGAGACTGACCTGAAGACAACGGAGCTAGTGTGATGACTGCTGGTTGTGTAGATGAGATCACAGAACTATGCGATGATGAGCCTGACTCTGGAGTAGATGATTTCATTACATTTGATTTTGTGTCTACTGAGCTCATTCTGCTAGAATCTGACTGACTGGAACAAGTAGGCTGTTTAGGAACAGATTTGTCAGTCACAACAGGAATTTGAATGTAAGAGACAGTAGCCCCAGGAGCTGTATAATTCAGTGATGCATTTTTCCCAGGCTCAAAGCCTACATACTCTTGACCATCTGACTGCACTTCTGGTGATTTCCTAGTCAGGGGTAAAGGAAAAAATGGAAATGCAGTTGTGGGTTTTGCCTGACCACTGGTTTGGTCTTTAGCCACTGTGGTCAGCTGCTGTGTGGTTGTTCCAGCAAAGCTTTGTGAAGCTGCTTTTCCAGGCTGGTAATCAACATAGTCAAGTGCTGGTGATTGACCTTGCTGGTAACTTACTGAGTTATGAACTAGCACTGTTCCTTGCTGAAAAGAATTACATTGCCGAGGAGGCACTACTCCAGATTTTGAGACAACACATTGCTGAGCTGATATTGTTGCAGGTTTACAGCCAATATAGCTCTGTGCTGGTATTGCACTAGACTGATGGCCTGCAGTGTCTTGAGCTGGAACAGTGCCAGGGTTATAACCAACATAGTTCTGTGCTGGACTTGCACTAGACTGACGGCCTGCATTGTCTTGGGCTGGAACAGTGCCAGGGTTATAACTAATATAGTCCTGTAATGGCATTGCACTAGACTGACGGCTTGGATGGTCTTGGGTTTGGTCAGTGGCAGGATTATAACTAACATAGTCCTGGGCTTGTTTTGCTCCTGGCTGATAACCACTACACAGCTGTACCTGTTGATTTCCAACATAATGCTGACCTGGCATTGCAACTGGTTGACAGCCAACACACTGCTGTCCATGCATTGTCATTGGTTGATATTTTTGCTGTCCTTGAATTGCTCCAGGTTGAAAGTTGCCACACTGCTGTCCATATGGTGTCACCGACTGATAACCTACAAACTGTTGTGTGTGCAGTGCCCCTGATTGATGGCTTCCACACTGCTGTCCATGCATTGTTCCTGGTTGATAGCCTACATACTGTTGTCCATGCATTGTCCCTGGTTGAAAGCTACCACACTGCTGTCCTTGCATTAATCCTGGTTGGTAGCCTCCACAATGTTGTCCATGTATAGCTTCAGGCTCAAAGCCAACATAGTCCTGTGCTGAAACTGCTCCAGACTGATATCCTCCTCCTGTTAGGGCAGGAGGTGGGTTTGTACTTGGTTTAAATCCAACATATTCTGGTACAACTTTGGCGGAAACATGTTTGGCTTGGGGCACAGAGCTTGGCAAGACACCCCCTTTAACAGTTGGGGCATTCAGAGGCTTGACCGGTAAAGCTTTTGAAACTGGAGGCAAAGCAGGATTGTATTCAGTGTAAGCTTCATCTTCAGCCCGTCCAGGCTGTTGGGCTTTGCTAGATGACTGCTGAACTGTTTTAAAAAACTGGCTTACTGATTGTGTTTTTGTATGGGGGGGATGGTCACCATCTCCTAAAGTCACAGTGGGACTAAATTCAATATATTCATCATCGGGGTCATCTAAGGGTTTTTTAGGCTGTACAGCAGACAAAGAAGCTTGGTGCTCCCTATCAGTAAAAAAGGCTTTAACGTTGCTCGGCTTGCTGCCCATGGACCCACTTTTTTTCCGAAAATCTTTTCCAAGGCTGGCATTCTTTTCCATCGAAGACTGCCTTGAGGTTTTACGAATGGAATCACTGCTGCCACCAGTGCGAGTAGAAGTAGAGGCTGACGTTGTTGTTGGGGGGAGGAATATGCCAGAAGATGTTGGAGATGATGAGGACATTGACACAGAAGAAGCCTTTCTGGCAGGGCGAGATATTTTCTTATCTCTGGCCCCCACAGACCCAGTTCGAAGCTTGTTACTCACAGGTTGTTGAGGATCATAGACAACATAGGTATCCACATTCTCCAGAGAAGCAGAGCGGCTGTTATCCCCATGTTTCAAACTGTCCATGTCCATGTTGAAGTAAGCCGAGTCCGTCTGTGGTTGAACAGATGATGAGGGTGAGATAAAACTAACTGGCCTCTTGTCGACAAGACTGCTAGAATGCTGCTGATTATACTCCATTGTCATGTAGGAATCTCCCCCACCAGCTTGTGCATTCAGCGGAGCCATATCTGCATAGTCATTTGTTTCTTTTAGGCCAGCCTGCTGGTAACTGCGCTCTGAGATTACCTCTGACCTGCGGCTACTACTACTGGAGTCAGATCTGATGCGATGAGGGGATGACTTCCGTTGGGTGGTTCCCAGCTGCATAGTCATATACCCAGGATCAACCTCCACTTTAAACTGTGGGGAAGGAGTGCTCCTCATCTCCGCATAGTCACTTGCATTGGATCCAGTCTTCTTCCTTATATCATGTCCCATCTTACGCAAGCTCTCGCTGGAAACACGCAAAGATTCGAAAGAGCCTAACAATGAAGACTCCTGAGACAGTCTGTGCTGAGGCTCAAGCGCTAGTCTGGACTGCTCCATGATCAATTTACTGTACTTAACTGGTCGAGTGCCCTGGCCATGGCTGGATGACCTGGGCCTACTCATGGGCTGTAGTTTCCCAAAACTAGAGGTGCGTGGCCTGTAGTTGAAACTATCACTAGCAGTA
Organism: Biomphalaria glabrata; assembly: GCF_947242115.1. Classification (NCBI taxonomy): domain Eukaryota; kingdom Metazoa; phylum Mollusca; class Gastropoda; family Planorbidae; genus Biomphalaria; species Biomphalaria glabrata. Next base: position 21,182,032 of record NC_074727.1, read on the forward strand.
CGTGGTCTCATGGGCATGTATTCCATAAAGGAATCAGAGTCATCAGACTTGAGTGATGCACTCAATGGACTGGCACTCTGTGAAGGTGACCCCATGCTGTGCTCTTTACGTGCTGAAATCAACAAGAATACATTTAGTTTAGAAATAAGTTGCATAATCAATTAGTCAAATCTAAATAAACAAATATTTACAAATAAATTATTCCCTTTAAAATATTAACTCCTAATTTTTTACAACAGATTTTATTGGTATTCTCAATTCTGTAAAAAAAAAAAAAAATGTACAAAATAATTAACAACTTAAGTAAAAAAATTACGAGTTATATCAATAAAGCTGTTGTACACTATATTCTTTGACTACCTTTAAGGTTGTTGATAATATGGGGCGCACTGGTGGCCCTTGACATGTCATTGACACCTCCTCGAGGGCCCATCTCCATGTAGCCTTGATCTTTCTTGCTGACTGGCCTGCTGCCTAGGGAATAAGTGCGTGGTGGTAGACCAGCTGTATCATCTGACAGCATGCACTTGGCAGGCTCAGGTCTGAGTATCCCAGTTGAACTGGATAAGCTATTGGGCATCTCCATTGGGAGATAACCTTCATTGCCTTGAAATGAAAATATATCAATGAGGTAAAACTTTCATTTGCCCAATGCAGTAATACATAATTTAATTTGCAATAAATTAAATGATGGGGTTACCTCTAACAGACACAATTAGAAAATAATTATTATTTCTTCTAGGTATTGATCTAGAAACCAGCACTATGGAAATTAATATAAACAAGCAAAACATTTCCTTCACATTTAGACCACTAAGTTTCCACACACAAAACATTTTGAACAATAACTTAAACAGGGCAACAGAATGTTGTAGTGTTCACATCAGCTGGGGCTGTTACTTACTTCCTCCTTCCCTCACTGTGGGGAGTGTTGAATGGTGGCTTTCAGAAAAACTGTGCATCGGTATCGGCGCAGTCCCATGGTGCGCTGTTGCTGCTACCATCCCAGGACAACCTGTCAATGACCCTTGGCTGTGTGTGTAGCCCTGGGGTTGGCTGTTGCTTCCCATGGTCATGTAAGTGTCAGGCTGACTTTGTGCAGTGACTGTTTGACTGTTGGTAGGGACAGTTTCTGTAAATAAAGTTTTATTTTTAAAATCCCTTGGAGAGGGTGGCCAAGTAGTAAATCTTTAAGGTCTTATCCTTTCATTACACAGTCTTGCAAGCTGAATGGATATTGTACATTTCAGCAAGCAAATGAATAAAAGGGAGCCAAGGGGAAGTAAGTTGTTACCCTTTCAGACCTTGCAAACTTTAGGTCTTAATGACCTATCAACCACCTATTCTTTCACCAACTTAAGTCAGAATTGAGTGGACTCACGGGCATTCTAAAAATCATGAAATTCAAAATCTGTCTTCACCAAGATTTGAAACTGAGACCCTTTAGTTCAGAAGTCAAGCGCTTCACCACTCAGCCACCACAACCTCAGTCAAGGGGAATAAGGATGATTTTTTTTCACAATGGACAATGCTGATGAGATAATAAGAAACAGTCATCGAGTATTTGGTTTGCTTCCACCACACGGTTCTCTGTATCTTTTAAGTACTTCCTCAGTCATGTGTCAGTATCTAAGTAACCGCCTTCTGCGCAGATTCCCTACTAGACTTTTTTCAAGGTTCAAAAGAAATAATGGACTAAAATTGGTCATAACAGTCCCATGTGGTATAAACAATAATTATTAACAAGAAACATGGTAATTTGTTTTGTTTCGTTTTCAATCAATAATTACTTCACTTTTTGGTTTACCTTTTTGTGAATGAGAGCTACTGGCCATGTTTAAGTAAGTGCTTTCCTGTGATGTGGATGTGGTCATCTGAGCATTCTTTAAGTTGTCCATCTCATAGTACTCCTGCACTTGCTCTAAAAGAATACATTATCAAATAACTATATTACTTTCCTTTCTTTTTCAATAAGTAGTATGATTTAACATTACAAAACAGGTTTTTTTAATCAGGTTTTAAGCATACAAAGGATTCACAAGACACACCACATTGTGGAAAAATATAACAGTTCTAGGTGGGGCTAGGGAGCTGCATAGTAATATATTAACTGTTCTAGTGATGATGGTATTTAAGAAAAACGCTATACTGTATATAGTAACTTGTTGTGCAAGATATTTCTTATAGACCTCTTAAGCTCTTGTGTTTAATACAGCAAGATCACCAACATTTAAAAATGAGCAATTAACTGATATTTATTAATTAACTGATATTTATTATGTTCTTCAATCACGAAACAAAAATAAGTTATATTTTTAGTGATATTAGGCTTTTTGTGCGTAAGTGAACCATGAACCCCAATATTTAAAAAATAAATAATACTAAAATAATGTAAAAAGCATTAACATAAATTTATTGCAGAATAAAACCTGGAAGTATTGTTTAAATCATTTAGGTCATGACTGCCCATTAAGCTGTACATAAGTAATTTTAAAACCCTTTCATATACAAGGTGCTAGGTAATTTTCTTTTGTTTTGTAATGCACAGAACATATAAACTTGTATCTTTAAACAAATGTATACACTAAATTGTCAGAACAATTACTTGGACACCCATTAATATCTAATTATTATAGAAATCAATAACGGATTATTCTTTGAAACATTATCTTTGAAAAGTTGGCTTGATGGTTTGTTTATCAAAGAACCATAAATGGGAGGTATTTTTCCTATACAAACTTTTCACAAAGGAACAAACTGTTAAGAGATTTTAACTTTAGAAAAGAAGCTCTAAACATTGATTTGAAAAATACTGCAATGTACTTAGACTCCTGTGTATTCATTTTCTTACATCTCTAAATGTTATAATTGCCTAAAATTCAATAAACATAGTTTCCTTTTTTTTTTAAAACTTTATTTATTTTATGGTGATGCTGACATTAGAGCTCCAGTATTCAAATCTGTGCATTTTTCATGAACTATTTTGAAAATATTCATAAATTTTAGTTTTTTCAATGACTTGGAATTAAAGATTCATCCTTGGTCAGTGAGTTGTGTTTTTTTTTCAAATCCAAAATGTAATTAATTTTGAACTCTATTCTAAATTCTAAACCAAAATTAACATTTTCTGATAGCAAATCAAAAAATATTTTAGGTATAATCATAACATGGTAATGCACTACAAATGGGCAAAGTGAATGAATCAGTGAAAATAAACCCAGAGACACTGAGAGTTAATGCAAAATATAGAATCTGACCTAATAATTTATTTTTACAGCTCAATAGTGTTTTAAGATAATATTTTTACTGTTTTGTCTGGCCACAGTCATTTATAAGGAAATAAAAAAAATAAACTAACCATCAAGATGGTTTGGAGAGGATGGGGGTGACATGTCAGGAGGAACCATGCTGACTGGGTCCATATCAGTGGTTACAAGGCTGAAACGAGAATAAAATTAAAATTAAAGTTAAACTAACTGTAGCAACTGGATTGCACTAAAAGTCCAATGTTATTGCATAATACTAAATACCATACATTAGAAAATGAGCAATTTTGTAAGTAGGAAAGATTGCTAACCAACACTTAGTTTGTATGACTAAAATGAACTAATGTTTTCCTGTCGGATAAACACACATAATTTTATAAACTAAAGCAAATTATCTACTTACGGAAAAACCACTTCCATTTTGTCTTCCGTGTGACTGTAGCGTGACTCTGCAGTGTTTGTTCTTGGTCTCATTATGGGCTGAAGATTGTCAATAGGGCTGTTGACCAAACAGAAAGAGAATTTATAAGACTTTAGCTGAAGCAAAAATAAATAAATAAATAAAGACAATAACATTTCTACATTTCTGTATATAATCAACAAATTAAGTTTATTCTACTTTGAGTCTTAATTTAAACCCAGGTAAAAAAAAAAAAAAATACATTTTCATTCTTTCACTAAGGCTAAATATTTAATATAAATATAGGACCTTAATACACTCATTTTAATGTTTGAACCAAAAGTAACTGGACCTCAATGTTTAAAATGGGATGGTTGAGTGACTGAGCATTTGAGTTACAATCCCAAATCCTGGAAATAGCATTCAAAATTTGTATTTAGGACTGAAGTTTTCAAGTTGACCCAGTTTCAAATGGGTACCAGGCTTCACCAAGGTTCAGTATGGTAGATGGGCTTTGTGGAAGCTACACAACACATTCTTGAGCTGTTTGCCACTATAAGGCCTGAACTCGACTTTACTTGGCAATTAAATCTCTTAAGACTTCAGGAGACACTTTATACACATAGCACCAATCAATAAGACTGATAAAGTTGCATGCAATATTAGAAAGACTTGTCCATTACTACAATGATAAGTCTAACAGTATCTGTTGTGATCATGCCCCTTTATTAATAACTGATCATGCCTATTTCTAAATCTAGCATACTTCTCTATAAACTGTTACGTGCACAGCATAGTGTGAATGTGGAATGGTGTGAATGCATGTTTAAAGGGGAAGATAGAAGAGGATCCGAAAATGGAGTAATGTAAACAATGTTATTATTGACACACTATTATGTGTTGAATCAAGATTAAAGTCCTCATAATCTTCTATAGATGAGTCTGTTTGGTGTATGATTAAGAGTTTTATCTGCTCATAACATAAAAAAATGAAGACTGGACATGCCCTATTACTAAGCCCAGTGTCTATGAACTATAGAGTAAGACTGATCATGCTCAATTAGTAAACATACTCTGCTTCTTTGAACTAGTAATTAGGATCTAGGCGTTGTTATGAAGAAAAAAAAGATTTACTTATTAGGACTAGTGGGAGAGGCTACAGGCTGCCATGACGATGATGATGGGAAGCAGGAATGTGGACGAGACGAAGGTTGCTCTGATCGTCTCCCAGGGCTGCTTAGAGAGAAGAGTGGACGTTAGAAAAAAAAAATGTAAGCAAAGTTTGGCTTCCTACTTAAGGGGCTTTATTGTCAAGTGGTAAAGCATTTGAGGCTGACAAACCAAGGATCTCAAGTCCTGATGTAGAAAGCAATTTTTATTCAATGTCTTTAGGACTTCCTAGTGACTATCAACATCTGCTAGGAAGAATAAGGAAATTGTCAAGTGGTAAAGCATTTGAAGCTGACAAACCAAGGGTCTCAAGTCCTGATGTAGAAAGCAATTTTTATTCAATGTCTTTAGGACTTCCTAGTGACTATCAACATCTGCTAGGAAGAATAAGGAAATTGTGAAGTGGTAAAGCATTTGAAGCTGACAAACCAAGGGTCTCAAGTCCTGATGTAGAAAGCAATTTTTATTCAATGTCTTTAGGACTTCCTAGTGACCATCAACATCTGCTAGGAAGAATAAGGAAATTAATCAAATGTATCCACTGCATAAAATTATGCTAAATCACTGGCTCTGTGCATTATTTCACCATGCCAATGTAGCTACAGCATATCTTAGATAAACTTTAACTCTTTCCCTTTTAAATCTATGTTATTCCAGTGGCTCATTTCAAGTGACTTCTCCTTCCACTGCCCAACTTTTAAAGCTATTAATATTCAGACTTGAACTATGAACTATAACAGACAAGCTGGTCAAGTGGATAAGCACTCAGTTGCCAATCTGAAATTCATTGATATGAGGTCTTAGGTCTCAATAAAGTCAACTAGCCTCAACTGAGGAAAATAAATGAGTAAGTTTTTACTATGGCCAAATAACATCCCCATTAACTAGTAGACTTGAAACTGTCCAATAGAACAGTGTTTATCATATACCCATATTCCAAATGAAGCCCAAACTTTCAAGCATCTGCAGAGGCTGAGCGGTAAAGTGGCTTCTGGAACCTGGGGTCCCAGGTTCAATCCTAGTAAATACTGGGATTTTTAATTTCAGATCCTTGAGGCGCCTCTGAGTCCACTCAGCTCTAATGGGTACCTGACATAAGTTGTCGAAAAGTAAAGGCGGTAGGTAATTGTGCTGGCCACATGACACCACCAATAGACTAAACTAAATTCAAACAAGGAATAACTTCTTTCAATAGCATTGGTCTTCTTGTTTAACCTTGTGTATTACAAAAAAAAAAATGAAGGACATGTACCTTGTATGACTGTCAAGCCTCCTACGACCAATTGATAATTGGGCCAACTTGGTTGCTGCAGCATTCATATAGCTGTAATGAAGAGAAAAAAAAAGTAGCTTATAAACAGTATTATCGGTTACGGAGAAAATTAAACTATATGTCATGTTTTGGTATTGTACAGAAGTCAATATATAAGTCACTATATATGTTCTAAATATATTTAAAGGCAGACTTTCCTTTTTTTTTATATATTTAAACTGCCTATTAATTTTGTCTCTTTGATAAAATAAAAACAGACAAGTTAATACAAAATTATTTTTAGTCAAACCTTGTTTGTTTTGGGATTAGTAATGTGCTCATTATAAACATGTACTAACTCTGCACTTATTGCTAAGTTAAGATTGGAACACGGTAGTGGAGTGGTAAAGAATGGAATCTGGTTAATTATATTTTGTGCTGTTGCATTGATGGCGCTTAATGTTGTGAACTTGTTTCAAATAATCCAATCTCAATGCAAGGCCAGCTCTATGACCACAACACAATAAAGATTTGAAGAACTGTCTTGTAAACATTATGAATAATATTTATTTACAAATAAGGATTGATCGTCAACATCTAATAAAGTCGTATCAACTGAAGATGGCTTCTATTCTATCAGGGAGTCAGGTCACTATATCTATATATGGTGTGTACACTACAAAAGGCCAAGCGCATTTTAACTTTTATGTTGTCTACCCAAATTTCCCTCTGTCATGTCAATGTCACTAAGCATAAGTGTTATTTTCTATATTTGGAATGTTACTTTAAATTGAAGTTATTGATTCTCTTTTTTACCAGGTACTAGCAGAGACTATTATGTTTAATTCAAGATTTAAATAAGCCCCTGAGGATTCAACCACGTCTAGAGGGTGCCTGACATTTGTTGTACAAAGTACTATGTCCCCAGAGTCAACCAAGTCTAGAGGGTGCCTGATATTTGTTGTACAAAATAAGGTCATCATGCTAACTATATAAAACCCTAATTTATCACTGGCCCAAAAAAATCTACATGTCTTAGGGGAACTGTACTTTTTGTTTTTGTTGTAAATATGAAGCATAAACAGTCACCACATCAGGACACAATTGTTAAGGTCCTAATAGTCACAAGTCTGGTTCACTTGTTCAATAGAAAATAGGACTGTGGACTTTTACCTTAAAAGAATAGAGTGCATATCCTTGGCAACACTAGCATCTTCCACTACAAAAGTAAACTCTCCTTCTCCCATTGGAGCATGTTTGCCCACCTCCACACCAAATGAGTTGTCTGTGGTGGCTATTGATCTGATCGTACTCAGCTGTGGAAAGAGGCAAGATCTGTGGTTACTTATTGTTTGACCTAAGTGGCTTTTTAGTGGTGATTTAAATCCTACATGATTCTACTTTGAAGTCCGCTCATTAATGTTAGACAAATAAAGAGCTTTTTATGTTAAGAGTTGAATTGTGTGTGTTGTAAGTCCTTTGAAGTGAAGTGTTCCTCAGAGCTTTTATAAATGTCTTTATGTTGATTTGATGTATTCCTACAAGCTGAGTGACAAAAGTCTTTCACTTGAAATATGACATTTGTACCAAGCAACAGGCCACATTGTAATGCTAAGACAACAGTGGTAGATAAATATAGTGTGCTAAACATATTCATTTTCAGTCAACAAATCAAAAGTGTCATCAATGAAACTTTGCTTTTTAGTTAAATGATCTTAAATGTTGAGGAAACAGAAATAATCAACAATGCTAACTTAAGTGTTTGTTCTCTGGACATCTGTGTTGGAATTGTACATTTTTATTCTGCATTTAACTAATATTTTGATATCTATCAATACTACACAAGTCATCATTCAGAAATCATCCTTTTAGGTTTTTTTTTTGGTCATAATGCTATTATTTGTGTTAATTTTCTTTTCAAAACCTAATAATCTGAAAAGAAGATAAATATTAAGTTCCCCTGTTTCTCAGTGGCCTAAACATTTGAAGTGCTATGTGTTTAGGACAATGATTAACTCAACTGTGTTTAGTGGGCCTACTGACACCAAGCACTCCTTTGGAGATGAGGGAACTTTTAGTCTCAACTACATAGTGAGAATTCCAAGACTTAAACCTGCAACCTTCAGGCATGAAGCCTATTGTTTAACCACTTAACCACTCTATCCTAAAATGTCTTGTTCCTATTACATGACATGTATCAGTGGAACAGATTTAAGGTAAACCTTTTTCTACTTTCCACACCATGAAGAGCTGAATGAGCATGAGGTAGAGAATACACTTTATGACAAGCTGTAAAGGAAAAGAAAGTTGATGGTACTAGGCAAGCAAGTCATAGACTTAAACAAAGCTCAAATCAAGGACAGAAAGTGTAATAAGACTTCACATCTAAGGAAATGATTTTTAACACTATACCTTAAAAAACATGGATTTAACCTACATGTATATTATACTCAGGTTGATATTTGTTAGTCTTGAAGAGAGATAGGGTGTTTTCATTTAGGCATAGTCTGTATTGACCTTTAGGAATGAGACACTTGGTATGTACATTGATGGACCAGACATGATCTGAAAACAGAAGAACAATATTACAAATAATCTGACATTAAAGCAATGGACAAGGTGGATGAGAGTTAAGCTATGGACAAGGTAGATGAGAGTTAAGCTATGGACAAGGTGGATGAGAGTTAAGCTATGGACAAGGTGGATGAGAGTTAAGCTATGGACAAGGTGGATGAGAGTTAAGCTATGGACAAGGTGGATGAGAGTTAAGCTATGGACAAGGTGGATGAGAGTTAAGCTATGGACAAGGTGGATGAGAGTTAAGCTATGGACAAGGTGGATGAGAGTTATGGAAAATACATTAAAACAAAACATGGTGGAAGAGAGAGTTACAGAAATAGTTCAGAAATAGTAAAATGTGATGGATATTTCTTGCTTCTGCACTGAAATGGTGCCCTGACATTTGTTTTTGTACAATAAAAGGAACTTGGTCAGGTTATAGTCCACAGAAGCTATAAAAACCTGAACATGTCAAAGTAAAGGCCTCAAAGGGACACTTTATGATGATGGCAGAAAAAAATTTCATTTAGTTCAAACACTAAATTTGAATACAAATATTTAATCTAATTTTATCCACCATTCCCAACCACCAAACTTTCAAACCATATAAAAACCTTATAAAGGACTTCTGTATCCCCAGGAAAAAAGTTGTGTACTATTTTTTTCCCAATTGTACAGTTAATATTTTAAACAAAAATGACAAAATCCTACACCTTTTTGACTAAAGGTTGGAACTACCACTCAACATAATGAATTAGATTAGAATTAGTATGCTGTATGTGTATATCTAAATCTAAATAGATAGAGATAGACATAGAGATAGATAGATAGATAGATAGATCTATAGATCTATATATATATCTATCTATCTTCTTTTTTCTTGTGTGAAATTGAATTGAACCAAAATGTTATCAGAAATTATTCTTCACTCCAATGATAAAATGTTGCATCAATAGTTTGGGGTGATGTAGTACAAACACGAAAAGGAAAAAAAAAAAAAAAAAGAACAAAAAAAAAAAAAAAGGGGGGGGGGTAAAAATGAACATACACGACGAAAACATATAAGGCCACAAAAACCCATTAGAAGAAATGTCACGTTGACCTAGACGTCTAGCTACAAACAACGGGAAAGGATGAAAAAAAAAAAGTCCTGGCTTTTGTCTCTTTCATTAAAGCGTTGGTTTCGTCATAGAGCAAACAAAACATGACATACCCAACATTCCAACAAGTCTATAGAAATGTTGTAAGTATACGAGACGTAGATAATAAAAAACAAACAAGGCGATTCTGTTTTCTCCAGCTTGGAGAGGGCCATGAACAGGAGGAAGCATTTCTTTTTTTTTAACCTCCCAATGTGCCATGCACTTTCCTATCTCAACGTGTTGTTCACTCTGACACAGACATACGTCACATAAACACTCTCACATGGACGTCTTATTAAATACGCTCATAAATATTTTGTCTATTCGAACGTATCTGGGCAAAGAAACCAATGAAAAACACTTCGTTTACTTTTGTCTCAGATGAAACCAAAGGGAGAGGGGATAGAGACAGGATATTACCTGTTCTACGAGAAGCCGTTAAAGAAACCATCAAGAAGCTACAAATCAAAGTCGAATTACGAGTTAACAAGACTGAACATATTGTTCCTACATCAACTAGCAACATACACGCTGCAAAATAATATTAAAGAGGTCAATAGCCCCATAGAATGACCTTCCCCTTTCTGTCCTCGTCAGGACTGCGTGATTGTGAAACTACTCGTGGGAATACTATGCAATGGAAAGTAGCAATAAAACGTTTGGGTGCGAAGGTCGAGGTCGTCGAGTTTGGCTGTAAACAAGTTGGTAGAGGAACTTTATAATCGCCCCACCCAGAACTGAAAGATATCTTTTTTCCCCCTAATTTTCTTAACAGAGTGAACAACATATGAAAAAAAAAAAAGGGGGGGGTGGCTAGCGAGACCCACGACCTGCCAATCGATTCATGAGTTTAGATGTCGTGTGTCAGTCTTGGCTTATACCCTCCCCCTAAACAGTGACTGCTGTTACTGCGAGTGCACATACCATGTGTGTTGTTCCGACATTCCGGACATGCACTGTAAAGGTGCACTCAGATATCCCTGTTAGCCTTCAACGTCAACGTCAACTGAGACACCCACCTCAAGCCTCATTAGGACTAGGGACGTCTTTGATAACGTGGAAGAAGGATTTCGGAAACTCCCTAGTTGTACCCCCCGGTTATTAGCAGCGATATTATGATGTCAAGCAAGCGAGATAACTCGGAGAAAACCACCATGAGGAGGTAACTCTACTTGATATGCACTTTAAAGGTTGATTTTTTTTTTTAATTTTAAATAGATCGGTTCACGTGACTTACAACCACTACAATTTTCCCCCAACAGCCAATCACTCACAACCAGCCTACTGTCCATACAAACCACACTGGCAACCACTAGATGCTATATCCACATGAATGTGCGCACTGTGTTGAGAAAAACTACAATGAATGACACCTTGACGATTGAGTGTGGGAAAAAAAAGAGACAATTCCCTCTTTATGAAGCTGGTGAAGTTTTCTAGGAGCGATTACTTTGTTCTTAATACCTAATAAATATTAAACTTTAAAAAAAAAGGGAAAATGTTTTTACCCACCCCAACCCCAACAAAAATAAATACTGATTACTCCCATGTATAAATATATTGAATATATAATTCTATAGTGATTCAAAGACTTAAAAGCAGTATTATAAACATTTGCATATTGTCCAACTCATGAATTCTACCTCAAAAGGTGCACACAAATGTTCCTCAACGTATTTTTTTTTAAACTCTGTAGAATACATACGAGATTACCCGCTGACGTACTTTAAAATACATACGAGATTACCCGCTGACATACTTTAAAATACATACGAGATTACCCGCTGACGTACTTTAAAATACATACGAGATTACCCGCTGACGTACTTTAAAATACATACGAGATTACCCGCTGACGTACTTTAGAATACATACGAGATTACCCGCTGACGTACTTTAGAATACATACGAGATTACCCGCTGACGTACTTTAAAATACATACGAGATTACCAGCTGACGTACTTTAAAATACATACGAGATTACCCGCTGACGTACTTTAGAATACATACGAGATTACCCGCTGACGTACTTTAGAATACATACGAGATTACCCGCTGACGTACTTTAGAATACATATGAGATTACCCGCTGACGTACTTTAGAATACATACGAGATTACCCGCTGACGTACTTTAGAATACATACGAGATTACCCGCTGACGTACTTAAGAATACATACGAGATTACCCGCTGACGTACTTTAGAATACATACGAGATTACCCGCTGACGTACTTTAGAATACATACGAGATTACCCGCTGACGTACTTTAAAATACATACGAGATTACCCGCTGACGTACTTGTGACCCAAATAAAAATACGCAAGCCAATTTTATTTTATTTTTTTGGTTAAGATGATTATAATTTGAGACACAGTTAAGGTCAGACCAAATTTTTCCATGTGTTTCCAATTAACTAATAATTTTTTTTTATAAACTGTCAAATTTTTAGGAAAATCATTAGAACCTTTTTCGAGATCGTGCCCACCCACCCAGGATTTCTGAACCCATGAAGAATTTGCAAGCTGAAAAGATGAATAGTTAAAAGTGTAAAATTAGCATTCAACATGTATTTGTATATTACTAAAAAACAAATCAGTATTTTAGAGATGTAACTAGTATGTAGCTATGCAACTTGTGGCCTCATGAACGCTAAACCCACGGGCCACAAGTCTCTACTTGACACTCGGTGCGGTGAACTCGTTTCCTTGGAGGTCAACTTTGTGGAGTTCTATATTTTGGTTGTTTGGTCTCGGTGGGGCCAGGTAAACAAGTGGCTTGCAAAGGCTACCAGGTCGACGTCCTGTATTCGGGTCAATGGGCGGCCAGCGGCTTTGAAAGAGACAACAAAAAACAGGTCTTTAACTAACTGACCCATGAGGACTAACTCATCACGAACGCAAGTGCATATCCGTTATTTAGTGCAAGGTTCGAATCCCATAAAACGCTTAGTAGTTTATCGTTTATTTTGATAATTCCTCTTTTCAGCTTGCATACTCTTCATGGGTTAAGAGTGGGTGGGCGGACACGGATTTAAAAAATGGCTGTAAAGATTTTCCTAGAAATTTGACAGTTTATGTACATCTTTGGGGGAAAAAAATAATAGCCAATTGGCCACACAGGGAAAACTCTGGTCTGACTGTTATGATTTTGTACTTGTTTAAAATGAAATATGGCCAGGAGGTCTAGACATTATCTTGAACACACGGACGTCAGCGTGCATTTCCCGCATGGATTCATGAAAGAGTTCAATAAATAGATAGACGTTCAGTCAGAAGACCGTGTAGTGTAAGTCTGGATCGATAGACCTAGCAATACATTTATAGATTCACTTCACCAGAATTGTCTTTCGGAAAAGGGAGGGGGGGGGGGAATTGGGGCGAGAAAAAGTGTTCCTTTTTTTTTTATTAAACAAAGCATAGATCAACTCTGGTAAAAAGTTTGAACAAAAATTTAATTTCTCCCACACCCATTCTCGGATCAAGTAAAACCTTGCACAATTATTCATTGGCGTAGACAATACACGCATCATTAAAAAAATACTTCATCATGAGAGATTGTTGAAAGTGTGGAGTTTTTCCCCTTAGATGAGCTTAAAGGATTTTTGTATTTTGCTTGTTTAAACTAGTAATTATGAGCAAATATGAATAGCTCTTACTAATTGTCATCAGCATCATAAAGGAGAGATTGGTTGGTTGGTTGTTGTTTCGTGTTTCGTTGTGATACGCTCTTCCAATTCAGGAAGTACATTTGTTACATGGGGACTTGACCTTGATTGTCGGTTTGCAAGTAAACAAGCATCACGTCACAGTTGCTAATACACCCAAAATAGCGCCATTAGCATTAGGTCGTCATTGAAAAAACAATGCAACCTAATTGAAATGAAGCATGCAGTGGTTATTTCTAGCTCAACTGATCCATCAATAACATTGCGTTGGGTCCACCCCATTAGATTTAGACAAGCCTCGGTCATTTTCACTTTCAAACGAGACAGCACGTGCACACACCATTGGTACAGCACAAAGGAAATTAATCAGGAAAATGAATCAGTTTACTGTCTAAACAATGTGTGTGTGTCTAAATTAAAAGTTCGCGAGACTAGATTGTTCTGCTCAGCTACTTGAATTGTTTAGGAATAATTCAAATTGATTACTGTAAAAAAATTTTAAACACTTTTTTTTTGTTTCGTACAAGTTTGCAAGCTACATTTTTAACATTCATTTATTTTTCTCATTTGTTTTAGCACACATTTATCTTTAAACGGAAAACGAAACCAGTTTAAAACTTATTTTGTTTTGCTGTCACGCCAATACATTCCTGTAGTGCCTCCACGAGTGTTCACTTCATGTCCAGCCCTCTTGTGTGTGTGTGTGTGTGTTCTTATATTTTCCCATAAAACTACGCAGCACTGCCAGACCTAGGTTTACTGACGTCAACACGTCCGGCCTGTCCTTCACACTGCCTTGATGTCAGGTCAATTAAGGAAGAGTACAGTGATAGTTTAAGCATGGCTACAATGTTGACCTACACCTTCCCACAGTTTGCCCCCAAACGATTCTAATCAACGTGCCCCTTGAATACAAATGGGAAAAAGGTCAAAATGAAATGTAAAAAGTCCAAACCCAGAGTCTGCAGTACAAAGGGCACACGATAAAGTTTTGTGTTTGTACTGCAGACGGAACAATGTTAGTGAAAGCAGCAAAGTGATTACCTGTCCTTAGGTAGATACAACGGACCTCATTCACCATTCGTAAACAAACAATATTTAGTCACGTGATAATATTGATAAACAACGGGGGAAAAAACAATCACGTGATAGCCACTGTGTCTTAAAATACGATCGTAATTTTTATAGAAGAAATAGAGAATCGCGTGGCTAAATATTGTTTGTTTACGACTAGTGAATGACGTCCATTCGTGTGTATGCCACACCGAGAGTGTCTGAGAAAAGATTGTTTTCGCGACATGACATGTTTAGACGCTTACTTAAAGCTGTGTGTATGTGTTGGGTTCTATAAATATCCATACATCCTATTATTGAAAGTTTAATTAGTCTATTATTAAATTCATGTCAGGGCTGTCTGATTGACTGCGTAGTAGGTACCATGCTTTGCCAGCGAGCCACCTCTGGACACATCCGCCTTTACTCACGGGAGCCGTCAGTGGCGTAGCTAGTGTAGGGGAGGAGGGGAGAGAATTTGATGATCCTCCCGCTCCCCCACTTGAGGGGGACCCCAACTGAGTGTCCGAAATTTGTTTTTAAATAAATTAAATATTACGTCACCGTCATGTAATCTCGCTTTTCACGTTGTTAAATAAGCGAGTGATCCTGTCGTATGTATGCCACACATGTATGTATGACTATTTCCGTGGTGCGAGGTCACTTTCAATTTCAAGGAGTAACTTTCATAGCGCTGACTAGTGCCGTGTTCCTATCAGGAAGTAACTTGCTATATAGGGTAGTTTATTTCATCATCCTTATCATTTAAGAAGAAACGCGATAAGAGCACTGAAAACATGGGAGACAATAAAGTGTCGAATACAAGTATCGCTATTTAGATGATTCCTACAAAGATACAGCAGTCGAAGAAGAGAAAATGTGTTTTGATGTGAGAAGTAGTTGTGAAGAGACTCCAGGGTTACCACAGTCAGAGAAAATATCTGAAGTAATTGATGCAGATGATGTCCAGTCTTCCAAAATCACTTTCTCCAGAAGTGGAAGAAGCTGTAATTAAGTACAAATACTTCGGATATATATCCAGCCTGGAATTTTATCTGAAGAACTGCGAGCAAAAATTCTGTTAAAGGGTAGCTTATTTTTCCAAAAAAAAAAAAAAAGATGAACAGTGCACTGCATCTTCTTCATGCAATGGGAAGTTATGAAATTTTTGCTTATCTGGAATTCTTGTCAAATCTCCAGCGCCAAATCAATATAGTTCAGAAGAAAGTAAAAAAGTCTGGACTGCACATATGGGAAGCTGCTGAAGAAATTAAAACCCTTTCATGCTTTCTGCAAAATGATGAGAAACTGAAAAACTGATCACTGATAGAAAGAGCAAAAGAAGGTAGTGAATGCTTGGATTTCCTGTAATCAAAATAACCAGAAGAAAGAAAAGACTTGATGGGGAGTTGGGTTCTGGTGTAGGACTGTCAATAGAACTGCAATTCAAATGTGTTGCAACAGAAGTGCTGGACAGACTTCATGTGGAGATGAAGGACAGATTCCAAAGGCTTGTGGAAAACCATGTGGACACCTTTGGGTGTCTTCTTGAACCAAGACACCTCTTGGAGTCGATGGATGATGAAACACTGATGAAAAACTGTGTTACTTTTCCTGTTTGATGAAATACAAACAAATCGCTTGTTCAATGATGTCATTGATGCACATCACTTTTCATCAACAAACCAGTGCCACAATCACCAATTGACATATTAAGGAAGCTGGTAATGACGTGTGCTCAAACCTTGTAACATCCATTCGAATAATGCCACTTCCATTGCTTCATGTGAGAGCCATTCTCAAAGCTCAAGTTAACCAAAAACTATCTCAGGAGCACAATGACGCAAGAAAGGCTTGGCATGGCTTTAATGTCAGTGGAATCACAAATACTAGACACTATCGATGTAGATGATGTTATAGATGCCTTTGCTGCACAGAAAGCACGACGTGAAGCGATATGAATTGAGATTTGTCACTTGTGCATTATTTCTCTAATAAACGTTATTATTCATTAAAAGTCTTAATGATTATTTCTTGTTAATGTTACTGATATACTGTACCTATTATAATCTAGGATTATATATTAATTAAGTACATTATCTCATGTCATGATGTCGATTGTCAAAATGCAAGGGGCCCCAAAGAGGTCAATCCCCCCAGGGCCCCCAAATCCCTACCTGGGAGCCGTTTTCCCCCCAAAAAGACGATCTGTTGCACAATAGTGGTGGTACAAGCTCCCTCGACTCAGGGGGAAAGCTCAAGAATTTAAATCTCCGTATAGCACGTCATTTAACGAGCTCCCAATTAACGACGATGTATGGACAGGGCGAAAAGCTACTAGATCTATGACCTAGCCATTTTAGAGACAGACATTTTTTTTATTTTTTACTTTTCTTTTTTTTTTTTTACAGATTACGAATTCGACTACAGGAGCGTGACAATACAGTTATAAAACGAAAAAAAAAACACAAAACCCAACGCTAATGATAAATTCAAAAGTGCATAGTTTTAAGCAAGACAAAAAACTACAATAATTAAGATGAATGGTATAAAGTATAAAGGATTGATTTTTGTCGGTGGGTGGGGGGGGGGGGGGGGACATCCATATGACAATTCAAGCAAATGCAGAAATGATGACTACTATGTCTAAACCCCAAGCCTACTGCAGGAGGGAGGAAGGGGCGGGGCAACAGCAATGAGGGTTCGAACTCGGGAGCACCGCGACGACAATCCAAAGCGCATGCCCCACCAGCAGACAACCACTAAGAGTGCATTTAGAACTAGACCTTAGCAAGACCTTCCAGGTGCACTTAGAAATTAAACGACTCTGTTCACACACAAGAACTACGTCTGTAGCAGTGTGTCCTGAGATACATACAGTTGCCCTTCTACCTTTGCTGCACTCGTATATTTTTACCAATTTGATTTTAGTAGCATTACAGCTTAGCACACCAGCTTCTTTACAGTTATGTTTCCTATCCTTTAAAAAAAAAAAAAAAAAAACTAAAAATAGCTGAAGTAGTGTTTTTTTTTCCCTACAGGTAAAGAACGGAGAAATACGAGGACACACGAAGTCATAAAACAAAATGTTATTTATAAAAACAAACATCCTGCTTCAGTTACAAGACCTGACAGAGTTACTCCCTCACCCCCCCCCCCACGTGTCTTCTCTGGCCATTATTACTGTCGAGATTTCCATTCTATCAATAAATCTCCGATTGGTGTCACTCTATCGTTTATGGAAAGATCGAGAGGGAGGGGGGGGGGGGGGAAGGAAGATTCCTGCAACGGGCAGCCGAGTTTTAGGTCCAAATAGAAACCAACAAAAAAAAAAAAGAACTGTCTGGTAACTAGACTAGACTAATTCATAAACAAACACAGTGGGTCCATGCGCCCGTCATGTGTTTGTGCGGATCAACCCCCCCCCCCCCCCATTTCAACCGCATCCAGGCCGAGAGTGACCTTGACATTTCTAACAGCTCGGATGTTTTTCTCCCATGTTTGTTATAAAGCTGGTTGTTGCTGGCCCCGCTGTTCTCAATTTCAGGACATTGAATGGCGACACGCAGCTATTTATACTACTGTAGCACCACATAGCTATTTATACCACATTGTTATCGCTATTTATACTACTGTAGCACCACATAGCTATTTATACCACATTGTTATCGCTATTTATACTACTGTGGCACCACATAGCTATTTATACCACATTGTTATCGCTATTTATACTACTGTGGCACCACATAGCTATTTATACCACATTGTTATCGCTATTTATACTACTGTGGCACCACATAGCTTTTTATACTACATTGTTATCGCTATAGCTATTTATGCTACAAGTATTAATACTATTGTGGTATCGAAAATCCGGAAAAGTCTAGCTCAAATATTTTGTGCATTTGTTAATAATTGCTAATGTATGAATTGAAATAGAATAGAATTTAGATTCTCATAAGGAAGTTTCTGGGTAGATGGGTGGTATGGCTTAAAGTGCCCAATAATTTATACTGATGTGGTATCGCACAGAGAATATAACGGTATCGCATTGCAGCATCGTTCAGCTATTCAGGCTACAATACACTTTTGTGGTATAAAAGTGCTATCGCACAACTGACGAAATCTTCTTATATTATAGAATATTTTGTGTGGAAAAATTGTTTTTAATTTTAGAATGTTTAATGAATGAATTGAAAATATATTAGAATTCGCCATCTCTTTAATGGGGTTTCGGTCATTGGATGAATCAAAAAGGAGAGGTAGACCCTGATTAGTTCTACAAATGTAGTGGCGGTTTGGGGAGGGGGGGGGTAGAAGGAAAGAGAAGACAGCCAATTTAAAGACTGACTTCACTTAGCAGGACCACAGAGACCATCTCTTCGGTAGCCAGCACACATCGATCCTCAGTCAATACGTTGTAATCTTCATGTTAAGTCTTCTATTGTGATTTTATGTTTGATCTCTTGAAGAGCATTTTTAAGAAAGACGCATTTCCAAAACACTCACGATTCTTAAAGACAACCTGCACCTATTAAACCACTGTTTCATAAGATCTGAACGAAGTGGTTGTCTCCTTTCCATTAGGACTAAAACAGAAAGATTTAAAAACTCCTTTATCCCACTATCGGTCAGATTGTTACAAGATCAGCTGTCGTCATCGAGAAGTCTGTGGCATTTTACGTCTCGCGAGACGATCTTTTCCCTTTGCAACTTCTTGTGTGACTAAAGAGGCCAATCCTTGATACACAGCTGCGATCACAGGTTGGGCATATAAAATCACCAGGCGCCATTGCATTTTCACCCTTCTTTCTGCTTCTGTTGTGTATGACATCTGCAATCTGTGACCCTTCCTTTATGCTCTCTCTCCATGTGGATCTGTCCAGTGCCACCTCTTCCCAGTTGCCAGTGTCGATTTTGAAGAGCTTCATGTCGCGTTTGCATACATCCGTATAACGTAAAAGTGGGCGACCAGCGGCTCTCCTGCCTTCAATTAGATCGCCATACAGGATGTCCTGTGGAAGTCGACCTACTGGCATTCTACGAACGTGGCCAAGCCAGCCAAGGCGTCTGCTGCTGATAACAGAGCGGATGTCCTGGCATCCTGCTCTATGTAGCACTTCCTCATTTGTTATCTTATCTTGCCACCTTATTTTAAAGATCCGCCTTAGGCATCGGAGGTGGAAGACATTCAGCTTTTTTTCCTGCCATGAGTAGGTTGACCATGTTTCACTTCCGTACAGCAAGGTGCTCAACACACAGGTCCGGTAGACTAGGGCTTTAGTCCTGCTAGTCAGCAATATGTTGTCCCAGACTCTTTTCTGCAACCGTGACATGGTGGCCATTGCCTTGGCTATCCTGTTGTTTATGTCTTTATCCAGTAGAGTGTTGTTGGATATGATGGAGCCAAGGTAACAAAAGTACATCGAGAAGTACATAGAAGTCAAACTCATAAAGCGCTGGTTGTGAATGTGTATGTGTTTCGTGAGTGAACGTTGTTCGAATTTTTTATCCATATTGTTTTTGTAAAGTAGTTACGCTGAGGTTGTCAATTGTAGTCAAACTGAATTTCCATTTGATTGGATCAATAAAATTATCTTATCTTATTTTGGATTTTAATGTGTATTACTGCTTGATATTTAGTGTTATAGCATTTCATAATTTCTACTTAATGAATAAATATCTTTCATTTCTTTCCCTTAAACAAATATCTCTGGCAAACTTTGGACCATCAGATTTTACTTTCTGAAAACACCAAGAAGTCTTAACCCTCCGATTCCATTATAACAATGGTGTGTGCTCATCGCAATGCACTAGCAATAACGGATTACACACATGATTGAAGAGCACTGTCATTAGCACACTTTTTTCTGGACTCCGATGAGCTTATTGCAAAGTGTAACTCGATCTAGTTCACGTCACAAACGTAACAGGTGTCACTGAGCACAAGATAAATGAGTAGTGGCAAAAGGAAAAACTGGGGCGGGTTATCAAAACGCCATCTCAGCAAACATATAGACTAGACTTCCATGCAGCATGTCATCCCAAGTGTTATTTCCCTCGTGTCTGGCAATGAACAATGATGGTTCTACTGTCGACTTGGTTCTCTGCACACCACAACTTTATCATACTGATGCTTCATACAAACTGTTACAAAGATTACCTGACTACTGCACATGCAGCCCTAGACGCTACACTTCATAGAGATCGAAGAGCCGAATAAATGATGAAGGACACACTCGATCATTTTACCAAAACTTTTATAACTTAGTGTCTAAAGCTTATTTTAGCGCTACCCCGCCCTAGGTGGACAAAAAAGGCGCTATTAGAGGTTGTTTTTTTTTTTAGTCAAAATACGTGTAGAAATACTTTCACCTTCATCTATCTCTTAGTCTGTTGGGGCACCACACATGACCTGTCCACCGTCTTTTTTTTTAAAGACACTTTCGTCCATTCTTTACTGTTGTCTTTCCATCACTTTCTCTGACTGTCTCTTTCTTATTCCTGGTACTGTTCTCTGCATGTAGGTCTTTATAAGCCCTGAAGACCTCACGATATGACTAAACTTTAAAAATACCTTAGGTCTTCTAAAAGTAAGTGTTTTCATTGAAACAGAGCATATTATATGAGCATACATACAAACATGGTAGATCTCTTCCACACTTTCATCATCACCTTTACCATGAATGAAATAGGTGCAAGGGCTATTTTGGTTTTTACATTTCTTGTTTGTAAAGAGTATGCACATACCACTTCTTATGTAATAGATCTAGTATCCAGTTGTTCTAGGAACAGCATCCATGCAGATTTGTTAAGTATCTATATCCAGAAATACAATCCTTCTGGCCTAGATAGTGTCACTACATATTTTCCCCGAGCATTAATTAAATCTGTATCCATAATGCTCCATGACTGATCAAAAAAAAAAAATATATATTTCCAAACAAGTCGAAAGTTCCTCATTCTTGTGTGCAACAAAGTTCCTCATTCTTGTGTGCAACAAAGTTCCTCATTCTTGTGTGCTACAAAGTTCCTCATTCTTGTGTGCTACAAAGATCCTCATTTTTTTTGTCATACAAGGGTTTCACATCCAAATTCCAAACATGTCATGAACCTGTTGGCGCCACAATGTCACGTGACACTAAGACATGTTTCTTTCTTTTGTCACAAGTATCAAAATCTACCTGCTGATTGGTTTGACTAGCCATGCTTCTTCGTGACCACAGAAGAGCAAAACCTCGTTTTCCATGATCACGCTGCTTCAACTGTTCCCCATGTACTGATATAGAAGTCGTTTGAAAAATGATGTTCATTTCACACCACACAAAGTCTGCGTGTCACACCAACATTACGTTGACAATTTTTGCCAACCCACGTGCAACAACCAAGCAAACAACTCTGACGTCTATTTTGATGACGCAATTTCACAATTTCTTTCATCCACACTTGGTGGGCGGATGTCTTCCGGACTAGCTACGATTGATATATAAATAGAAATGCGAAGAAAAATATGGGAAACTAGACCAACATAAACACTTCCTCGCAGAAACAATGAAACTGGCTAAACAATTGGGACAACCACTTACACAGAAGTGCCAGTTGCAATTACCCCCCCCCCAACATACACACTTAAACTTTCCCCATACACACTCAATATAAATTCTAGTAAATAAGATTTCAATTGTGAAATTCTAGACAGTTAACGGTTAGGCAATCAAACAGTCCTTTCTATTCGAGCCTAAGCTGCGAGCAAAATTTGTAGGCACAAGAGCTACGATTACAAATACACACACATCCATATATATCACAAACACAAAAAATACACATCCATACACAATCACTAACAATCAGTTCCAATCAGGTGTTATTAAGTCCTTCGAGATCCGATTGTTAGCTTTCTAAAAGATGAGTAAACAACATTAGTGAAAGTTAACAAACAAAATACTGAGGAGGAGAAACTGATGACTAAGCATAAGTTGATTACACAAATTCCTGCATCGATCATTTCAACTGTTATGAAGGCGAAATCAACGTAGATAAAATAGGTGGTAAATTTTTTTCTCCCCAGGCGAGGGTCAATAAAAAAACTATTTTAAAAAACCCATGAGTTTCTGAAGATGATGGGTACGCTATATGAATTCCGCAATCGAAGCGTGTTTAACAGCTATTTGATTATTGAAAGCCGTGTACTCGTTCACAGCATCTGTCATGTCAAGGGGTAATCGACTTCAACTACGTTACCACCAATGAACATTCGATACCAACACGACCCAGAAAAACATGTGACGTCATTTTCAAAGGCGATTCTCCCCCCTATGTAAAAGGGCCAGCCAAGAGCTAGGCTACGAGTGAGAAAAGCCGGAATCCGCTTTGACGGATTGATTTTTTTTCTAAGATCACAACAGCGAGATGATTACACCACAACACAGTAGTATTCACCAGGGGGGCAAGAGGGCGCGATGTGCACAGTTGGAAAACAAGCGGAGCGCAGCTGGCGCCAGATAATACAAGAAAATGTCAGCGTCCAGTAGATGCAAACAGCTTTTTAAGGCTCCGGAAATCAGAAGCAGATAGACCTGATTCTCGGACTCTTTGAGTTCAGCTGTTATGACGCACATACGAAGAGTAATGATGTGTTAGTCAGTTGTTTTTATCTTGAACATTCAGAACAGAGAACATCTGCATCTCCAAAAGTAATGAAAGTGTCATCATTCAAGGAAGAAAGATTTCATTTCGAAACAATAAGAACTCAACTTTATATAGACTTTAGTTTTTCGTTATGCAGCAAATGTATCAAGAGAAGGGACGCGATGGAGCAATCTAACAGCTTAGTTTAACAAAAGAAAGCACTCCAGACAGCTCTCTTTAATAATAGGAAGCATTATGTAGTGGTTACGTGTTAACAATGGAAAGCACTTGGGACAGTTAGGTTTAACAATAAGAAGCACTCTGGTCAGCTAAGTGTAACAATGGGAAGCACCATGGATGACAAAGTTTAACAATAGGAAGCATCCTGGATGGCAAAGCTTAACAATTGGAAGCACCCTGGATGGCAAAGCTTAACAATGGGAAGCACCATGGACGGCAAAGCTTAACAATGGGAAGCACCCTGGATGGCAAAACTTAACAATGGGAAGCATCCTGGATGGCAAAGCTTAACAATGGGAAGCACCATGGATAGCAAAGCTTAGCAATGGGAAGCACCCTGGATGGCAAAACTTAACAATGGGAAGCATCCTGGATGGCAAAGCTTAACAATTGGAAGCACGCTGGATGGCAAAGCTTAACAATGGGAAGCACCATGGATAGCAAAGCTTAACAATAAGAAGCACCCTGGATGGCAAAGCTTAACAATGGGAAGCACCCTGGATGCAAAGCTTAACAATGGGAAGCACCCTGGATGGCAAAAGCTTAACAATGGGAAGCACCCTGGATGGCAAAGCTTAACAATGGGAAGCACCCTGGATGGCAAAGCTTAACAATGGGAAGCACTTCGGATGGATATTTTTTAGACTTTTATAAGAGTCTACATTAACTAAAGAACTATGGGATATGTGAAGTAAAATTCCCCATTATTTGACATTCAAAAGGGTTACAAAGAAGCACACTGTAGCACCATCTTTAAGACTTACAGCTAACCCATGGGAGAGGGGAGTGGGGAGTAAAATGGAATGCCCTCTGTATGTCAACATGACTGAATGTAGAAAAAATGATCAAGATTTATGATTTTTATGGTCAAGACTTATCATTTGTAATACTGATGGAAACCAGAAGCTAATAAAGTTACACCTTAAAAGACTTCTTAAACTCATTCCCCTCCCCCTTTTTAGGAACACAAATCTAGAGCAGTGAAATAAAGTATGTTAATATGTTCCTTTTCTAAACTATTTAACTCATTAATCCTTTTTAGAAGATATGGAACATGAAGGCACATGTCTGAACTGATTTCTACCAAAGTTTCAAATGGGTGCTTTAAAGGAGACAGTATTGTAAGGGTTTCTAATCATTGAACTAGCTATACACAATTCTGACACTGTTGTCCAAGGTACAATTCGATTCTAGTTCAGTAGACTTAAAAGTAATGACATTGTTTATCTGATATGCAACATAGGGGGGGGGGGGGGAAGACAAGCCAAATATAATTTATTTTAAAAAATGAGGGGGGGGGGGGGGCAGGAGAACTCCACCCTGGGCACAATATATATCAATAATGTAAAAGTTATTTCCCTTATTTGATAATAATTAATTACCATAAATTAATTAACTAATTGGTTGTTTTTTTTATTGATTGATGTTCTGTTAGGTATAATAAATTATTGTTTAAAGTATCAACTTGATTGGAGAATGTGTGTGGCAGCAATAGCATTACAAATTTAGCCATATATGTGAATACTGAAGAACCTATTTCCCTTGTGGGTGTCAAACAATAACCATCAATCAATTGACTAATTAATTATTTTTTTTTATTGACTCATTTATTTTCTAAGCCAATGAATTAGTGTGCAAAGTTTCAACTTGATCTAAGAATGGGTGTGGGAGAAATAACATAAACACACTTTTTACAAACAGGAGTTGATATAAGCTTTGTAAAAAAAGCAAAATGTCACCTTTGAAACTGAATTTTAAACTAAAAAACTTACCATAATGGTCACGAACATCTCCGCAAGGCAGATACTCGCTCTGGTATTCCAACATTAGCTCCAGCCAGCTATTCTGCTCAGTCTCTGATTCTGTTAGGACTGTGAAGCACTCATCTTTGCTGTAGAGCACAATACCCCACTTTCCATGTTTTGAGTCTGACTTCTTATTGATATTGAAGCAAGTGTGGAGGTGGATGGGGTGTTTGGCGGATGTACCAGAGTTAAACTTCTTCTCCGAGTCATAATACTCCAGCCTGGCAGGTCCACTGGAGCTTGTGGACCGCAAGACAAAAAATTTTTTCTTCATGGTCTGTAAAGGAAAATTTTTTTTTATGGTATTGAAAATATTAATAATAATAATGTATGTATGTGTTTGCAGTTGATATCATGTCAAACTTTTTTTGATACCTCTTTCATTACAAAAGCTTTTGGTATTTTCTAACTCTTCCCAAAAACCCAAGCTCCTTCCAAGTATTGCAGGATCAATGAATAAAACCAAAGCCCCTTCCAAGTATTGCAGGATCAATAAATCAAACCCACATTTTTTTTATTTACCAGAATGATTTGGTCATATATAAAAATTTCATAAAGTGAGATCTTTTTTATTTATCTATTAAAAAAAAATAAAGTATATATCTATATATTCTTTTTACTAGAAACATATCCTGAATTCTCCATGAGCAACAATCTCCAATGAACACAGAGACTCCTTTTCAACTAATTTGTTAAAAATGTGTATTTTAATTAGTTTAAATAACGATGACATTTATTTCTGGAAATGCATGTGAATGAAATGTCAAAGAAATTCTAAGATTAAAAAGGTACATGTGATATTTGTAACATTTAACAGAAACCTAAATACCTTCATTTTTTTCATGTACCCCTTTTTCTTGATATCCGACCCAGGGCGTTCGAAGTTGCGGTGAGAAGTATTGCTTCTCAAACTATGCTGATCAAAATCCATTTTCTCAAAGGTGAACATGTATTCTTTCCTTCTTGATAAAGCTTGTCATTCACTTTAAAATAGAAGGCTAAAAAATAAATTTAAAATATCAATTCACATTTCAAAATCAATTTTATCAACACAGATTAAAAATCTTTGCACAACGAGTGTGTGCATAAATATTGGATAATAATATTTTATAATTAATTATCTTTATTTAGAAAGAAACAAAATACTATTTTAGAGCAATCAAACACTGTGCTAACACCGCAACTAGTTGTATTATAGTACTATAGTACTAACAATGATACTAGTATTAGTAATGTCTGTCTAAAGTTAGTTTAATATAATAAGCAAATAGATTTGTATGAATTGTAGAATAGTTCTTTAGAATAATTAAAAATGAAGATATTCATATGGATCAAGCAAAATTCATAGTAAACAGTCTAGAATTTACACAGAGAGTAGAGTGAGTAGACTATATTCTGTCATGTACATAGTTTTATTTTTTTATAGATCTAGCATAGAGCATAGACTCTATAGTCTATTAAAATAATTATCTATTATTACTATTATATATGACTACAGTACTATCATAACTGTCTACGCTCTAGTGACACTCTAGTCACTAGACCATAGACCATACCTATAGTTATAATAATGATAGTACTGTAGTCATATCATCACTCATTTCTCATTTAATGTAACTACTTAGGCTTAGGACTTAGTCGACTAAGATTCTTAGACTTAAGTCTAAGTCTTAGTCTGACTTAAGTCTTAACTTTATTTAAATCAGTTAATGAGTTATCATTAAAAATATTATCAAATATCATGTTATGTCAATATGTCAGTTATGAAGTTAAAGTTATGTAGATTCTAGAATAGATCTGATCATGATGATCATCTGACATCTCACATCTGACTTACTTTTACTAAGTTACTCACTTAGTCTTATTTTTGTTATACTTATTAATCCTATACTCTTAAGCGAGCAATTCTTGTATGTATGTATGTATGTATGTATATATATTTATATTTATATATATATATAAATTTTATTTCGAAAACGGCTCTAACGATTTTCTTTAAAAGTTCATGGTATGTGCATAATAGTGAGAAAAAAATTCTCAACTCATTGGCCACATCGGGAAAACTCGAGGTCGACCGTTATATCGGTTTGAAAATGCCTCATTATCGAAAAATTAGTTTTGGCTAGAATGTTTTATGAATGAAAATTTTCCATGACGTAAACGGGAAAAACGCTGCTTACGTCACTAGGCTTACCGCAGTACACTAAAATATTTCTTTGCAAACAATAACGAGTTCTAAAGAATCAATAGACCTAATGAAACATTTGCGCACCATCTTAATGTAGATTGATTTATTATAGAACTATGAAAGAAAAGTAATGAAATTAAATGTGCCGATATATGATTAGTTATTGTGTTTTAAGTGCTTAATAAGTTGTTTACACTTTAATTGTGTAGAGCGGTGTAGATACCTTTTACTTTGTTGTTTATTTTGCTGGTGACCTCCAGCTGTCTCGTTCTGAGGTTGCATGCAACCATGTGCTCTCTTCTATGTCAGCTAAGTCAAGTTTGCGCCATAAGCTGGTCTTTTAAGGGTTTCGGTGTTACGTCAACCACTTTTTAGCTCACCAAAAAAAACACTGCCTTTGGCATGCGTTCGTCTAAGATTCGTCTCCCATATAGGATACTGCTCTGTCCAGCGTAACTGTCGGACTTAAAGAATTCCCTCTATACAAAGGCCGCGGATACACATTTGAGACCAAAAGATTTAACTATAAACCTCGGTAAAAAGCTTGGAGTTAGGGCCAGGAGAGATCTGAATGGATGGATGTGTAAAAGCAGGCCATAGTACCACAAGGATGGATGGATGGCAAAAGCCGGTATGAACTTCCTATAGTCCGACTGTCAGGCTGGGCAGGGCACGTATCCCGTATGGGTAACGAGCATATTGTTTGGCGTAACAGAGGTGCCCCACGGAAACGTTTCTTTAGAAAACTAATGCCATGATTTAAGTCTAATAAGAAAAAATGCGCCATTTTACTTTGTCACTAAGTGCATGTTTTACCCTATAACGTAGAGAAGTTACATTGCAAAGACTTTCTTCCAAGCCAATAATAGTAAGCCTACAATAGTTTTACGCAAAAGATAGATTGTAAAACTATAAGACGGACGTGAGCTGTAGTTTGTCTAGACTGTAGGAGGACTTAAAAGACTTTAAATTTAATCGACATGTACAATTAGGCCTACAATTAGAACTAACAGAACACTAAAACAACTCTTCAGATTAGTAGTCTTTATCCGATCGTTCATTTTCGTAATTACAAGAATATTCCCAAAATGACTTCGGGTATATAACCTTCCGAAATTATTTAACAGAGCGAGGTTCGGCCACCTGGTACAAAAATATTCTCAAAATGACTTCGGGTATATATCCTTCCTTAACAAATTATTCATCCGAGCGAGGCTCGGTCACCTGATATTAATACTTATAGTACTAAGTACTTATACATATCCAATTCAGATCTATACCTATAATATAGAAATAGGCTATATTACTAATATTAGTTTTAGTAGATCTAGAATAATCTAGATCTAGAATCTAGGTCTAGATCTATCATATATAATATAGTCAATATAGATCTAGACATAGATTTCATAGATTCTAGTTAGTAGATCTAGTAACTAGTTACAATCTAAGACTAATAATACACTTGTAATCTTATTTAATTTATAATTATTTAGACAATTTAGATTTAGTCAATTTAGTCTTAGTATTGTTTGGTGTCATTAATAATATAATTACATTATCATTTATATAGGTAAGTGATCAATAAAAAAAATAATAAAAGTGATATAGACACTATACTATATTTCTGCCTATGCCTCTATATTCTATAACTCTATACTCTATACTACTCTATTACTATTAGTATGGCCGTCTCTCATCTTGAATGTTTATCCTGAAAAATCTAAATCATAGGTCCACTTACTAAAAACAAAGATGTTCCGTCTACACAACCCTTTTTTGCCATTAGTATGTCCAACTCGAGAAAACACACAAATCGTAATAATGTCAAAGAGTGCTCTAAGTTCGATAAAAACAAAGTAAATGTTCAAGGACGGTAATTTCCGTAATCGCCATTTTTCTAATCACGTGGTCTCGCGAACTCTTGTAAACAAGTTGTACGCATGCGTCTTTTTGTAGTCAGCATACTGGCATGTTTGTGAACTAGAATAATTACATAATATAATTTTGTATGTCGCAAAAAAAAAAAAAAAGTGGGGAAAGACAAATAAAAGAGTTGATTTGAAAAATCTAGGTCCTTTTTATATTTTTTAATTTTCATGTTGGACAAATATTTTTTTATAAATACTGAAAAAAAAAAATTAACTAATATAATTCGAGCACTGTCACGGGTAAAGAGTCTAATTATAGATCAAAGTGACACTGGATCACTGTCAGCGTGTCACCCTATGAGAGTGATATTCGCCATTGAAATTATGGACATCTTTATGTAACTTCAACGTTTAGCCCATGGTTAGCCTAAGTCTCTAATGTGACCAGACATCTGTGACGTCTCCCTGGGACAGTGCCGCTTTCAACCACCTGCCTTACTTTTCAATGAATGTATGGGTGGAACGCCCATTATCTCGCTTTCATATAAAAAGTAGATCAGTGCCACACGTCGATAACAAATATAATCTAGAATGTCATTTAATTAATAATTGTCCAAGTTAACGTCGTTAACATCCATTTCTTTTTTATCTTTATGCTGCCCATACTAAACAGAACGCCACGAAAACCTGTTGCATATTTTTTACTCAAATTTAAGGAAAGAATTTGTGTGAAAATGCATAATTACTTTATCTCTACATTTAAAATAGGAATATTTCAACGAATTCGGCAGAATTATTTAACTGTGATCGCAAGATCATATACATAAATATATTAGGCATACATAGGCGTAGCCAGGATTTTCTTTCGGAGGAAAGGGGTTGGGGGATTTTTGTCGAAAAGAGAAGTTTTTATCGTCAAAACTATCTGGAAGGAATTTAAACTTAAAGCCCTCTGGAGGGTGAGGGTTAATATCAACCCCCCCAGACAACGCTCGTGGAATTTTGTGACTGTAGTTTGCTTTAATTTTACATTGAATAGGTGTTTTTAGCTTTAAACATGGCTGCAGGGAGGAGAATTAAACTCAAAACTCTCTGGAGGGGAAGGGGGCGAATTGTAGTAGAGAAATTACACAAATTATTTACTTATGTTATTGATATATACTAATTAGTTTTAACTTTTAAACATTTTTTTAAATTATCGCCCCCCCCCCTTTCTAGTATGTTGGACGATTTGGTAGGGTGGATTGGGGGAGTAGGCCTATATCAATCCCGCCCCCCCCCCTCTAACCATTTGATTGGGAGAGGCGGACAATGGTGTGTTGTTGTTGTTGTTGTTGTTTTTGTAGAAATAAAATTAGTATTAGTAATTATCAGCTACTTATTGATATTTTAACTAATCTTAATATATAATGTCACCCTTCTCGTATGTTACCCGATTTGGTGAGGTGGAAGGGGGGGGGGCACATACATCTACCATTTGAGTTCCGAATCCACTTGCACCCATGCGCTCTCTTATATTTCAGTTAAAGCAACGTGGCACCTAAGCTGGTTTTTGGGAAGCACCTTTGTTACGCCTATCAACTTTCAAATTGCTCCCCCCCCCCCAAAAAAAAATAAATAAATTAGCCTTTGGCGAACGGTCGTCTCCATAAGGGATATATAGCTCCTCCTTCGTGATCAAAGATGAGCACATTTCTCATATCCTATGGACTCGATTTAAAAAGCCGGCCGTGGCATGGTTAGGTATGGTCAATTGCAGATAGGCCTGCTTCTTCTCTTAGCTTTTTGTTTGTTCCCCAGCCCCCGCCGCCAAGCACTATTTCTGGTATTGAAAGCCATAAAAATGCATATTCTGAGGTATCTACACTGCATTTTCCTGCTATTAAAAAGTTTTATTTCAAAAAGTTATGTGCTTTTCTTACTGACTTAGACCCTCCCGCGCCGTTCGGCTCATTTGCCGTCAAGTTGTTTCCATAAAAATCTGTCACTGGTAATGTCTGAAGCCTCTTCCCACCTGCCATGAGGACCTCCATGAATGAGTGGCGTCAAGTTGTACTAGGATATCATTGCAACTCTTCTTATGCGTAATTCATTTTGTCGGACAACATGTCCCGCAAACCTCATGCGTCGCTTTCTCACAATCTTACTATAGCAACGGCATAGGATTTCCTTGATTTAGACCCGATCTCTATAACTGACTCCTAAAATCTGTCTTAGCCATCTTTGTTGAGCCACATTTAGTGTTTTTCAATTTCGGCAGATGACTATTCACTGCAGTTTATTTGGATCCCTGGCACTGGTAAAAATGTGTAACCTCTCTTGAATACGCTTTATATCGAAAAGAGAAGTTTTATCGTCAAAATCATCTGTTGGGGGTTTTCCACCTCAAAATGCTCTGTAGGGGGATCTTAAACTCAAAACCATCTGGAGGGGTTTAAAACTTTAAAAAAAGTCATCTGTAGAAGAGGGGTTTAAACTCAAAACCCCGATGGGATTGGCTACGATCAAATAATTTTAGTGTGTAATTTGCTTTTTTTTTTATATTGAAGAGGCATTTTTAGCATCAAACCCCTCTGAATGGGGGTTTAAACTCAAAACCCCTTTGGTTACGCTCATAGATTTTAGAGTGAGTAATTTGCTTTAATTTATATTGAAGAGGTACTTTTTAGCTTCAAACTCCACTGGAGGGGAGTTTAAACTCAAAACCCCTTTGACTACACACAGTTTGAGTGTATAATTTGCTTTGTTTTTATTATTAAAAAGGTATTTTTTAACTTCAAACCCCTCTGAAGTGGTGTTTAAACTCAAAACTGAGTCAAAACCCATTTAGCTAGGCTCATAACATTTTGAGTGCGTAATTAGCTTTTTTTTTATATTGAAGAGTGGGTTTATCGTAAATTTTAGAGGGGGGTTTGAAATCACAATCTTCCTTAACTGTGCTCTTGGAATTAGGGGATTTTCGTTTGCATTTTTGTTTTGTTTTGTTTTATAGAAGTGGGGGAGGAGGTTTCATTTCGGGGGGGGGGGGTTACACATATTTAAATGAAATGCTATAAGTAAATGTGCGTACAACATATATATATATATATATATATATATATATATATATATATATTATATATGCATAGGTTTAGGGTTTACTGGGCGTTAGGGTTAGGCAGTGGCGTAGCTACCAATGTGCGGGTGGTGCGGGCCGCTGTGACAGGTGGGGAAATGTGACGTGTGTTTGGCGCGTTTTATGTCTAGGGGATGATTATTTTTAGAGCTATCACACACCAACCTATCAGCATATGAATCGGGAGCAGACACGCAACGAGACAAGCAATGAAAGATAGATACAAAAGTTAAAAATGAAGAATATTTATTTACATAAATATACATATAAGAATAAAAAGGGGGAGGGTTTGCATCTATCTCTAAATAATACTAGATTTAATCATCACTCTTGCATTTAATAAGAGAGTATGTCACTTTGTCCTCTGACTTTGCTGGTTTTCCTGTTGATGTCACAGCTGGCTGTGTCTGGCTTGAGGTTCTGCAGCTGGAGGTGGCGCTCTAGCGGATAGAGGGACGCCGGTGATATAGTTCTTGTGGAGTCTCAATCCCAAGTTCTAATATCTGTAGTGGGCACAGTAGGAAGGGTGGCCGGCTACCGTGGGCACAAGGTTACTGCGGGCAGAGCTGATCTGCCGTGGGCAACGTAGTTGACAGGAGTTGTCCAGTGAGTTGCAGAGGGTTGGCATAGCTATGACGTCTCGCACAGACCTGAGTCTATAGGGACGTCGCACCTAATAGGTTGACAGGTGGGCTGTCGAATAGGCGGGCAAGGCCGATAGCGCCAAGTAGTAGAGTTGAGTAGATCTCAGTAGGCAAGTGCAGTGCGGAATAGCACTAAGCACATTCTCGATAGCAAATAAATAGGCAGGTAAATAGATCGTTGATCCAATAAATAGGCATACACCTGAGGGAGGCTGCGGATAAATAAAGACAAGTTAGGACATGTCTCTCATGCATCTTATCGATGCCCTCGACTGAGGTGCATTCGTCAGATTGGTAAAATTGCTTTAGAGCACAATAGGGAGATGATGACAAATGGGATTTGGAAATTAGATGGCTGATAGTAGCAATATAAAAAGGTACATAAAAGGGAAAGTCATAATATAAAAAATGTACATAAAAGGGGAAATAATAATCTCAAATAAATAACACAGGTGGATAGAGAAAGAGAGGGGGGGGTGAATTGGGCGGTGGTCAGCGACCAAGACGGTTTGTTTACATATGACTGTGGGTCGAGAACAATGGAGCGCGCTTGAATGGAGAGGGTGTCCGTTCAAGCGGCGCAACTCTCATTAGAGTAAAATGAGTAAAGGGGAGATAATTCATAACTCTTTTCTAGACGCAGTATTAGTGCGCTAGTAAAATTATAAAGGCGGTCAACCGAGATAAAGGAAATAAAATAAGATGTACAAATATATACATGGTTGCATCAACGATCAATTGAGCAGCGTAGCATTAATAGATTAATGCAATTCATAAATACATAAATAGGACATGTTTATGTTCTCTACTTACGCCAGTGAGAAATACACAATGCACTAATTAAATATAAATGAGATAATAAAATACACATAATAGTCTCCAGTGAGAAATATGCACAAAGTAACTAAGATGGAACTTGTGATTAAGTTCGGCTTACCACCAGGTATTCCTCTAGGAGTAAAAATGTATGAAGTAGTCCAGACTCGATTGCTCAGCGATAGAGAAGTAAGAGGGTCTGATTTGATTTGGATCTACTTTATATAGGCCTGGAAAGTGTGGGCGGAAACAGGAAATGTCCTAGGCTAAGAATTATCTTACACGTGGGTGAATTAGACTTAATATGGGAGCGTCGAGAGGCGCTTTGACTCGAGTAATCTCCTAGATCAAAGAGAGACGTAGGAGAAAAGGGGGGGAGGAGTGACTTGCATTCCACACAAGGTGGTGTCCACTGCGGCTGTCGGACATCCTGCCGATAAGATCAAAGAGTCCGTACGTATCTTTGCCCCGGTCAAGGGAAGATAAATCGAAAGACGTGGCCTAGCTATCTCCAATGTGGTCAACTAAGTCTAGCCTGGAGAGGAAAAGGTGGTGCGGGTGAAGAATTTGGGGGTAGGATGGGGAAATAATTAAAATAAAATAAATAAATAATGAAAATTAGTAATTAATGCTGTGATAAATTTGAGTGACTCTGACAGCGAGTTTTTGACTTGTCACATACGCCGCCGCCAAGATGGATCTATCGCAGAAGATCCATAAAGTGCGAGCAGACTGATGTCACTCTAACTTTAAGATCAGTTGTTATCACAGCATTAGAAAAAAAAATCTGGAAAAATAAAGGGATAGCCATGCCAGGAGGAGAGTCTGTCCAAGTTTGTCCGTGGTCTACTTCCCGTCCCTGATTATGTAGTCACCTGGGTGAAACACGTGGGGCTGCTTGGGAGAGTAGGTTGGGCGATTGGATGAGTTATATTTCCTTCCTGTGGCGGATTGGGGAGGGTGATTGGGGCTTAGGCGGGGTGCCCAAGGCACGTGTGCTCGTTGGGGCTTACCTCCGAAGCCGCTGTGAGGCGCTTCTTCACGAGAGTAAGTAGTCAGCTTACCTCGGTATCGTCTGACACGATCAATGTCAGAGAAGAGTGGCCTGATAAAGAATGTGGAGTTCTGCCTGAGAACGTCCCCACGAGTGCGATAATCTGGCTTACATCGTGGCTTTCTGACACGGTTAATGCCAGGGGAGGGTTGATATTGAATGGTGGCTGAGGAGCCAGGGTGAGAAGAGTTTTCACGAGCTTGAGGGTTCGGCTTACCTCGTGACTTCCTGACACTATCAAAGCCAAGGGGAGGTTGATTCGGAATGGTGGCTGAGGAGCCATGAAGCGGAGTGAGTCCACGAGAGCAAGGGTTCATCTTACCTCGGGGCATTCTGACACTGTCAATGTCATAGGAATGTTGCATGATTTTGGCTGAGTAGCCTGGGTCAAGTAGACCCTCACGAGCGCGGGTATACGACTTAACTCGTGACTTCCTAGCAGTGTCAATGCCAGGGCGGAGGGGTTTGAGCTTAGCTGATGAGTCAGGACTAGGAATTAGTGTGTAGCTAACAGGGCTTCCAACCTGCTGGTTGCTGCCACGTTTCTGCTTCGTCGATCTACCGACGGGCAGAGAAAAGTAAGGTTTGTTGACTACTCCAAGGGGGACATATTTGGAGCCTAGAATGAAGTCGTACACTGGCGTGTCCATGACGGCGGCGTCGATGGTGCCATGTACGTATCTGCACTCCACGTGCACCCTCGCGACAGGTAGAACCTGTGGAGGAGTGCCACGGTCAAGGGACTGAATCATCACAGTTCTATCTGTGAGATCAGCCGGATCAACCAATGCTTTGCAGATAACTGAACTTACCGCACAGCCTGTGTCAAATAGGGACCGGACGTACCGCCCGTTAACCAGAATGGTCTCTATCCCGGGGGAAGATGAGACAGGTTGAGGAAGTGCCGGTAGGGCTTCCGTTTTCGTTGGACCAAAAGCAGTGTGTTCAGGGGCCACAGTCAGTGTTGATATGACGTATGGGTCGCCCGCTGTTCTATCAGCATGTGTTTGCTGACTAGTCACAGAGGGTTTGGGGACCGCGGTCATTACTGAAATGGTCTGTGGGGCCTGTTGCTTTTGGCGGTTAGATTTTTGGCTACGCGCGCTGTTGTTGCAGTCACGGTAGGCTCGGTTAGGTTTGTAGCCACGCGTGCTGTTGTTGCAGTCACGGTAGGCTCGGTTAGGTTTGTAGCCACGCGTGCTGTTGTTGCAGTCACGGTGGGCTCGGTTATTCTGGTCATAACGAGGCTTATGTGCTGGGTGGTTGCAGTTTTTGTGCGTGGCTGGTTGTTGAAATGGTGCCTTTTTAGTTTGGGGCTTGCTTGAGGGCATGGGCTGGAATGTGACATCGCAGAGACTATTAGACTGAGCAGGTGGGTTGGGCTGGGTAGACAGCGTGGTATTGTTGAGAGGAGGGGTATCAGTCATGAATGTTTCATCCTTAGCAGTAACTACTGTGTCCGTTTGGGCAGTGTACCCGGTTGGAATATGAGTCGTAGTTTTACTCTCCTCTGTTTCCTGGTCTTGTCTTGCCGGTGTGGTGTTCAGCTCCAAACTCTGCGGGATATAGCTCTGTCTGATTTCTGGTGTTTCCTGTTCATGGGCTTTGTCCAATTCTTCCATTTCTTGCTTGAATTTTCTTTCATTGTCAATCCACCAGCGTACGATGTCTTCCACCTTGGGGTCTTTAAATCCAAGGAGTATCATAATCTCCTCAACTTCAGAATCTAATTCTGTTGAGTCCATGATAATAGAGGACGGATTAGAAAAAGTATGAAATGGAATAGAGGAAAGAGCCACCGGAGAGCAATTGCTCATGAGTTACAGGAAAAAGTGCAGAAGGAATGCGGTGTCTGCCTAAGTTAATCACAAAGTTCCTGCAAGGAAATGTTATCTTTGCCCCGGTCAAGGGAAGATAAATCGAAAGACGTGGCCTAGCTATCTCCAATGTGGTCAACTAAGTCTAGCCTGGAGAGGAAAAGGTGGTGCGGGTGAGGAATTTGGGGGTAGGATGGGGAAATAATTAAAATAAAATAAATAAAAAATGAAAATTAGTAATTAATGCTGTGATAAATTTGAGTGACTCTGACAGCGGGTTTTTGACTTGTCACAGCCGCACAGGGCACCAAGTGGAGAGGGGCACCAAAATTCCCCCAGTTTGTATTAATTTCCTATTTCCCTGAGCGTTTCAGTAAAAACGACTACTTGCATGGACACGAACAAACATAAACGACTGTATTTTAAACATGAACTAACGATTTATAAACTAGTCATGGCGCTATTTTGTTTCATCACCTTGACTATTTCTTCAATAGGCCTACAATGTAAGCTATTGAACAATTTGAATCTAATTTACTAGATTTATTTCGGACACACGTTACATGTTGTTACTACAGTGATCAATGCTCTGTAATATAAAGGAGAAGATAGGCTAACCTTTTTTTTTACTTCATTGTTTAGTCCATTGGTTTAATCTAGATATTAAGTTTACAAATATATTTCTAAACTCTAGCTCTAAACAATTGTCTTAGTTTATTCATTTCTTTATGATTCTTAATAGTTTACTTTTGGAAATAATTCTATTGTAATATCAATTTTTTAAAATAAGCTAACCTTTGTTTTATTACGAGTTTCTTTTAACTAACTAGTTAATTGTAATACTGTAACGTAAACAAAATGATGAACAGTGCTCAAGACTAGTCTGGCTGGCGCCTCAAAACCCTTTTAAGCTCAGACGGAGAAATCGGCATCTCTGGTTCTTTCCGGTCTGTGTAGTCTATAAGAGCCCCATACCCAGATCTATCGGGGTCCCTTATTACCGACCCATCGGTATAGCAGAAAATGGCATCGGATGGGTAGGACTTTAGTGTAGCTGATGCCAAGTTTTGGAGTATAGCAGGTGTTAATCGCCTCTTGGTGGCTCCCTCTTGTCCTATAAGGGACATGTTTATTTGTGGGGCTGGAAATCTCCTCCACGGAGGGCAAGTATTAATTCTTCTAATAGGAATTCTATCAGTGGAGAGCCCAGCTGATTTTGTCAAATTGGCCGCAATGTGGAGGAACGATCGCATTTGTATGATGCGGTTCCTCTCTCTCTCTCCACTGTTGGCACTAAGATTGTGGTGGGTAACCTAGATTCGCCCCTTTTGTAGCGCTCGTAGGCCGTAAGTACCGCCCTCTCCCTCCTTAAATGTAAAGGGGCCACGTTTGTTAAGATTTCATCATCTTCATTTAAATCCAAAGATGGATTCAATGAGTGGTGGAGGTTATCCCCGAAAGTAGAAAAACATGAGACCAGCAGAGCTCACATTCAGTCATCGCTTGCTTGGAGGGAACTTTAAGTTTGCCTGAGAGTAGGGAACAGTATTGACAACAAGGCCCAAGATTTGATTATACAATAGACGAAAACCTGGAGAGTTAGTATCAACGTACGATCCACTCTTGATTCTCCACAAATAAAAATGGAATTTATTACAAAATTGGGGGATCACGCTAAAAAAACAAATCATGCAGTAAGTAAAACAAGCCAAATATTTCTCTATTATTTTTTACAGTACACCTGACATCTTAAAGCTGGATCAAACTTCCCAAATTTTACGGTACGTTGTAATGGATAATGACGGGGTGCAGGTTCGTGAATCTTTTATTGACTTCATCGACACAAAGGACATGTATGCTGCTGGAATCGCTGAGATGATTCTAGAGAAACTGCGTTCGGATGGCTTAGACATAATGGACTGCAGGGGTCAAGGCTATGATAATGCTGCGGTCATGAAAGGTCAAAACTACGGTGTCCAAAAACGTATTCTAGAAGTCACTATTTATTGCCTGCTCAAACTCTGGAGACATTAACTAGCAGAGATGAAAATTCATCGACTAGATCTTAAGCAGGTGGATTATTGGTTGCTGTTCAGTCTTTTAATTTTGTCACCTATCTTGGATTTTGGGCTCCTGTATTAACTGAAATTAATGATGCGCAATTCTACCTTCAAAAACAAGGATTGTCTATTCGAGACTACACACTCAAACTAATAACATTAGAGACATTTTTAAGTAGTAATCGAGAGGACATCGCTGAAGCCAGCATTACCTTTGCCGAAAGCGTGTGCTCAGATCTGAGAATCAGTACAGAACCTCAAAACGTATTGGCCTGAAGAAAAAGATGCCTGGTGAGAAAATTGACTATTCTGTACTTAAACACAAAGAAGAGCTACGAAGGGAAATTTATTCTACCTTGGACAGGATTGTTCAAGAAATAATCACCCGATTTGAGCAACTTCATAATGTATCAGATAGATATGAATTTTTGTCGCCTTCCCAGCTATTAAATCCTCAGGTCGAAATCAATCTCAATAGTACTCCTAGCGACATGCATTGATAAAAACGAATTTCTGCTGGAGCGAAAGCGGCTTCAAGGGTTTGTCACAGTTTCATCAGAAGCCTCCGAATTTCCAAAACAAAGACCTGTTGAGCTCTTGAATTTTATAAAAAAAATAGCTAGATGATTCAGTCCCGAATATCGTCATCATGATTCGCATATTTTTTTACTATTGCGGTAAGCGTCGCTACATGCGAGAGAAGTTTTTCCAAACTTAAACTGATCAAGAATTACTTGCGATCAACGAT
Organism: Biomphalaria glabrata; assembly: GCF_947242115.1. Lineage (NCBI taxonomy): Eukaryota > Metazoa > Mollusca > Gastropoda > Planorbidae > Biomphalaria > Biomphalaria glabrata. Next base: position 21,221,526 of record NC_074727.1, read on the forward strand.
GAAAAATTTACGACTCACTAATTTGGCCATTTTGTCCATTGAACAAGAGCTGGTGGAAAAAAATGGATTTCGATAAAATTATTGATACTTTTGCCAGCAAGAAAGCGCGTAAAATTCATTTGTAGTATGTTTATGTAAAAGTGATTTTTTTTAAATTAACAATATTTGATTAATGAATACATATTATTTTGAAAAGGTTTTGCAATGTTATTAATTAGTTGTTTTTTTTTTGGGGGGGGGGGGGGGCATCAAGATGAGGTACTGCACCAGGCACCATATACTCTAGCTACACCACTGGGGTTAGGGTTTTGAAAAAATCGCCGCCCCCCCCCCCCACTCCAAAGTTCTGGATCCGCTAGTGACTGGCATACAAAAATTAATCTAAATCTATTTCGACCTCTTAAAAAAAAAAAAGCGCTATTTTGCTAGACGACAGTAAATCCAAAAAGCAGATCTGAATGTTTGTCGGCTTTTTGTTGGAAAACTACTATCTACTAGATGCCATGGCTCGTAAAGTTAATTTGACAGTGATTTTGTACTTAGTAAAGTATGAATAAAATGCAAAGACACATTTATTTTCTAGTACAAAATCTTAATTTTCACTTATAATCCTTATCCCTACCCAGACTGGGCCCCGCGCTATCCGTTTCGCATAGGGCCCCGCAATCTGTAGGACCGGCCCTGGTGCGGAACGCACCCCCTCAAGCTACTCCACTGCAGAATAACATGGTTATTTGTAAGTGCTAACATCTTAAATCTGACATATAATAAAAAAATATCTTCTTATTTTATGAAATACAAATCTAGATTTAGATCTAGTGATTTGATTTAGATCTATATTGATCTATATAAATAATCTTTGTATATTTTGATCTACATCTAGTATACTAGTTTAGTTTTAATGATTTTTTTTCAATGCTACTGTGTAATATGGCGAATGGATTTCATGCCATTTGATGTCATTTCCTGAATACCAGAACTAAAGCGTGATTCAACATGGCGAATACTACTACAGCTTTAACTGTTGGAGGCAATAGAACCACCGGACAGTCAGTTCGAACACAAAATGGTAATAAAATAAAATAGGAAATTTAACATTCTTTTTCTTCTGGTTATTGTGGCACTCAATTAGCACTAGGACAAGATCTACCCTATTATCCTGGGATCTTTAAGTTAACCGGTGTAGGCAAGGCAGTGAGTTGAGTGAGTGACGTGAGCGTGAGAAAGTTCCAGAACAAAGTAACAAAGTTACAAACTCAAAATCTCATTAACTTTCATTAAGTAACCAAGGAAACTCCTGATACTAGATCTAGACAGCTAGATTAGATATATAGAGTTATAGACTTTTTTTTTCATATATAGAGTCTAGATCTACACACTAACAGCAACAACATCTAATAGATCATGATCTATTCTAGAATCTAGAACTATAGACTATAGTAGTTTATTTATTTCGGACATTACATGAATTCGGACATTTGCTGTTTTTTGTGGTCATTAAATAATTATTTTAATATGTATTATAAAACTAGCGCGCTGTATAATGTGCTTGTCCATTTTCCAATGATTCTGACCCAATTTCCTTCCATTTAGCTGTCTTTTTATGTAAGAAAAACGAATTTCAAATTTGTTAGTCAGGTTGTTGTTTTTTCCTATGTTACCCGGATGACTTTACCTCTTCCTAGAGTTAAGACTATATTTTTTGATTGGCTAAGTCTATACTAATGAGCCTGGCAATATTTATTCTGTTTTTTGAGCTAATTTATTTGATCCATAAGCCAAGTTTTCTAATTCCATACCAAAAAAAAATTAATACGGTGTCCGAATTAAATTACGATTTTCTTACCAAAATTTATTTCGGACAGCCAGTTTTGGACATCAATAAAAATGATCTTATATTATATTTGTTCGTTTGTTGTTGTTTTTTCAATAGAGAATAAATGGGCAAATGTTTGGAGTGAGCTTGGTACATTGAATGAAGTTAAATGCTTAGATCTAGACCTACTAGATAGATCTAGATTTATATAGAGAGAATATAGAGGATTCAGTTAGGCAAGAATGGCTATCGTAACCTATAGGGGCCTACTATACTACAAAAGATCATCTGTATTAGAAATTTATTAAATTAATAAACAAAAAAAAACACAAACATTAGACACACATCTAATCATGCAAACCCAAACATTCAACACACATAAAATAAACAAACATAAAATAAGTCTAAAAGTCGGTGCAGAAATCACTATTCCAGTGACCTAATTTTGGTAGAATAAGTGTGTTCATATTTTAATTTTTTGTGTTCGTATTTATGCATAGTTTGAAAACATCGTAATGATTTCATGTGAGGGGCTATGCCTGGGGATCTTAAAATTTAGTTAATGTTAATATAGAATTAAAATCTGAGTTTATTGATGCCTAAATATAGAGACTGTCCGAAATAAATTATGGTGTCCGGAATCAAATAATGTGGGTCAAATGTGTCCGATTTAAATGAAAACACACAGCCTCTTTGACCTTAAATATAATAACAAATATAGGTTTGGGGAACAAATATAAGTAGTCATCCTTATTTTCCTTTAACTAAAGATGATTTTGATACATCATTTTCTTTTCTATGTCAAACCATTGTAAAATAATGCGCGGTCAAAGTCAAACTTTCAAATTTGGGCCTATAGGTGTCCGAATAGCATAAACTACTCTAGATTCTAGGTCTAGATAAATTCTAAATCTAGAATATTATATACTATAGTAGATTCTTATACCTGAACACCGACTTACGGGAACTAGGTCAAATTTTTATTTGGTGAAGGTTTAACTTACAAAAAAAACGAAAGCAGATTCTTATTCTGCAACTAAAGGACTATAAAAATATCTGTATTCCTTTGTATTACCACTCATAGTCAAGATTTTATTTTAAAATAAAGTGGGTCACTTCATGCTCCTATATTGAACGCAGTTTTTGGGCTTTCTCCTCAATTGGATAGTGAGCACCGTCATTGTACACCACTATGTAATTGCTAATAAATTATATCTGTGCTACTTAAATTTTTTTTAGATTGCATTAAAAGAAGTAGATTCACTATTGCAATATGTATTTATTTCCTCATATACTCTCTCTCTGTCTGTCTCTGTCTCTCTCTCTCTCTCTCTCTAGTACTCTATATATAGAATATATAAAGAATATATATATATATCGTTTATAGTTTATTATTTATATACCTATGTAATCAATGTGTAGAAACAGACAGAAATAAATCTATATAGATTATATATCTATAAATTAATTATTATAATTTAATAAACATGATATTTTCAACTAGGCTACATTGGCTACATGTATTTCCTCTGTCTTTCTTTTAATTGCCATCCAAGGACCCTCTTCTTGTTTTCATAAGTTGGATGTTCATTTTGTGACACATTAACACCCCCCTCCCTCCCATAGATGCTTATAATTCTTTTCATGACTCTCTCCCCCTTCCCTCCACTGCATGTTGGATAGTTTGTGACACTACAAGCTGAGTGTATACTTCTCCTCACTGCCAGCTCATCTGGAGTGATCACCTGCAGTGGGCATGGTCTCTGGCTTCAAATTAGCAGCCCGCACTTTTTCTTTCATTCATAAATTATATATTATAGACATCTCGATCTAGGTCAAGCTTATTCATTGAAAAAATCAAAGATTTATTAATCCCAATAATATTTCCTTATTACGATTTTGCTGTGTCCAATGAAGGAGAATGAGCTGAATTCATTATTATTCGTTGTACACCCCCTTATTAAATTTTATTTAGCAGCTAACGGTATAAATGTGATTGGCATGTCTTTCTAAAGATGTTTGGAAGCTTATTTTGATATGCCCATCAGCCTACAATCAAACAGGCTCATAATATAGCCTTCATCCCTTATATGGGTATGAATTGCCGGGGGAGGTTAAAACAACAGCTTTACATACATGGTTACCGAGAATCTAAAAAAACTGCCATCTGCTTTGGAAAAACGGAACAAAATTACCGGAACTTATCTAAAATTGGACATGCGCAGTCCCGAAATGTTGATTTTTGCTCCAAACATAAAAACAAATGAATTACAAACAAAAAAAGCGACCCGTTCATTGAAGGAGAATTTGATGGGGTGTCCAAAATATAAGACGCTACTATAATTACTATACTATATTTATATAGATCTAGTATCATCTAGATTCTAGATTAATCTAGATCTAGTAATAGTAATAGGTCTAGTACTACTAGTAGAATCTAGAATTATTTTCTAATCTAGATGAAGTAGATCTAGTTAGTGTTAGTCTAGTAAAATAATAGTAACACTAGTAACAGTCTAGTTGAGTACTAATCGGTAATGTTAAATGTAGACTGGATTAGGTATGGCAGAAAACAGATAAGATTGATAATGATATTGAGTTGAGCTCAATCAAGTCACTCTCAACATTGTAATCTACTTTTAGGACCTTTTTTTGTTTTCATTTTCAAACTGGTTTTCATTGACATTTATACAAATACATCATTAATGATGCCCAAGAATAGTCAAAAAAAAAAATAAAATCAGAAGCATGAGACATTAAAAGTCACAGTTATTTAACAAGCAAAAAATGAGGTCAAACACACTTAGTTATATAGTACTTACTCTAAACTCTTACCCCTAAAAATGAAAAATCCATCAATCATAGAAAATGTGTCCAATAATCCATGAATTTCACAAATTCACAATATTATGATTATTTATGATTATCAAAGAAAAATGTGTCACAAAATAAAGTCAAAGTATATTTATAGAACATTTGAAAAAAAAAAGTTTTTTTTTTAACATTTATGCCTATTATTACTATTAATTGAGCCCCCAATGACCCCACTTCCTTTGCTAAAAAAAAGTCGCAAAGTATACTTTATTATCTTTATAACAAAACCAGTAACAGTTTTGGCACATCATACATCAGTTTTAATGCCCAAGAACAGAGGAATTTTAAAAACAAAATTAAAATCATAAGCATCAGACAATGGACCTCATTCACCAATCGTAAACAAACAACATTTAGCCCTGTGATATTATTGGTAAAACAATGAAAACGTATCACATGATATTCATATTCATGATAACCTGTGTGTATTACGTAATTTGTATATAGAAGAGATAGAGAATCACGTGGCTAAATGTTGTTTGTTTACGATTGGTGAATGAGGTCCATTATTTACAATAAAGAATCTAGGTTAATCACACTTACCCCTATTAATCCATGAATTTCACAAATCCACAAAATAAAGTATATTTATACAAGATTTGAAACAAAAAATTACATTTTTTAATATTTATGACTATAATAAAGACAAGTGACTAGGCCCTAGGGTGTCAAGGATGCATGTTATCTGTTTACTAAAAGTCTAAATCTATATCAGTATGATTTTGATACAGTGTTGCTGACAGAAATAAAGAAAAAGAATAAACACAACTTTTATTTTATTCCATGTCCATAAGTATATTTAGATCTATATTAGATTTAGTTCTTTAGTCTTAAATTGTAGTGTCTTTAATTAATTTCTTAGACTGGATCTAGTCTAGGCCTAGGACTTGATTAGTAAAAATCTAGATCTACACTAGTCTTCTAGACTAGATCTATATATCACAAACATAACAAGTACTATTCACTATTCTAATAGATAGAATCTAGTTGTACAATGCTTTTTTAAATAAAAATGTCAGTATCTCAAGTATCTGCGTAATTTTGGTAGCCCTAGATCTTCTAGATCTAAACAATAGAAGGAATACAGTACTCGATTTTTTACCAATCGATAAGTCAGCATTTTAGATCTAATCTATCAGTACCGTAATTTAATTATTAATATTCATGTTAACATTTAGATTTTCTAGATTCTATATCTACAATCCAGTTCTTCTTCTTCGTTCTCATTGTTATCTTGGAATTTTCAGATGACTAGACCAATACATGAGATGAACTGCGCAGTGGTTTCCAAATCAGGGAGCTCTCCATATAGTTTTCTTTCTATTGGGGTGATTTGGGGCCAATGTCTTATACTGGCCTCTTGGTAAAGAGAGCAGTTTTGGAGGACGTGGTCGGCATTCTCTGGTGATACTCCACATGGGCAGATTTCACTGGTTCCAATTTTGAGCTTCCAGTACATGTGTTGTCGCATTCTGTTGTGTCCGGTCCTGAGTCGAAAGATTAGACGTTGGTCTTGTCGGGATAGGTTATAGTAAGCGTCATCTTTCTTGTGATTTGAACTATAGCTCTCCATGCAGCATCACACTGTTTAGCTTGTTTAGCACGCCTGCATTATTGCCCGATGTCAGGTTGTTCAATAGTCGGATGTCTTGACCAACTAATAATAGTACAATAATTACCTGAGTAGTTGATAATATTTTTAATAAGTATTGTATTATCGCTAGTTTGGACTGAGATCGTTTTTTTTTTAGATGCTTCTCTCTTGAGGATTCAGAGTAAATGATTGAAAAAAACAATTTTTTAAAAAGCGTAAGCCGTTCAATTTTGGCGACACAACTTCCCATTGGTTTTTTAAAGAACGTGCTAAAACATAATTCAAAGTTGAAGTTGATTTTCGTAGACGATAGATCTACTTATTAAATAAGAAATTTAATAGTAGATCTAGTATTAGTAGTAAATTTCTAGCTCACAAAGCTGATTTCATTTTATGAGCTTTACTTGTTTAGAATGTAAATATTGAAGGAAATAGACAAATTATCAGGTCGTGAGCTACAAGGAAAGTCAGAGCAGTGTGGACAAAGTGGCGGAGTAGTGATGGCAGAAAATAAAATATTTAAAAAATGAGATTAAAGTTGTCTGAAACAATTTTTTTCAAATGTGCTTTTAAACTCGTGCGCATATTTTCATTACACAAAAACTATTTGAATATATACACGGAATATTAGGCCGTACATAACCTGACATGTTTTTTTTTTTTTTTTTTTTTTTTAAATATTTTTTTTAGCAAAAAAAAAAAAATCCTTATTAAAGACCAACTGAAGAGGTTTTGGGGTCAGACGTGGAAACCGGTGTAATACTTTTTTTTAGTTTCATAATGCTTAAAAAAACATACATACAAAATATTAGACATATATTCTTTGTAATTATTTAGATATAAGCAATTAAATGTGCATTTTAGGGACTATTAAATTTCACAATCTCGAAGCCATTCGAGATCAGTTTTTCCCAGACAACCAAGGTCGATGACGTAGTGTTGGGGAAATTAGGTCAAATTTTTCAGTTTATGGCTTAGCGTATTTCCCTATTCCTTTTTACAGGAATGCCTGTTTCTGAAAACAAAGGCGACTAAAACACACCAATTTATAAAAAGTGGTTGTTAGAGTTGAGGAAATTAGGTCAAATCACGCAATTTATGGCTTTGCAAGTTAGCTCTACTGTTTGTCGGCTTATTCTTGATCTAGTCAAGCAAACAGCGTTTCAGCCCACGCAGTACCGCGCTCGTCAAGTTACGCAATTTATGGCTTATTCTAGTTCTACATCTACTGCTTTTGATCAAGAGCTAGATCTTCTTTTCTTAGATAATTAATGATGTATGAAGTAGACCTAAATTTAGATCTAAATTCAATTAGATGAAGTCTAGATCTAGTAATAGTAGTATTAGATATTTAGAGATTAGACCTATCTATATAGATCTATCTATACTGATCCGATCGAGGTGCTGGGCCTAGATCTAGAAAAACAAAATTTAAAATTATATACTCTATCTATACACTAAATACTGATTATTAACCTATAGTCGTCCCTAAATAGGCCCAATATGGGAAAAAAACAACATTAATTACAATGTTAAGCTCATTCAATGTAGTTATTGTAGTACACGATTATATTTAGTTTGAATCTAGTCACAACCCTGTACAACACTAGCAAATAGCTTTAACCTTAACCTAGACTTTAAAGTAGTCTGATATAGATCTAAATTTCTAAAAACTAATCTATAAGGCACAAATTAGACCTAGATCTATCAATTCTAAAATATTAATATACGAATTATGGATTTTGTTACACTCTTACTTAAATATATTCTGGCCTAAATATTTCAGTTAAATAGTTCTATAAATCTATATGTAAAAATTGAAGAATTTTAATTTATCCCACGGTTAACTCATTTGTTGATTGGGATAGAATCATTAGATAGTTAAGTTAGCAAGTTAATCTGTAATTGTAAAAAAGTTTTAAATTGTGTTTAGACTATAAATGAAAGAGATTATCCTACTGGAAAAGGAGTGGTTGTTGTTTTTTTCTCTGGGAAGTCAGGGAAGTGGAAAATAAATTGTAGTTTCAATATAATATTAAGTAATGCATATAGGCTACTGTTGATGTAGTTATGCAACTCATTTTATTAAATTTTAGTAACCCAATTATTGCCAGTTAATCACTGAATATATATATATATATATTTTGTATTGTTATTAAAAATGCAGAGCCATTCATAATTTAAAGTAAATAAGGCTGCCAGTCGAGTCGAAACATTAATGAGGAATGCAGTATTTTCCATGGCTACGCAGCCCTAGCTGCAAACTAGATATTTTGTCGCGTCCAGCGAAGACATAACCATTTTCAGCTGGTGGTCAATTTAAATGTTCTTTACGCCTTCTATGTCTTCCCTCGGCAGTGGATTTTCTTTTGGCCTCTAATATGTATTCTACGTTGCAATTTCTAATAAATAGCATCATTCGAAGAATGAGATCCAACTCTTATTTTTTAAAAATGTAACCCCTTTACAGATCAAGTCATCATTGCAATGGACATTCAAATCTGCAATAACATAGAAATGATCAAAATTTGAATAAGTTTCAAAACGCTGAAAGTTGTGTGGTTTGCGCTCAGAACTGTCTTCTCTGTGGTCTCAGGTTCAAACATTAACCACTGCCATTAACTAACATCCTGCTGGAGTTTTGGGCTATGACATAATATTAAATCCTGATTCGAAACTTTGTCTAAACCTAGCAAGTGAAAAAGAACATAACTAAAATAATGTTGTGTGTATAATGAAGAACTCTATTAAAATGTGATTTTGTATTTACATTTATTGGTATTTATTATATAAAATAAAATTGTAGAATGCTTCTGTGATTTGTTTCACAATAGAAACAGGGAATATTAACTCTTCTTGTATTTCCAAAATGATGAAAGATCCATCTAGTAAACTTGTCTGTATGCCACAAGTCATATATGTTTTCTGCAAAATAGTTTTTTAAAATTTATTTATTAACATTTATACTTAATTATGTATACATATATATAGAACTAGTGGTTATATATATATTATATGTTATACTGATTATCTGATTATCTGCACTTTCATAGGCCCCGCGCTAATTCTAGGTGATATATATATATATAACCTGGAAATCTCATGAAAGCTCATAAAAATCTCCAGAAAAATAGACAAAATTGTCATTTGTGGGTGTCATTCATTCCAGAAAACGCTAATCCTTTGCGCGATAAATGAAAAAAAAGCATTGTCAGCTTTCATGTAATAAAATTTAATAATCATGCAAATTTTCACTTTAATCAGAAGTTTCCATACTTTATTTACTTTAATAGTGACTGGCATATTAATATGCAATAGGTTGCAAAGTTTGTAAAGTAAAGTTAATATGATCGTAACCTTGTACTAACTTAGTAAAGATTGATTAAAATTCAAAGTCAAATTTTTTTTTAATACAAAATCTAAATTTCCACTTATTATCCTTATTCCCACCCAGACTAGGCCCTGTGCAAGCAATAAGTTTCACATAGGGCCCGCAATCGTTAGGATCGACCCTGTTTAAGTTTAAGACTTAAAGACATGTCACATGTTTTTAGTATAGATCTGTATTCTGTATTTAATATTACCAATATAAATGATGACTTATTTTTTTAGATCTAAAGTCTAGCCTTATTAATAAGTATAGTAAGGGCTAGTAAAGGGCTATATAATTACTATATTAGATCTATTATATGTATAGATTTAGCTTAGGCTTTAGGTTTAGTCCTTGACTAATATAATATTATATTTATATATATGAATTATGCTAGGACACTACTCACTAGCCTGACTAGGTGACTAGGTCTTACTATTAGTAACTATTACAGAGATACCGGTATATACATATTCAAGCATTAAAAAATTAAAATGTTGGCGACTGGGCTTAGACTTAACATAGAGGCTAGTCTAGATCTACTTAAATGTCTTAAATCTACTAGTTTATAAACTATTAGTTAATTAGTATTATAATTATTACAAGTCAGATATAAACTAGATCTAATCTAGCTAGTAAAAGAAGTGTTAGAAGGCCTAGCTAGAATTAGAGATAGATAGATTTACGATCTAGCCATTTAGTTTTGTTATAATAAAAATTATAATAGACTTATATAGTGTATAATATACAGTAGTATACCTAGTCCTAGATGATAGATCTAGTGACTTTAGTCACCCTAACCCTAGTCTCTAGTGACTAGTCCTAGTAGTCCTAAGCCTAAGTCCTATCTATTAATCTATCTATAATTATTAAATATTAATTAAATAGTCTGCTCTATAATATATTTTGAAAAAGTAGAAGAATTATCTTCAGGGCATTTTGGTGCATCACATGACAAGTATCATTTAAAATTGTTTGACAGCTAGATTTAGATAAGTATATCATCTGAATTGCTATCAATAACGTATTCAGCCATGTCTATTTTTATTTACATTTTCTCAGTCCATTACAAGACGTCACATCCGGTTTCGGCCATTGAAGCTGATTTTCAAATCTCGTTATTTTTTACACTTTCAAATTACTTTTTCTAATATAAATACGCTTTTCTAAAATCTCAAAATTTTAGGAACTAACTTTGATGCTATCTACTATCTGAATCAATCGCTATCTCAATTTAGAAAAAAAACTCTTCAGTTGGTCTTTAAGCATTAAATAGGTCACAACACATAGCTATCTACTAGACAAGTAAGAATTAAAAAGTGCTATCCTGTGCACTGCTAGTATTTTACATTTTTATATACTGATGCTATTTTGTTTGATAACTGACATAACCTCCCCATTGATTCATCTCTTCTCAGTGTACATCATATAGACTATATGGTTACATGATTCCTCATCTATAAAGGAGCCTATATGTAGGTCCTATTTAGCTAATGCTTCATCAGGCTTAAAAATAGCTCCAGCTCTGTCCGACTTCTTTTCTTTTCAGAGAGTTTAAAAGTTTATTTTCATACCAGTTAACTAAGTAGAACTCATAAATTTAAGTTTTATAAAACTGTGTTGGAAATGTAAATAAAGGAAGCATGTGCAATACAAATATTGTAGTTCTGCCATAACCAATTTTAAAAAAGCATAATATACATATTGATCAAAATTTGGAGAGTTGTTTGATAAAAGATTAATAAAATCAAAAAACAACACTTTTTTCCATTACTAGTTATTTGTTACTGCCCCATATTTTTTCTATTAAAACAAACCAACCTACTTAATTAGTAATTATTCTTTAGCAAATGGTATTTAGATAAAAGATTTTCTTTCAATTGATGAAAGAAGCTAGATGTTTTATATTGAATCTTAGTTTTGTTTGAAATCTCAACAGTTCTTGCTGCTATGTCTATTGCAAACATTGTAAAAAGTAGCTTGGGTCCTGTTGGTCTTGACAAAATGTTGGTGGATGACATTGGTGTAAGTAGGCCCTTTTCTCAAATTTAGAGCCCTATTCTGTAAAGCATATAATCATCTTCTTTTTTGATGTAATGTCTGTATTATATAAGCAAATCATAAATATGTATATCATTCATTTAAATGGTTTCTTTAATTTCATAAAATTCTTTTTCTAAAGATTGGTAGCAGCTAAACTCAGTTTTAACTTCAGTTTATCTCCTCATTTTGGATTTTGTTCAGGCCATCATATCTTATGATAACTACTTAAACTTTTAAACAATAGTTCTCAGTATTTAGATTCAAGAAGTTTTTTTGTTTTAGCGTTTGAAAAAATAAGTTCCTCATTAGTGCAATCAATTCGCTTAAAATATTTCCTTTAGGATGTGACCATCACCAATGATGGTGCCACTATTCTCAAACTGCTGGAAGTAGAACACCCTGCAGCTAAAGTTTTGGTGGAGCTGGCAGATTTACAAGATCAGGAAGTTGGAGATGGTACCACTAGTGTGGTGAGAAATTTTTACAAAACATCATAAGCTAAAATTATCAAAATAATAAGGGTTTTAGCGGTAATAATGCCATTTGCTATGGAGCACAAAAAAAGTCACTTTTAAAAGTGTTGAGTGGATTTTCTTTACATTTTTCACATTATTTTTTTTTTCCCAGGTTATTATTGCAGCTGAACTTTTAAAGAATGCAGATGAGCTTGTCAAGTGTAAAATTCACCCAACCTCTATAATAAGTGGTTACAGACTTGCATGCAAGTAAGATACTATTCGTTTCCAAACAATAGAATCAAGCCCCATCATTTATTTAGTGGCCCTTGATAGAAAAGTTGTTTTTTTTTTTTTATTTGTTTATACTGATGCATAACTTTATTTAAAAAAATAGTAGCTTTAATTAAAAAAAAATTGTTTGAAGTTTTCAGCTTTTTAAGTCATACTGTTAAAATTGTCTCATTACTTTGCTTACCGTTTTTTCAGAGAAGCTGTAAAGTATATTCAAGATCACTTAACTATCTCTGTAGATGATCTTGGAAGAGATTCCATCGTAAATGCAGCCAAAACAAGCATGTCAAGTAAAATTATTGGACCGTATCCTTTACCATAACATGCTATGTGTAATAAAAATATTCAGTGTCTTAATATCTTGAAATATATATGCTAAAATGTGTCAATTTATGCTGGGTAGTATTTTTCTTGACCATATTTGATAGTGATGCTGATTTCTTCTCCAACATGGTGGTGGATGCTGCTAATGCTATAAAGACTCCAGATGGTAAAGGGGGCTATAACTATCCTATCAAAGCAGTTAATGTTCTCAAGGCACATGGCAAAAGTTCCAGAGAGAGCATCCTTGTCAGTGGTTATGCATTGAACTGTACAGTTGCATCCCAAGGTAAGCAGAAATATAACTTTGGTTCTTAACAGAAAGATTACTTTAAATAGATTTTGAAACTAATTAAAATTTTTTTTTTAAGTCTAATGCTTTGGATTTGTACCACTTGATGCTGACACCATAGGCCTGGGAAAAGCATTGTACATATTAAATGTAAATTGTGTTGCCACACTAGTTCAGATTGTCCCTTCACAACTTGCTGGCCAGCTGCTTGTAGCTGTGTTAGTATATACTTTAGGGCACATTGATCTATGGCACAATATAATGTTTTTGTCAGATTTAATCTGATGTTGGAATTTTTGTGTCACATTTATATTGTTAAGTGGTATACTTTGATTTAATTTATTTTATATTTGATAAAATTGTGGCAAAAGTTTAACATATTGTTTTACTCATTGACTGCAGTGTTGTTGTTTTTTTTTAAATGCTACTTTAAAAAAAAAAAAAAGAAAATGTTCCAAACATGGCTAAAACAAAAATTTATTATTTAAGTACCAATGAAGCTATAGTAACATATTTGGTATCAAAGTAAAGATAAATAAATGGAGAATGTGAAAATGTAAACATCTTTCTATTTAAATATAAGATACAAATTATAATCTAAATAATATGACACTCAGAAAAAAAAAATGGATGCCAACTTTAGAACTTATGAGACCTAAATTTAGATTTTGTTCTTTACATTACTGTTGAAACAGCATATTTAGACTATTTACAGCATTTTCAAAAAGAAATGTGATAAAACAGTCAATAAAAGATGATGAATCATTGATTATATTATTATTTTTACCTGTTTTTTTTAGTCAGAAAAAAAAGTGAAAATTATTGCGCTTTTCATTACTACCAATAACAATAGATACCAGTATTAAATCTATCAACCAAATGCACTCAAATATTATGTACATTTGAATCAATGGGATATAGATCTAGATTTGTCTTCTTTTTATTTGCCTAGAACATCTTTCATTCTAATACTAGACCAGTGCAAGACATAGGCTAGCGAGAGATCAAAGCCTAAATTTCTAACTAGATGAAGGACAATACAAATCCTAATTCATTTTACCTAAGATTTAGACATCTAATAGATAATTATTACTGTTCCTTTGTGATAAATTATGGATTTAGAATTCAGAATATATTTTACTTTTATTTAGTAGTAAACCTTTTGCAGTGCAACTTGAACCAGTATAGTGATGGTGATGATTTTTATCAAAAAACAATACTAAAAAAATTGCTACAAAATATACCAAGAAAAGGCCCAGCATGGTGGATGAATATTGGATTTAGATCTGCCATTTCTGTTGTTTTCATTTATCTTAGGCTTAGATCTATAGGAATCTACAAAGGTGTAAAGATAAAAAAGCATAGATCTAGTCAACCTTGATCTACATTCAAGACCTAGCCCTAGTCTAAGGCTAAGGCCTAAGCATAAGGCAATACTAGATCTAAATCTAAATGCTAATAATATCCAAGTCTGCTTCACCCTATGCTAAATCTTGATCAAGATCTTCATTATTACAATTCATAGAAGTATAAATAAAACAATAATAAAGCTTCTTCAGTAGTAAACATTGTGGGTGTATCTTGGACAAGCATAGCCATGATGTTGTAGATTTTTACAGATAAACATTCTAAAAAAAAAAGAAAATGGGCAAAAATGCCCACAGTGGATGATTATTTTATGTAGATCTATCATTTCCTCTCTTTTTATTTATCATAAGCTTAGAATAATAGATCTAGAGATATATCTAGATCTAGAGTCTAAATCTAGAGATAAAAGCTTAGATCTAGTCAATCTCGATCTACACTCTACAACTCTACACCTAGCCTACTGACAATAATAGATTTAGATCTAAATACTAATAATATAGATATAGAGGTCTAATTCATAAATACGCTAAATTTAGACTTACCTGGATCTAATCTATATATCTAGATCAAATTCTTCATTATTACTATTTATTTTTGATAAATTTTAGAATAATTATAAAGTTTCTTCAGTAGTAAACATTGTGGGTGTGTCTTGGACTAGTGTAGTCATGGCGACGTTTTTTTACATCGTAAAAAAAGTAAAAATAAATGTCTAAATAATGCCAAAAACTTCTAATTTCTATGTAAACAAAGGATGAAGAACTCTTTTATAAAGTAAAAATAGTTCCACTGTTGTTAGTTAAAAAATTTAATTTAAAAATGCAACGAAACAAAGGTAGTGTATGAACGTCTATGGGATAGACGTTCCGTGCGTTTAGGGGCATTCAGACCGTCTATGGGATAGACGCTCCGCACTCATTGAGTTAAGGTAGATGTACTATTTTTCATGACATAAAGAATAGTAATCTGTATTATGAAAAATAAAATAGTTTTTTGACACACAAAAAGGATGGTTTTTGTATTTTGTTACCAATTTTTAATATTTTTTTATTTCATTCAGCAATGCCTAAGACAATTACAAATGCCAAAATTGCATGCTTGGACTTCAGCCTGCAGAAAACAAAGATGAAGCTTGGTGTCCAGCTATTGGTTGAGGACCCTGAGCAGCTAGAATTGATGAGAAAGAGGTAAGAACCTAATTGCATACCAGATTTATTTAAAAAATACATATCACTGTATACACACATATAAACATCCCTGTCAACTTGCTTTCCAGCTGACCAGTAGCTGTGATAAGTATATACTCAGGGTGAAAATATATCTGGTCATGGATGACATTTCCTTGATGGCATTTAATGCCATTACATTTGAAATGCCCACATTTATCTTTTTTTTTTTTACATAGGTCTTTATTGTCATTAACTTTAGTGTAGTTTTTTTGGTTATAGAAATGTTTTTTTTAACCTTTAAAAAAAAAACTAGGTTAACATTATGTCATGGGAAATTTGGTGCTTATACTTATGCTTATATGCACCTAATAAATTAATAAAATCCCAGGTTCAAGTAATGGATGCAGCACCAAGTTTTTATTTTCAAATATGAAACCTGGACTAAGTCTCTGACTGCTTCTGGTTTAAAGAATGTGTGTTGCTTTAGACATATGTTTATAGAAGTGTTATAGGCTTCTAGATTTACTGTCCCGAGACATGACGTTAAACTGCGCTCCTCTTTCCTTAGCACTTTTGGAGCTCAAAAGTGCCCTACTTCTTTTCTATCATTGTGTCTGCCTCTTCTTTTCCTAAGTCTGCCTTCATTGATCATCACACTGTCTCCTTAACTTTAAATTCTCACTACGTCCTAGACCAGTCCGTTTGCCGTGGACTGTGACGGGTAAGGGGGGATAAAGAGATCCTGGTGTTTGAGTGGTGGCTATCTGAGGATAAACCACAACAACACAATACTTTGGCTCCAAGTTCCCCTAGACCTGAGATCCAGATGGCCCGCTCTGGGTCAACCGGCTGGTCATGCCGAGCTACCAGCATAGGTCGTCGACCTATGCTGGAGGGCGGTGGCTGGAGGGTCAATCAGAGAGCTGCTGTATCGGACACATGTCCGATGTAGCAGCTGACTGAGTATAGCACCTGTGTAGCCCTGGCAGGCTCATTCTGGACATCCGAATGGCCCGTCCCCTTGTTGGACTCGATGGCGGGTGGGGAGCACAGGTGCCGAATTAACCAAAATATATATGGACAAAAAAACACACACAAAACTACTTGCCCCAGACCTATGTCTGGGCAAGAAAAGTCGAATTGATGATAAAAAAGAGGAGGTCCCAAAAAGCTGTGCCACCTGGCCATCATTTCTGGTGGTTAGGTGCATAGAGGAGGGAAAAAGCCTGACAAAGTTGAGCCCTTTTATTATCTATAAGGGACTCAAGTCAGTAGTGGGAGAGCCCAA
This sequence comes from Biomphalaria glabrata, assembly GCF_947242115.1. NCBI lineage: Eukaryota > Metazoa > Mollusca > Gastropoda > Planorbidae > Biomphalaria > Biomphalaria glabrata. Next base: position 21,238,410 of record NC_074727.1, read on the forward strand.
GAGTGTGTCTAAGCTACACAAAACAATGGAACTCCTTGTAGAAGTAGTCAGCAAGACACACTCTGATGGGCTTTTAAGATGCAGAAGACTCTGTGATCTCCAAGTGGAAGTCATGCCACACAAGAGTCTGATCACCAGCAGAGGTGTAATCAGCTCTAGGGACCTACTGGAATGTTCCGAGAAGGAAATAGTGGAGGGCATTGAAGGAGTCACCCATGCCCGGCGTATTACCAGGCGCAGGGAGGGTGAGGAGGTCAAAACCGCCACTATTATCCTCACGTTCGGAACTAGGACACAGCCAGAGTATGTGAAGGCAGGATACCTACGAGTTCCAGTGAGGCCCTACATACCTAACCCCATGAGGTGCTTCAAGTGCCAGGGTTATGGACACGGCGCGGCAGTCTGCAAGAGGAACACTGTGTGTGCCAAATGTGCTGGAGAGGGTCATGAGGACAAGGGCTGCACAGCCCAGTTCAAATGCCCAAACTGTCAAGCTGGCCACTCAGCCTACTCCAAGGACTGCCCTGTGTGGAAACAGGAGGTTGCCGTGCAGGAGTACAAGGCAAGAAAAGGATGTACCTTTAGCCAGGCGAAATCGGCTGTACTGGCCCTACCCAAGGGCCAATTCGGCTTGACAAAGACCTACGCCCAGGCTGTTGCTAAGAAAGGAAGATCCATAGCCACACAGACGGACACATTGACCCCACCACCCCCTCCTCCTCCTCCAATTCAGAAGAAAACACCGCCAAAGAACACACCTCTGAAGAAACAAGAAAGCCCTGTTGTCATGCTAAAGAACAGGTTCTCTGTGCTCGCTGATGAGAGCATGGAGACTGAGCAGCATGTCAAAACCAATACTCCGGGAGAACCCGGAGACATCATGTCTGACACAGGTTCTCCTCAGAGAACCCAGCCAGACATCCCAACCTCTACCGAGTTAGAGGTTGACCAACTCCCTAAGGGGAGAAATCAAAGCGGAGAGGATGCCCGAGGTGAGAGAGGAGGAAATAACCTCCGCTCTAACCAGAGGGATCTCCCCTCTCCAGAGAGAAAGACTTCCCCTAAAAGGGGGTTGTCCTCCTCTCCATCCAAACCCAAGAATAAAAATACCAAGGTCACTTGAATAAAGGGAAACCCCTCCGGGGGCCTCCCAAGGCCAAATAGCTCCAAGTAGGTCATCTAGAGTAAGCCATGGATTCCAGAATTGTACAGTGGAATAGTAGAGGCCTCAAGGCCAATTACGAGGAAATGCAGCTACTGATGGACTCTGAGACTCCTGTAGCTGTCTGCTTACAGGAAACATTTCTGAAAGATTGCATCAGCTTCCGAAGCTACCGTGCTTACACCAAGAATGTTGAGGATGCAGAGAGAGCATCAGGTGGAGTCTGTATCCTTGTGAAGGATAGCATCCCCCATGAGAGGGTAGAACTACAGACCACACTACAGGCCGTAGCAGCTAGGATAACCCTTCACAAGGTTATCACTTGCTGCAGCCTGTATCTACCACCAGGCGCTCCATTAAACCGAACAGACATGGAGGACCTATTGAAACAACTCCCCCGGCCCTATTTAATCCTTGGGGATTTCAATGCCCATAACACCATGTGGGGATCCAACAATACCGACACAAGAGTTCGTATGCTGGTGGATATCTTCCTCCAACATGATTTATGCATACTTAATGATGCATCACCGACCTACTTGCACCCAGGAACTGGATCATTCACATGCATTGACCTCACCGTATGTGTCCCCGGACTTCTGGACGATTTTAAATGGTCAGTTAGCAATGATCTACGGGGAAGTGATCACTTCCCAATCATCATTACTAACAATCTCCCTTCATTGAGACGACCTCAGCGGTGGAAACTGAATAAGGCCGATTGGGAACAATTCCAAAAAAGATGCTCCGAGGATATCACAGAAAATATCCTCCATGAACAGAACCCAGCTGATACCTTTGCTAGCAAGCTACTAAGTATAGCCAGGAAAGTTGTACCCCTAACCTCTGCAAATCCAAAACGGCCTAGCAAACCATGGTTTGATACAGCTTGCAAAAGTGCTATTGGTGATAGGAAAAAACGACTGGCTGCATTTATAAAGAATCCTTCCCAGGAAAACCTAAAGCTATTCAGGATAGCTAGAGCAAAGGTTAGACAAACCATACGGTCAGCCAAAAGGAATTCCTGGAGAAGTTTTGTCGGCAGTCTGGATGCCAAAACTTCTGCTAGAGCGGTTTGGAAGGCAGTAAGGCGAATCAAAGGGAAAGAATCAAATGCAATAGGGCATTTGAAAAACCAAGGACGAACTGTCACGTCCCCCAGAGAAATAGCTGACTGCCTTGCATCCTCAATAGCAGAAAAATCATCCACTGCACACTACACGCCAGAGTTCCAAAAAGTCAAAACCAGGGAGGAAAGACACCCCATTGATTTCAGGTCAGAGAACAATGAAGACTACAACAAACCGTTCTCGCTTGAGGAACTGAGGGAATCGCTGGACAAGTCACATGACACAGCGCCTGGAGAAGACGAAATCCATTACCAGTTCCTCAAGCACCTTCCCGAACCCTCATTGGCAGTCCTGCTAGGGGTCTATAACTGTGTGTGGCAAACAGGCGCTTTCCCAAACAGCTGGAGGAAAGCCACAGTTATACCGATACCTAAACCGGGAGGAGACGGCTCTGACCCAGCTAACTATCGACCAATAGCACTAACAAGCTGCATCTGCAAAACCATGGAAAGAATGATTAACAGTAGGCTGGTCTGGTACCTGGAAAGGAATAAAGTGATCTCAAACTACCAGTGCGGATTCCGGCAGGGGCGGACAACAACTGACCACCTGGTAAGGCTGGAAGCTTATATTAGAAATGCATTACTCAGAAGAGAACATCTAGTAGCTGTATTCTTCGATATAGAAAAGGCCTATGACACAACCTGGAAACATGGCATTCTACGTGACCTGGCGCTTATGGGGCTTAAGGGACACCTCCCCCGTTTTGTGGAGGAATTCCTGAAAGATCGAAAATTTCAGGTTCGAGTGGGCAACTCCGCTTCTGACACTCATGACCAGGAAATGGGTGTACCCCAGGGCAGCATTCTGTCAGTCACCCTGTTCAACATTAAAATAAATAGCATCATAAATGCGCTGTCCCCTGGCATAGAGTGCTCTTTGTATGTTGATGACTTTGTCATTCTCACTTATGGGAAAAACATGAACACCTTAGAAAGAAAATTACAGTTATGTTTAAACAAAATTCAGGGTTGGGCAAACTATAATGGTTTCAAATTCTCAGACTCCAAAACAGTTAGTATGCATTTTTGTAATCTAAGGGGACTACACCCAGACCCTGAACTATTTATACACAAAAAGAAGATCCCTGTCGTGAAAACTACAAAATTTTTAGGCCTCACCTTAGATTCCAAATTTAATTTTCTCCCCCACATTAAGGAACTTAAACATACTAATAGTACTCAGCCATACGGACTGGGGAGCTGACAGAGATACCTTGCTGCTGCTCTATCGGAGTCTAATTCGATCCAAGCTAGACTACGGATCCATAATATATGGAGCAGCAAGGAAGTCGTACCTAAAAATACTGGAACCAATACAAAATGCTGCCCTGCGTCTGTCTCGGCGCGTTTCGTACATCACCTATCCCAAGTCTCCATGTGGAGGCGGGAGAACTCCCCATGGATATAAGAATGAAAAAGCTTGCAATGCAGTATATAGTCAAGCTAAAATCCAACCCCACGAACCCTGCTTTTGACTCCATATTTACCCCACAGAGGTAGAATTATACAATCGAAGGCCTAACGTCATACAGCCGTTGGGCCTTCGAATGAGAGAACCCATCCAAAATTTAACCCCACCCATTGACCAAATCTCTAAAATAGAAACCCCTCAGAACCCTCCCTGGCTAATGAATAAACCCAAATTAAATTTATCCCTCCTCAATTTCAAAAAAGAAAATACAGACCCAAGCATACTACAAGTCCACTTTAGGGAACTGCAGGAGAGCTACGGAGATTGTGGCACCATCTACACAGACGGATCCAAAATGGAGGGAAAGGTCGCGTGTGCCTGCTCCTTTCGGAACAAAACAATCTCCCGTAGACTCCCCGATGGCTGCTCCATCTTTACGGCCGAATTGCACGCAATATTGCTTGCACTTATGGCTGTAAAAGCATCAGAAAGGAGTAAATTTATAATCTGCTCCGACTCCAAATCTGCATTGCAAGCTTTGGGGCGGATGAAGACTGACATCCCATTGGTACATAAGAGCCTGAAGCTGTTGGACCAAATAACAGCCGACCGTAGGGATGTCACCTTCATCTGGGTCCCCTCCCATGTTGGCATTGAGGGAAACGAAGCTGCAGACAGAGAAGCAAAGAGAGCCCTAAATCATACGGTGTCAGGAACCCAAATTCCCTACTCGGACCTGAGACAAAGTATTGCCTCTGCCACCTATCGAGAGTGGCAGAACCGATGGGAGGCTGAGACTCACAGTAAACTCAGGCAGATTTTGGCGGATGTCAGGTGGCGGCCCACGTCTAAGGGTCTGACAAGGCGTGGTAGCACGACCATGTCCAGACTTAGGATTGGCCACACCTACATCACGCACTCTTTTGTACTGAAGAGAGAGGGGCCCCCACTTTGCGAGTACTGTGACTCTCGCCTCACCGTGGAACATATCCTCGTTGATTGCCCCAGATACCAGGATGTCAGGGCGAAATATTTTAGAGCCACTAATCTAAAAACACTATTTAATAATGTCGACCCTGGAAAGGTACTGGGCTTTATTCGGGAAGTGGGGCTATCTACGAAGATCTGATTTCTGAATTTGTGAACATGCACTATTTACATTAGATTTTTACCAAATATTTAAATTTTTACTACCTTTACTATTTTAACTGTGAATAGACCTTGATTTTAATTATATGACTGTATAGAATCTGGCCCTTGTTGTTTAGAGAGAGAGTAGTCCTTAAGGAACTGCAGGCACGACATGGCCTAAATTGTGCCGATGTGCCTCAAATCAAAAATCAAATCAAATCTTCTAGATTTATATAAATAAAATGACTGCTTCTGGTTTAAAGAATGTGTGTTATTTTATGCTTTAGACTTGTGTTTATAGTGTTTTAGGCTAATAGATTTTGAGTTAGGGATAGATTATTGCATTTTTATTTTCTTCACAACACAAAATTTATATTACTTGACAATCATTGCCTTTTTGAACACATGTAGCTATGTAAACTAAGTGGGGAAAATTAATCAACGTCACACAATGTTAGGTTGACTTGTGCAGCCTGTCTTGCATAGGTTATCTGATTTTGATGATGTTGACATGGTATCAAGTGCCTAACGAAAGTTACACACATATGTACATATAATCACAAATTTGATTGGTTTTTATTTTAGAGAATCAGACATCACTAAAGAAAAGATTCAGAAAATTCTAAATGCAGGAGCCAATGTGATCTTAACAACTGGAGGGATAGATGATTTGTGTCTCAAGTATTTTGTACAGGCTGGAGCCATGGCTGTCAGGAGGTGTAAGAAGACAGATCTGAAAAGAATAGCCAAAGCTACTGGTGGTATGTTGACTAGAATGTTTAGATTTTTTTTCCAACAGTTATAGCTGAGCAAGTACAGTTCTATTAGAGAACCTCAGGTGTACAATGGCCATTTGGGTATTATTGTATTTAAATAATAAAGGCTGTATAAGCTCATTTATCAACTTCCATAGGTGCATGGGCATCAAGTCAATGCCATTTTATTCATTCATAATTTCTTCCATAGAAATGTTATGCCACTTCTTTCAACCCTTTTCTCCATGTTTCCTTTGACATCCCTCTCTTTCTTCAGCTCCTGTGTGGTGTCCATCTCATAGTTAAATAGTTAATGCACATTTGTTTTCATTCAAAGTCAGCACTCTATCACAAATGGACACAAGAAAGCCCTTATGACTTACAGTTTGACAGCCTTTTTACTGTCATTCCTATTAATATTCCTATGGCTTTTGCTAATCTGTTGTAGTAAAATTTCAGTTTCCATTTGGGGGGGGGGAAGACACACTTATTTTTCTGTGTATTTTAAGTTTTTAAAGAAATATTTGACATCTTTCGAGAAAAAAAAAATCCTGTGCATTGTTAAATGAAGAAATTTTGGAAAAATCTTCAAGCACTTCTGTGGACTTTTCTTACCACTAAAACATTTTAGTAGAAAATTATATTCAGTTAAGAGTCTCAGTAATAAAACAACACTATTTTTTTCTCTTTCATGTTCATTCCAGCACAATTGCTGCTTACTCTGGCTAACATGGAAGGGGAGGAGACTTTTGAGGCCTCTTACTTGGGCCAGGCTGATGAAGTCTCACAAGAGAGAATCTGTGATGATGAACTCATTATAATCAAAGGGTGAGTACTCAAGTCATTCAATCATCTCCTGCCCCTTTACAACTTGCTGGCCAGCTGACTTTGGTTGTGTTAGGGGCACATTGACCTAGGGCATAGCCTAATTTTGTTTTGGTCAGATAGACTGACTTTTATAATTGCTGTGTCACATTAAAACAATATTGATTATCAGAGAAATTGTTTTATTTCAGAAGTTGCTTTGGGTAAATTATTAGCTCTCATTTATTTGTCTCTCACTTTTGTCCTTTGTTATACATGTATATAATAGACACACGTCTTTATTGTATTGAATCAGATCATTTTTTCTTTTGTGTAGAAAGATGCTTTAACTCTCATGTATAGTTAGATATTCTTTCATTATAGGCCGAAAGCCAGAACAGCATCTTCCATTATTCTTCGTGGTGCTAATGATTATATGGTGGATGAGATGGAGCGATCTATCCACGATGCTTTGTGTGTGGTGAGGCGAGTGTTAGAGTCTAAGAAAGTTGTTGCTGGCGGAGGAGCTGTTGAAGCAGCCTTATCCATATATTTAGAGAATTTTGCAACATCTTTGGTAAGTTATTTTAAAACAAGTTTTATCTTAGCAATTTTGTTTATTTTTGTGCTCAACAAGCTATCAAGTACTGTATACTAAAGATAACAATACTCTTGAGTTTTGTTAAGGCATTTGATCATTCGAAGTACTCGGTTAGGTCTAGTTTTAGATTTGAGAATGATTATTAGTCCTTATAGCTCTATTGGAAACTAAATGTGACCTACATCATGGGTAATAAAAATGAAAAGAAACAATGCTATTTCACTATACAACTAGACTTGTAGACATGTTTAAACTTTTGGCAAAAAAAAAATTAACTGTAAATCCATTCTCCATTCTTGAGTTTAGCAAGTCTAATAGTTTGCACACAAAATAGAACAAAACAGGTTAGAGAAAAAAAAGCCATCAGAAGGTTGAAAATGATTACTGTTAATAAAAAAAATATATGTAATTTTGTGATTAATAATGTTGCTACAAAATTGTCCCATACAAAAGAAAATCATACACGTAATTAGAATGCAAATATGCTTAAATAAAAAAAATAGCAGCAACCTTAATACTATAAAAAGCCAATGCTAATCTTTGGATGTAGAAAAATAGGATTTTTAAAAATATATTTATTAAATGCTAAACATGCTTTAAGTTTGGAATTATATTTAATGAATCAAATATATATATAAGTTGGAAATAAGAAAGGAATAGTTGTGAGCACGTATTGTATTTTTTTCCCAGGCCAGTAGAGAACAGTTGGCAATAGCAGAGTTTGCCCAATCCCTTCTAGTTATTCCTAAACAATTAGCTGTGAATGCTGCTCAGGATTCAACTGATCTTGTTGCTAAGCTGAGGGCTTTCCACAACACATCACAGACTAGGGCTGAACACAATGAATTGAGATGGTAAGTTTTACATAGTCACTGTTTCCAGTCTTCAGCATTGTGTCTCTAAATACCTTATATAAACGAATTCCTCTAAATTACATAAAGGGTCAAAGCAAATTCTATATTCAAGGTATAAAATCTTTTCTTTTTTTCTTCCTTGAATCACTATACTATTTTTTTGCTTTTTGTTAATTTTTAATACATTTTTTTTTTTTACTTTCTTTGTTGGAAGCCATGTTTGATTTATGTTGTATTTTGTATCTTTTACTTAAGATTTTGAAATGTATTTTAAATACTACTAAATATTTATAGATTTGATCACCTAGATAAAAACATATTATGTAGAATTGAGTATAGTTCAATTAGTTTGCAATGGTCTAAGTTATTCCATATTTTTTGTATTGTCCCCAGGGTTGGCCTTGACTTGTATGAAGGAGTGGTTAGGGACAATAAGAAAGCTGGTGTCTTAGAACCTGCTATTTCAAAGATCAAATCCTTGAAGTTTGCCACTGAAGCAGCCATCACCATCCTGCGTATAGATGACATGATCAAACTGATTGCAGAGAAACAAGGAGGCCCATCATATCAAGATGCATGCAGATCTGGTGAACTGGATGATTGATGCCATAGTATTTAAAATACTTTGATTATTCATTAGTTAAAAGGACATTCTCATTAATTTATTGCACAGAATTTCAAACAGCCCATTTTCTTATAATAGTTCTTTTTATCAAGAATAATTAGAGTCATGTTGGACATCTTTAATGCATACACTCAAAATTTATTCGTTTTTCTTCTCACGCAAAAAATATACAAAATCAACAACCCCCTTAAAAATAAAGCATAGTTAATCTAGTTAAAAACAAATATAATTAGAAACAGTCTCCTTATCAAAACATGTTTGTGTTGCTTTTTTTTTGTTTTTTTTTCAAAGCTATTTATGCAGTGTGTGTTGTATTGCTGATTCATCACATTTTATATATACTTTTGAGAAATCATTTTGAAATTGAAAACATTTGACTAATTAAAATGTTTTGTTTTGTTTACTGATACATTTTTTGTTTTTTGTCTTTTATGCCAGTGTGTGGTCATTTTTCATTTCTAGTTATAGAAACAAACCTGTTGTGGCTTCCTGTTAAAAAATGAGTGTTAAAATATGTCAATTTTTGGTATGTTAAAAAAAAGAAGACTTGTTTGTTTGTTCTTACATATTCCAATGTGCTAAGTACAATAAAATAACATTCTAACCAATGCACTTGATGTACCCCGGTATGTACAACTTAGTGGCAAAGTGTCACTAACTGGCTCCTGAAATAAAAGTCGTCAGACCTGTAAATGAAATTCATCATTGCAGGATTGTCTTCATGTTAAGAAAGACATCATGTAGCGGGTCAGCTTTGGTCATGTCAAATACGTCAAACGAACTATGGTGCTATTGATGACATTTCAGGAGAAATTCAATCCTGACCTGAAAAGGATAAGGTGGGCAACCGCTCTATGCTGTTTGGCATGGTAACAGGCTGAAAGAACTTAGTTTTTAATCTCGATACAATTTTATCGAGAATCTAGACCCATCTCACTTAAGCAGGATCCTCGGTGAATCCCAGTTGTCAAACATCTTTTTTTTCTGAGCTTCAAAGATACATTTCCTGAGATGTCTATAGTTCAATGTCCTGCTGTCTTCTGACTTCTAGGTAAATCCAGGTCAAATATTAATTCTATTTAGTGCACTAAAAATTTAAAAAATTATATATTTAAAGACCGCTTCACAAACGAAGAGATGGGAGACAGCGGCTACTACAGCATTGGATCTCACAATGACCTGCTAACTTTAAAAAAAAAACTAAAACTCAGACCGTTTGAAAAGGTCTTCGGGGCTTGCAAAAAGACTTTCCTTCAGGGAACAGTACGGGAAAAAGAGAAGAGGCAAACAGAGAAAGCGATGGGAATGCAACATAAAAGAATGCCTGCCATTGAAAGAGGTTCTATCCAAGGCAAAAGACAAGAATGGAGAAAGACGGTTGACAAATCTTGTGTGGTGCCCCAACAGTCCAACAGACTAAGGGATAGGTGAAGGTGCATTAATTGATAGATCCTTACGACTGCTAGGAAAACGTCAATGGCGAACAAAGCAGTTGTTTATCGAGGGTCTATTTATTTTCTTTACTTTTACGGCACCAATCTTGTACAAAAAGTGCTTTTCTCTGGGCCTCAAATGTGTGTCCCGCGGCCTCCGTAGAGCTCTCCGTCTCTTCCAGAAGCCATCTATTACCAGCCATTTTTCTCTACGCCAGTGAGGGCAAAATTGGTGCCTGAGTTAATCTTGATAGATCTCTTTTGGCATGCGGTCGTCTATCATTGGAAGTTCCCACCCAGCGCAACTGTCAAAAAAAAAGTGTTTCTATACTGTCCTCTTCAGCATAACATGGTTATTTGTAAGGTAGCCCTGTCAGCGTATGCCCATTTAGGAGCATAGGCACCTTTGATTAAAGCGTACAAGAAGCCCTAGATGCCTTCTATAGAGCACCCAGGTCTCGGAGCCATATACTAGGGCCTATATAGAACAGTACAAACAAGATAGCCGGTACTGAGATTTTACAAAGTGAATTAGAAATATAACAGAACTATGAATCAAATTGGAGCATGTCTTTCAAACAAACAAAAATCAAATTATTAAGAGCAACAAAACAGCAACCAAAAAAAACAAAACAAAAAAAAAACAACAACAAAAAACTAATGTCTTAATCATGACAAAGCAGTTATACAAACTAAAAACTCGAAATCTCTCTTCCTCTGTGGTATTTTACGTTCTGTGCTCTTTGCAACTTCTTGTGTGACTACAGAGACCAATCCTTGATACACAGCTGCGGTCACAGGTTGGGCATCTTTGATCACCAGGCGCCGTTCTACTTTCACCCCTCTTTGTACTACTGTTGTGTATGGCATCTGCAATCCGGGGACCCTTCCTTTATGCTCGCTCTCCACGTGGATCTATCCAGTGCCACTTTGCTCCCCCCCCCGTCCCCCAGTGTCAATTTTGAAGAGCTTCGTGTCGCGTTTGCATTCATCAGTATACTTTAAAGTGGACGACCAGCGGCTCCCCTGCCCCCCCCCCCACTTTAGATCACCATACAGAATGTCTTGTGGAAATGTCTATGGAGGATTTATAACTAAAAACTCCATTGGCTAGGGTCACGGAATTTGGTGAATATAGTTTTTTTTTTTTTAGATTATTATTGAAGATAGGGTTTTAACTTCAGAGCCTCAAGGAGAGGTTTTTAAAACTCGAAACCCCTAGGATGGGGTTTTAAATTCAAAACCCACCTTTGCTACGCTAATGGATTTTGGTGACTAGTTTGCTTTTTTTTTTTTTTTTTTAATTGAAGCATTGTTTTTTAAACGCACCCCCCCCCCCCCTTTTTTTTTGGCAACGCTGGAGCAAGTGATGATTTAACATTAAAAGCTCCCTTCAATAAGAAAAAAATAAAACAAAGCAAGTTAGAAAATGTCATTTTTTGGTAGGGTTGAACCCCTACCCCCCCCCCTCTACGCCCATGTCGTACAGTGTTTTATATAAAAAAAAAACAAAACTTTTCATCATTTATTATATATATATAGTAGGCCTACTCAACTTGGCAAGTTAAGCTGTTTATGCTTTCTTTTCACACAAGAGTCAATTTACAAAAAAAAAAAAAAAAAAAACTAAAATTTATCTTCTAATGCGACTAAGGTGGTTATTTTCAACATGAAACGAAAATGTCCATTTCGCATTTTAAATTTAGATAATCTAGACTAGATTCGATGTTGAGCTTTCTTGGATTGTCACAAAATAAATCTAAATTCATTGCAAAACAATTTAAACGCTTCTGACTTCTGAGATTCTCATTCTCATGATTCTGTCTCACACTCACCACAGTGTCTGTTTATCATTCATGCTTAAGACTTAATCATGTTATTCTGTAAAGTCTGTACTAGAATCTAGGAATCTAGACTCCTATTCGGGCTATTCAGTTTAAGTTTAAGCTTACTCAACTTACTGAGTTGAGAAGAAACAAAAAATCTCTAGATTAGACTATACTTATATCTATCTATTAATAGAAATCTATAATTATAATAATAATCTAGGTACAAGTCAGGTAGTTTTAGTTTAGATTTTTAATTTTATATTCCAGGAAATTCTCTATCTAGAATTAGTTTTCGATTTTAGAACTAAATCTAGAAGTCTATAAATTGTTGATTTCATTGTCACACACAAAGTTTCTCACAGAAATCTGCAAAGTTGATTGAAATTGCAAATTTAATTAGATTTAGAAATTAGATCTATTACATATATTTTGATAAATATATAAGTATTAATAGACTAGAATTAGACAATTATAGATCTTTTCTAAAATCAAATCTTCTCTATTTTATGAATAGACTAGACTAGATCTAGGAATCTAGAGCTAGTAGAGCAGATCCTAAAAACTTAAACTTAAGTATTCAATTCTGTCTTCTCATTTACATTGAGTGGTAAAGATAAAAAAGGTTATAGTTTTAGAATATTTTAGATCTATGTACCCATAATCCATATCATGGCATATGCCACAGTAGTCATAGAAGGCCAATTACTTTCTTAAAACTAGATTTGTTTTTTATATAATCAACTTCAAGATCTAAGTATGTTGTCTTCATAAATACTACACTTTTACATGCTTCACTTCGTCTTAAACATAAGTCAACATGACTTCCTTGTAAACTTAATTGAGTGATATAATAAAGAAATGTAGATAAATAAACAAGGTTCTAAGTAGGTCTATTAAATTATAAAGTAGGCCTATCCTAATTTGTAAAAATGCTTTTCCATCAGTTTTTAACTTTTTTTCACTTTATCTAAATCAAATAGATTGAATTGGAGCATCAGCACCATGATTTATGAATTTTTATTAATCTTGGAAAGATCTGCACGGTTATTCCATCATTGTAAGTCTACATTTTGAAAATGAAACTAGTGTCATAGCAGTATAAATTCTATGGGTAGTTAGATACAATTTGTTGTTTACTACAAACAGAATGTATTGCTTTGGTAAATAAATTTACTAAAATATAATCAAATAATTATAATCTTATCATTGTTATTTATTTTTAAAGTATACATTTTTTATTAAATTAGTTTAAAATTTGGATCAGGCCTTAGAATCCAATTTCTAGCTTTATTTGCTGACATAATTTCATAACATTTTTATTTTTTTTTTTCAGAAATATAGTAAAAAGTTATTGAAAATCAGCTCAGGTCCTCAATTAAAAGGAAAAGAATGGAAGAGTTACGCATGGAATTGCGTTCCCTCTTGCTGAGTTCTAAACATGGCATACCGACCCATGAAATAGAAAGTATGCTGTTTTTTAGATTTCTTTTTAAAATATTTGGTTTATGCTATTTAATCTAAATAATTTATTCTAAATAAAAGAAAGTTATCTTGTAGACCCAGAGGGTAGGTCATCTTTTTATTACCATGGTTAAAAGAGACTCAATTCAACTCCATTTGACTGCACAAATACTCACAAATGTGCAGTAATCATTAGATCCTATAGATCCATAGGTCTGAAAGGGGTACCTTTACCTATTAGAGATTGATAGACTTAGGAATGTCCTTCCTTTATTTAGGATTCAAATTTAAGACTCTAATTTGACAGTTAAGTACTTTGTGATATAACACTGTCAGGTTTTGAATGTTCTGCAATCATTAGCATTGTGTTTGTTGAATTTTCGTTAGATATTGTCAGATATTTTTTGAGCTGGGGTTCATTTTGTTAGCTGGTGAAGAGGCAACATGCAGTTTTCTTTCCAAAGTATCTTAATGTTCTGCTGCTATAGGCATGTACTTTTTGCAGAGCTATATAAACCAGTTCTGTGGTAAAAAAACAAACACATGGGGGAAATGATGAAAGAGTTGAAAATGAAATAGTGTGAGTCATACACAGAGACAGCTTATGATAGTATTACTGTGAAATTGTTTTTTTCTAGTTCCCCTTTTAGACCTTGTGATCTTATAGGGAAGAAGATGTCAAGGTCATCTGTTTTTGTGGTCCACTGTTAACAAGGGTGTCATGTGACCAGCACAATGACCAACCAGGTACCCATTAGAGCTGGGTTCAGTAAGAGGCACCCTAAAGATCTTGGAACTACTCAGTTAACGAATGGGAGATCATCACATGATTTGAGCACTATAATCTGATTATGACTTAGATAAATAGATCTATAAAACAGATGATGCAACCTCCTTTACTTTAGCCAACTAATAACAGGTACTCATAAGAGTTGGGTGGACTCAGGGGTGTCCTAAAAATCCTGAAATTCAAAATCACAGTCTTCACCAAGATTTGAACCTGAGACCCTCAATTCGGAAGCTAAGCGCTTTATCCCTCAGTCTCTCTCCCCCCCCCCCCCCCCTTAAAATTGGTAGAAGTTATGATAATCATATGATGCCCAGCCTATGTTATACTGCATGAACTTAAGTACTTATTTTGTTATATTGTTCAGTTCTGGTTTGTACTGGAAACAGTGTTAAATCCATGCAAACCCATAAAATAAACTCATTTCATAAAGTTCAATTAGTTGTCTAGTTAAATTCTGAATTTTTCTTGCATTATTTTTTTTACATTGGTCTTGTTGGTGGGAAGCGTGGTCGAGAGGCTAAGTGCACTTGAACTTAGCTTGAAGGGGGCTCGAGGTTCGACACCCGGCTCGGGCAGAGTTGTGTGTACTGAGCACCTAATGGCAGCATGGCAAAACTTCTCCTAGATAACCCCCCTCCACCCCCAAGGTTCACAACTGAGATTGGACCAAAGCGCTCTGAGCATGCTATGGCATGAAAGTAGCACTATATAAAAGCCATAATTTATTTATTTTATTTATTATTTTTTGTATTTGTTTGTGTTATATACATTATATACATAAAGGCTATTATTCTGACACTTGGTGCAAGATAGTGAGACTATATCTGAGATTGTCTATCTATCTTCTATATGTACATATATTTTCTGACTGTTGCACATTACAAATACATTACAAATGTTAAAAATATATCTTCAAATAATTTAAATAATCCAACTAAAGCTATTTATTTTGTTCAATACAAAAGCAATTTTTAAAAACAATTAAAATATCAATAGATATAATATAATTTAATATTTAGTCATGAATATTAACTAATATTCAAATTGCATATTTTCTCTACAAAAAGATGCTCCTTCCCTTTTAGTGAGGGAGTAATCACACACACTCACTACACACCCAGATTGGCCAGTAATGCAGAACAAATCTGCCTCCCTTTAAATATTCATCCTGCAACCCACAATCTCATCTTACATACAATTAATCAAAAGGGGGGTACCGTAACGGGATCAACAACCAGCACACTTTTATTTAATACACGATGGGCACTAACACTACGGTACCCCCCTTTTCCCATTCATCTTTGCCTGACATCTCCGCCCCCTTCCGTTTTCCCGCGCTTTTACACCAGCGTAGCTCATTTCTTTTCTGCCTCGATAGAGAACAACATCGGACAGATAAGTTCACTTAAGACTATTTTGTGTTAATTGTTTTTTATTTTGTGTGTTTTGTAGCTGATGAAGGCCTCGTGGCCCAAACGTCCTTTGTTTTACTTGGTCCGGCAGGGTCACATATATGCATGTTTTTCGTATTTTCTATACATACAATTAAATAATAAATTATTTTTTTTTTACTTTTGTGCATGTGAACAGGTCATTATGAGGATATCATCGGTAAAAGGTTGGATTATAGAAAATTCAACTTTCAAAGTGTCAGTGACCTGATGCATGCAATGCCAGATGTTGCAAGGCTAGACAGGTAAGCCCTGTTGTTAATTGGTAACTTCGAGTGTAGTAAGCTAAGGGAAGATAAGCGTTGTTTAGAAAGGTGATTAGTGGTGAATGACAGCTAGAGTAAAATAAATAACTAAATGTTAATGTAAAGATTATATAAAGATTGTATGTTAATATAAAGATTGCCCCCAGCACATAGAAATTTACATGTATATTAATTAATTATAAAGAAAACTTTGTATTGGATTTTGGTAATTAGCATTGTCATACCTTTTTCACATATGATTTTTCTTTCTACAAAAAAAAATAGTATTACATTAAACATAATCACACTCAGTAGTATTTGGAGATGATTGCTAAAGTTTGAGCATAAGAGGACCATAATATTAATAGTTCATATAAATAAGCAATGCTCACATTAAAATGCACTTAAAAGTAGATAGTAAATAATAAATCACATTGGGTGTGTTTAGTATGAAATAAAATTTACAATCAATGCTTTGATTACTTATTTATTAATAAATTTTACTTTTTAGTACATTTTAATATAAGCATTGTTTTTTTACAATATTTTTTATACTATGTATTATTTTGAATTGATAACATATGTAGATTGCCCTAGGCACACACATTGGACATAATGTTCTTTTTTGAATTAACTTCTGTATTTTATAAGATAAAATGTAAGTTGGCAACATTCTGCTTTTTGAAAGCCAGGCTGCAACCATTTTTTTTTATACTCATATGCTTTAACTAGTTCATGTAAATTGTGGTGAGAGATATGATAGCTCAATAAGAGATTTCAAACAACTGCTTTCTGAAGGCTCTTATTTTGATCTCGACCTAAAATAATGTAACTTTCTTTTTTACTTTGCAGCACTGGAGAAGTGTATCATGCTCTTTCTGATGAATCAACAGCACATATTAAAAAAATGGTTATGCGCCAGAAAACCAAACCGATCAAAGTAGGAAGGGGAAGAGGAGGCAGAGGGCGCGGCAGAGGTAGAGGCGGACGTGGACGGGGCCATTTCAGGGGAGGATACATGTCAGCCAGAGGAGCAGGACACTTTACAACCAGAGGAACAGGGCATACTTATTATCGAGGAACAGGTCACATGTTGGCCCGGGGAACAAGCCACATGTCTGCCAGAGCAGCTGGTCACTTTTCAGCTAGAGGCAATGGTCCTGAGCCAGCTAGGGGACCAGGCTTTGGAGGCAATCAGTCCTATGGCTTTTCTGGAGACCTAAAGCAGCATTCTCAAAATGACAAGGTAAATCGCAGTAGTTAAGTTAAAAAGTACACTTGTTTCTTTCTTCACAGGATATGGAAATCTATTGATATATTTTATAACATTAAAGTAGGGACCCAAAACGATTTTTCAAAATGGTCACGCAGCTTATTTTTTTCTTTGGATAGAAATCTTGATTATAAGACCGAGGATACCAAATTTATGTATGTAGCTCAAATATTAAGAAAGTTACACATTTTTAAAAACTGTTTTTTTTTTTCAGTTTCTTTTTTGGCCTTCCAAACCCGTGTTTTTAAAGGACATTTAAAGAGAGACTATAAGACTCCCAGTGATGAAACTTAGTAAAAACATTCATGTGCATACACAGAATATGCTCAATGTTTTTCAAACTTGTCAAAAAATTTTTTGACTTTATTTACTTGTGCCGAATTTTATCATTTTTTTGCATATTTCAAAAAGGGAGGTAAAAAACACAAAAAATTTGCATTTTCCAAAGTTCGTAACAAAAAAAACTATAAATGCTACATGCATGTAATATGTGTCAAAATGCTGGGGATTTATTGATCTACAAGAATAAAGTACTAAAAATACTATTTTATTTCAATATTTTGCTGTACATATAAAGTAATATGCAATGGTTTACTAAAACTCTAAAATAAGTTAAACTTTAATGAGCTAAAAATATGACACCTATATAGCAATAAGAACAAATTGTATATCATGTTTCTATAATTCTCACCTCTTCCATTATAATATAGAATAACTTATTTTTATTTATAGAGACCTCTGTAAGTATATTGCAAACTAATAATAGTAAAAAAGACATAAAATCCATAGTTTTACTTAGATTTTTAGACATAATGATCTACAAAGCCATTTAGCTCAATGCTATTTTATTATTTCTTTCGAATCTTTAAACTCTATGAGCTGATTTGATAAACTGAAAATTAGAACTCTCTTTGTGTGCAGAAAAATGTTTAAACAAGGCTTTTTTATGTCTGCAAATTGAATGACCAGTAATTTCTTTTAAATAAAGCTCAACACTTATTTTTGACACATTCACTGTCTAAACAAAGAAGTCTGTATAAAAGTATAAAATATAAACTGTAATTCCTCAGGCTTCTGATTTATAACATACAAACATCACTCACATATATATGTCATAAATTTCATTATCTCTGGATATACTATCAACATTGAAAGTAGCAAATTTACACTGATAGGGTTGCATGAGTTTGATATATACCATGAAGTTTGATTTTTTTTTCTAAAATTCATAAATTACTAACCAAAAGTAGCTCCTTTAAAGTATATTTTAATAAATATAATATAAAAATATTAATATACTCCAAAGTTAATGTGCTGTTATTACAATCTCATCTATCAACCTGTAAGAAGTTTGCCTAACAGATACAGAGAAACATTAGTATTGTTATGAATCTCACTATCCAGGCTCTCTGCAAACTGCACCATACAACACCACCAACTTTAAGAACTTGACAACTCAGGGTTCCAAAGTAACGTAACACTTTAATAGTTGAATAAAATTGGCAACACGTACACTGTACAAATATCTCTCCGATAACATCGTACCGCCGTATCAACTCTTGCACTGGCCTCTTCTTCTCGTTCCGGGCTTGCACTGGTTTCAACAGTTCAGGACTGACTTCACACACTAGGCTCGTTGTGTTGGACTCGATCGCAGACCAAGATTAAGACGCCAGTCGTCTCAACTGTACTTGACAGTACTCCGCACTGAACCGCCGTAATGCTCCTTACAGAACCACACCGTTGAACTGTGCTGTAGTCGACCGTGTTCTGAGCTCTGTCTTGAACCTTCTGTCGTGGACCGTGCTGTATTGAGCCCCTTTTCTCAACCATCTTGACTGCGACACCTCCTCTCTTATATAGGGTCCCTGCTGGCCTTCTAGAACCGGACAGAACATCACTCGACGTTTCTAGCTTCATCACATGACTACATCCCTCCTGACGCTCCTGAGCTCTGTTCACGACGTCGATCCTTCCCGAACCATCATGTTGACACTCGTCTTGGCCGACCGTCGTAACTCGTCACGGTTGACCGCTCGTCTAGCGCTGGCCTGGGGTGATTTGTGTCGGCTGACTACACTCAACACCACTACCTCCATCTGTGCCACCACCAGGTTTATAACACTGCCCCCTCCTTAGATCTGTCCGTCCCGGACAGAATCACTCATGACATTGGCTGTGAAGTTTCATCGCTGTAGGTGGGGGTCGATCGGTGGCAATTGGCTTGCCTCTTGTGCTTGATGGAGCCATCCATGTTGCATTCAGCTTCCTTCTTCTCCTCCCATTGGCCTTCACCTGGTTGCCTGAGCGTCGTGCTTTCATCGCCATCCACGTTGAATTCAGAAAACATTTTCTTCTTCTCCTCCAGTTAGCCTTCATCTGGTTGCATCGATGTTGTGATCGCATCTTCATCCATGTTGCACTCAACAAAAGTCGCCTTCTTCTTCTTCTCCGCCAGTTGATCTTCCTTGTGTTGCAGTGACTTTGTGGTCGCATCGCTCTCTTGCCATTCGGTACTGAGGGCAGCCACTTGACACATTTTGAGAAATAGGATGTAAGGGCTGGGGATACCAAGATCGTTGGACAAAGAAGTTGCTTTATAGGGCTTTGCGAAGGACTGGGATGGGCTTCAAATCCACAGGACAGGGAATTGTGGGACAGGTCATCATCTTCAGCCTTGTCTGGAGGGCATGCTCAAGGGGCAGGTTGGTAATACTCCACTGCATCTTCGTTTCAGGCTCCATTCGGCTTTCTTCATCATCATCAGGACCTCTCTCTCTCGTCTCAGTATTGGGCCAATCACCTGTTGGTTTCAGACCTTGTCGATGACTTTCGTCGTGCAAATGTCTATCAACTTCAACGTCAGGCTTCCTTGGATTCTCTTGACCACCATCAGGACTTTCCTCTCCAGTCTTGGCAGCTGGGCCAACGTCAGCTGGGTGCCCAACTGGCTGGTATCTCTCGACTTGCAAAGGTCTCTTAAAGACTTTGTCAGGTTTCAATGGGTTCTCATCATCACCACCAGGGCTTCTCTCACTGAGCTTAGCATCTGGACGAAAGTCTGTAGGGTCCAAGCCTTGCTGGTAGCTTTCATCATGTAAACGTCCCTCAGCAACAGGCTTGTAGGCAGAATAAGCGTTCTCTTGATCTGTCTTGCTGTTTGAGGGGCTCATATCAGGTAAAGCTGTATCACAAGCTTCTGTTGGACTATAGGCCGCTTCTCTTGTCTCTTTCTCGCTCTCTTTCTGATTTTCAGGTCTGTTCTTCTTGTTTTCAGATTCACAGGCAGCATCACCTTCATCAGCATTGCCGTTGTTACTGCATATTTCTTCAAAGCTTTGGGTGGGTAGTAGTTCATTGTTAAGTGATGGCGCAGCTCCTTTATTTTTCAAGTCTCCTTGGTCGTACGGGGTTTCTTCCACCACGTCCATCGTTTTCACCACAGGTCTCGTGATTTCATTCACCGAGATATACATCTTTTCAAGCTTGGTACAGGTCTCTCCGTTGGACTTCTTCCATGTCGTATTCATAGCCCACAACTCTTCCTTCCAGTCATCTAGCTGTTTGTGCAAGAGCTCTCCTAAAGTTGGTTTAATTTCAAACAGATATGTGTCCGGATCTTCCCCTTCTTCCACAATGTCTTCTCGGAGGTGTGCTTGTAAGGTTTCCTTCTTTCCGCCATTATTTAGCCCTCGTTCACGCAGTTCTCGCCTCAGTTCTATAAATTCAAGTTCGTACAGCAGCTACAGATGAGCCATAGTAGATCCGATCCAATCCGATTCCAATCCTATTCCACTTCTTACACCAGTTGTTACGAATCTCAATATCCAGGCTCTCTGCAAACTGCACCATACAACACCACCAACTTAAAGAACTTGACAACTCAAGGCTCCATAGTAACGTAACACTTTAATAGTTGAATAAATAACAGCCAATACTGTACAATTGGCAACACGTACACTGTACAAATATCTCTCCGATAACATCGTACCGCCGTATCAACTCTTGCACTGGCCTCTCCGTCTCATTCCGGGCTTGCACTGGGTTCAACTTCACACACTAGGCTCGTTGTGTCGGACTCGATCACAGACCAAGACCAAGACGCCAGTCGTCTCAACTGTACTTGACAGTACTCCGCACTGAACCGTCGTAATGCTCCGTACAGAACACACCGTTGAACTGTGCTGTAGTCGACCGTGTTCTGAGCCCTGTCGTGAACCTTCTGTCGTGGACCGTGCTGTATTGAGCCCCTTTCTCAACCATCTTGACTGCGACACCTCCGCTCTTATATAGGGTCCCTGCTGGCCTTCTAGAACCGGACAGAACATCGCTCGACGTTTCTAGCTTCATCACATGACTACATCCCTCGTGACGCTCCTGAGCTCTGTTCACAACGTCGATCCTTCCTGAACCATCATGTTGACACTCGTCTTGGCCGACCGTCGTAACTTGTCATGGTTGACCGCTCGTCTAGCGCTGGCCTGGGTTATTATTTTATTTTCGCAAGCTCAGACAGGTCCAATAAAAGAAATTTAAATATCAAGAAAGATCTAGATTTGGATCTACATGTGTAGGCTTTATAGTCTCTTGTTGCAATAAAAGATCATATCTTCTTTTATCATTAATGAAGAAAGTCAATAGGTATTATCTTAGGCCTCATTGTTTGCTTCTTTTGAAAGAAGTTTTTTGGTTTTAAGTTTTAACGAATAACATGACGGACGTTCGTTCTTGATATCTAGACCAGGATTAGGTCTAAAAAAGTTTAGACCGAGATCTAGATCTAGGACTAGACTCTATAGACTACTCTTATCTTATCTTATATAATACAGACGTTACTTCAAAAAAGAAACAGCCAAACCTCTAAACTCTAGATCTAAATCCCTGTCTAGAACTCGAGATATAGGTATAGGCCTAGATCTAATTTTAGACTTAATCGCTAGCTAATGATGTCAATAGATATAATTTAGTCTTATATTTTTACTATTTTGTATATATAATATAGATTTAGATCTAGTTAAAAGACCATATCTACTCTAGATTTTGATAGATCCACTTGATGCCACATTTTGTTGATATTAGGCATTTTATTAATAAAGCCAATATGTGATGACTTTCTATACCTTTTTTAAACTTATAATTATTAATTAAACATGTTGAAATGTTAGTTTTTTTATGAACTGTAAATCCTTCTCTTTAATTTGTATCAATCTTGACACTTTACATAATACCTTTTTAAAAAAATTGGGTTTACTTTTGAAGACATGACCCCTTAGAAACAAAAAATACTGACAGATTTGTTACACATTAACATTTCATTAATATAGCGATATCAATTATTTTTTAAAAATTAAGAATATTAGAACATGAAAAAACATTAAATATCTAATGTTTAACAACTTATTGCCCCATCTCAGACATTTTTCTTACAAGCTATACGTTGTAAATTTAATAAGAAGCATTTTTCTATAATGACTCGCACACAGGCGAAATCGCTATTTTATATGTCTTGTTTGGTTTAAAATGGATAGCATGTCAATGCTTGTTTTTAAAATAAAATTTACACACTCTTAAAGAAAAATGAACAAGGTTTGCAATGATGACATTAACTAAACGAATACATGTCTTTATCGTATAGCAATTTAAACTCTTTTTGGATTTTAAAAATATATTTATATAAAAACAATGTTAATCAATTAGTTATTGGTACCATTGTAAAGCTCGTTCATTTTTCTATAAAATGCTCGTTTAAAAAAATATTCATTTGTTGACTTACGCCCCATTTTACGAATAAACAAACAAGGTATAAAACGATCACAGCCGCTAGCACGATTATTCTGTGCAGTGATGTTACGCGTAAGGGATTATTACTCTTATTTTTTAACCAAAAGGAAAAACGTTGTATATATATATTATTAAAGGGCTTAAAATAATTTTTCTAACTGTACCATTTTTAATTTTTAATCGGATATTTATACTTTAATTAATCCTAATTGATGCCTAAAACTCGAAAAATGTTAAGCAATTTAAAAAAAAAGCGTGATTTTTGCTTCGGTTTTGCTTCGGTTTTGGGTCCCTAATTAAAGGACTTGATTATTGCATTAAATTTCAATATATAAATCTACAGTTTCATATTTTGCTTCATATGATATGATAGATAAAGTAACCAAAAATAAATGAATATTTTATTACTTAGATTCCATTTGGCCACAATTCACTGAAAGGAACAGTTGTGACTTTAAGGTCTACCTATTCTCCAACATACAGTGAATCAAATAGGTTGGAAGAAACAGAGAATGTTCCGATTATACCACAGCGCTCCCCAATGAAGAATTTACAGATCAATATTAGTCCAGGAGGTTCCCGTGTCATTATGGCTGATAAACCTGATCCCAAGCCAAGTGATCTGAGGGAGTATTTAAAAGAAAAAAAAATTAAGCTTGAACAGAATAACAAGAATGACAACTGTCAAAACTACCTGCAGGTCAGTTCAACTGAACCAGTGAGAAATAATGAAGAAAAGAAAGTGAAGGTTATGGATTTCTCTTTTAGAATATTTAATGAACCTGGTGTGACAGTGTATGGAAATATAAGATTTACATTTTATATCACTAATGAATCCAAGTTTTAAGATTATGGGAATATATTGAAGTCTAATCTGGTTATTTGCACAAGCCTCTTATTTGGACCAAATCCTAAATTACAGAAACTAATTCAGTTATAAGGACCAATGTGATTGTGTCCTGATATGGTCTGATTAACTGGATTCGACTGTATATATATATATGTCATTAATGGACCTGAGTATTACATGAAATTGGACTGTATTGTACAGTTTTGTGTCAAGCATCATATAACAATAGTATCTAGATTAGTTTTCATTCAATCCTATTCTTTACTTTTGACATGGGATACAGAATTACAATCAAACCATGTTATATTATGGAACTGTATTGTTCTTTTTGAAATATTCAGCGTTTGATATAACTGAAGAAAAAGCACCTTTTTTTTTTAAAGAGCCAGTTTTTATTTTTTTGAAATATTTGTAAAGAATATGAATTTGAATATAACCATGGCTAGTGAAATATGGTACAATGGTTCTAATCTTTTTGTCCACTGATCAGTTCTTACTGAAATACATTTAAATGCCAATATAACTTTTTTTTTTTAATTTTCTAGTTTCAATATAGCCAGTATAAAAAAGAATTGCCACCAAGATTCAGTAAGTCAGAACCTGTAACTCTATTTTGTTAATATTTTAAAATAGTGAGACTAAGATGCAGTATGTCTGAACTTGTAATTCTATTTGATTGTTATAATTTAAACTGTGGGACTAACGGTGGTCTTTTTACAGGAATCCCATGGGGGTGCGAGAGCATTCTCATTGCACTGTGCGGAGTTGTAAAAAAGCTCCCACAACCTTGTCACAACCAGGTGCCATTCCTGAAGGGGCGGTTACATAAATGGCGTGTCCTGCAGGGTTAGCAAGGTATAGAAAAGGAAAATGGCAGGGGTCCCTGTGCACGCTTTCTCTGGCCGTGAGTCTGACACCCCGACAGACAGAACAGTGTACACTGTTCTCATTCAGGCCGGTGAAAGGGAGCTTTTGTTCACTTTTGCTGGCCTGGAGTTCCAAGAGCGGAAGGCTCAACTCTACCTGGCAGTTTCAAGAAGAAAGGGGGGGGGGGGGGGGGCTTGGCACACATTTCTAGTTTTCAAGGGTTACCTGACATCAGTGGGACAAGCTAGTGACTATGATTAGTTTGGGACTCATAATTTGGAGCTCACGCAGCTGTGCTTTCATGTACCAAACATCCAAAGGTGGGAAAGTAGTTGTGGGTTATTACTGCCTTGGCCACAGTAGTTTTCTCTAGTTCACAAATCTTTGATTTTTTTTATTTTTTTTTACGAGTCTCAACAAGTGAAACATTCTTAGCTTGTAAAATTATGTTTTCTGTATAAAGCAAATGTGATGTTCTAAATAATATCATAGCTGTTAACAAAATTTGCTTTGTGAATGTGTGTTTAGCTCATAATAATATGGGAAATATTACTATACTTAAAAAACTACTCAATTGAATCCACAGTGAAAGCAAATGCAGATCGATCTCAAGGCAATAATGCAGATAAAGGTACATACTAAAAGTGCAGTATTCTTTTTTTAAGGGCTAGACTTATTTTCCTGTTGTAATGTACTCAACTCACTTGGTTCACAGTAATTACCAGTGTTATGAAGTGTTACCAATCTTGATTCAAAGTAATTACCAGTGTTATGAAGTGTTACCAATCTTGATTCAAAGTAATTACCAGTGTTATGAAGTGTTACCAATCTTGATTCAAAGTAATTACCAGTGTTATGAAGTGTTACCAATCTTGATTCAAAGTAATTACCAGTGTTATGAAGTGTTACCAATCTTGATTCAAAGTAATTACCAGTGTTATGAAGTGTTACCAATCTTGATTCAAAGTAATTACAAGTGTTATGAAGTGTTATCAATCTTGGTTCAAAGTAATTACCAGTGTTTAGAAGTGAAGTGAAGTGCTATCAATCTTGTTCCAAAGTAATTACCATTGTTATCAATCAGATTTGTATTCATTCCACAGTCTTGGTATTTCAGAAGACTTCCAGTGTAGTACATGATATCAAAACTAAAAATGCTTCACAGGGCTACATTGAAGAAAAAGGTAATGTGTATTCATTCTACTTTCATCCCTGTGGATTTACTAAAAAAAAATCTTGTTTCAGTACTAGACATTGTTATTTTGTGCAGTTTTAAAGTTAATTCAGCTATTGTGGAAATAAAGTGATTGTGAACACATCATTTTTAATTACATTAATTTCTTTGCGCATGTTGAAAAGAAAGCAGAAATGAAACAGGAACTCATTTATGTATTTGACAGCAGTTGTGCATACAATAGAATCTCAGAACTGGGAGGTGCCAGAAAAGGGTGAGGAGTACTTGCTGGCTTTCAAGGACTACTTTGCCAGTCGGGGCGAGGAACCTCCCCCCATTGAAATTGTTGAAGGCAAGGTTAGCAAACAGAATGGTTTCTACGGGCGGCTACGATATAATGGACTAATGTATTACCCATTAGGTAAGTTTTCTTGTGTTGCATCATAATGTCACTAAAGTTGATATTTTAAAAAGGTTTGTGTTTTTTTTGGAGTATGAAGAAGATATCTACTAGCATTCTGTAGCCTTCTGTTGATATAGAAGACTGGTTCTTTACCCTACTGTTGATATAGAAGACTGGTTCTTTACCCTACTGTTGATATAGAAGACTGGTTCTGTAGCCTTCTGTTGATATAGAAGATTGGTTCTGTAGCCTTCTGTTGATATAGAAGACTGGTTCTGTAGCCTTCTGTTGATATAGAAGACTGGTTCTGTACCCTACTGTTGATATAGAAGATTGGTTCTGTAGCCTTCTGTTGATATAGAAGACTGGTTCTGTAGCCTTCTGTTGATATAGAAGACTGGTTCTGTAGCCTTCTGTTGATATAGAAGACTGGTTCTGTACCCTACTGTTGAAATAGAAGACTGGTTCTGTAGCCTTCTGTTGATATAGAAGATTGGTTCTGTAGCCTTCTGTTGATATAGAAGACTGGTTCTGTAGCCTTCTGTTGATATAGAAGACTGGTTCTGTAGCCTTCTGTTGATATAGAAGACTGGTTCTGTAGCCTTCTGTTGATATAGAAGACTGGTTCTGTAGCCTTCTGTTGATATAGAAGACTGGTTCTGTACCCTACTGTTGATATAGAAGACTGGTTCTGTACCCTACTGTTGATATAGAAGATAGGTTCTTTACCCTACTGTTGATATAGAAGACTGGTTCTGTAGCCTTCTGTTGATATAGAAGACTGGTTCTGTAGCCTTCTGTTGATATAGAAGACTGGTTCTGTAGCCTTCTGTTGATATAGAAGACTGGTTCTGTAGCCTTCTGTTGATATAGAAGACTGGTTCTGTAGCCTTCTGTTGATATAGAAGACTGGTTCTGTAGCCTTCTGTTGATATAGAAGACTGGTTCTGTACCCTACTGTTGATATAGAAGACTGGTTCTGTACCCTACTGTTGATATAGAAGATAGGTTCTTTACCCTTCTATTGATATAGAAGACTGGTTCTGTAGCCTTCTGTTGATATAGAAGACTGGTTCTGTAGCCTTCTGTTGATATAGAAGACTGGTTCTTTACCCTACTGTTGATATAGAAGACTGGTTCTGTACCCTACTGTTGATATAGAAGATTGGTTCTGTACCCTACTGTTGATATAGAAGACTGGTTCTGTAGCCTTCTGTTGATATAGAAGATTGGTTCTGTAGCCTTCTGTTGATATAGAAGACTGGTTCTGTAGCCTTCTGTTGATATAGAAGACTGGTTCTGTAGCCTTCTGTTGATATAGAAGACTGGTTCTGTAGCCTTCTGTTGATATAGAAGACTGGTTCTGTAGCCTTCTGTTGATATAGAAGACTGGTTCTGTAGCCTTCTGTTGATATAGAAGACTGGTTCTGTAGCCTTCTGTTGATATAGAAGACTGGTTCTGTAGCCTTCTGTTGATATAGAAGACTCGTTCTGTAGCCTTCTGTTGATATAGAAGACTGGTTCTGTACCCTACTGTTGATATAGAAGATTGGTTCTGTAGCCTTCTGTTGATATAGAAGACTGGTTCTGTAACCTTCTGTTGATATAGAAGACTGGTTCTGTAGCCTTCTGTTGATATAGAAGACTCGTTCTGTAGCCTTCTGTTGATATAGAAGACTGGTTCTGTACCCTACTGTTGATATAGAAGATTGGTTCTGTAGCCTTCTGTTGATATAGAAGACTGGTTCTGTAGCCTTCTGTTGATATAGAAGACTGGTTCTGTAGCCTTCTGTTGATATAGAAGACTGGTTCTGTAGCCTTCTGTTGATATAGAAGACTGGTTCTGTACCCTACTGTTGATATAGAAGACTGGTTCTGTAGCCTTCTGTTGATATAGAAGACTGGTTCTGTAGCCTTCTGTTGATATAGAAGACTGGTTCTGTAGCCTTCTGTTGATATAGAAGACTGGTTCTGTACCCTTCTGTTGATATAGAAGACTGGTTCTATAGCCTTCTGTTGATATAGAAGACTGGTTCTGTAGCCTTCTGTTGATATAGAAGACTGGTTCTGTACCCTACTGTTGATATAGAAGACTGGTTCTGTAGCCTTCTGTTGATATAGAAGACTGGTTCTGTAGCCTTCTGTTGATATAGAAGACTGGTTCTGTAGCCTTCTGTTGATATAGAAGACTGGTTCTGTAGCCTTCTGTTGATATAGAAGACTGGTTCTGTAGCCTTCTGTTGATATAGAAGACTGGTTCTGTACCCTACTGTTGATATAGAAGATTGGTTCTGTACCCTACTGTTGATATAGAAGACTGAACGTATAATGTTGGAGGGATTTCAAAAGCTCACTATATTACTTAAACATTTCTTCCTAACCCTAACCATAACTCAAGGAATACAGGCAATGCCACCTTCACCTATTCCTTAGTTTGTTGAACCATTGGGGCAACACACACGATCTGTTGACCGTCTTTCTCCATTCCTCTGTTATTAGCTTTGAATAGAATCTCTTTCAATGACAGGCATGTGCATTCTTTAATGTTGTCTTCCCATTAATTTTTCTGTCTGCCTTTTCTTCTTTAACCTGGTACTGTTCTAGTTTACGTTTTTTGACAATGGTCAGCAGGTCAAGGTGGAGCTCTTTTGCCATTGTGATCCTGTTCCAAATCTCCTTATTTATGTATGTTAGTATCCTTGTGTCGCATCTCAGGTCCATTGCAAAGAAAGTTCTAGTTGTGCACTTATTGTCCAGGATTTGTAAGCATACAACAGTGTGGTCGTGACCAAATAGAACATCTAATGCTAAAGGCTATGCCATATCATAAAGAGTTACTACAAGAGATCTTTCTAGAATTTCAACCTGTAAGAGCTTTTCACTTGACTGACTTCTTAAGCATTGGAGAGAAGGTCTTATTAAATTAAGTTGACCATTCTTAAATTTTTTCAAACCTCTAGTAAGTATCTTAAAGAATGATAAGTTCTTTATAGGTCAAGTACATATTTTGTACCATGAGATTAAAGTTTTTCTTTTAGCTGCATATAGAGGGCAATTAAAGCTCACCTGTTTTTAGAACTGTGTTTACCCTGTCTAGCTGGGTGGACCTGAAAATGATTTCAAATACATATTTCTATTTCCTTTTTTTGGCAGTGTTATGCTCAAAATGAATATAAATCAAAGATGAATTATATTACTGTTAAAAATTCACATTTGGATAGTCTTTTATAAAGGTCTTTCTCAAAATTAATATGATTCTTGGCCTCAAGCCGAAGCTTTGCTGGACATCTAAAACATAACCTACTTAACCATTTTATTGAACAGAATTTTCACTTGACAAAATGTAACTTGTAGGATATAAAATTTTGCCTTGATATAAATTTTTGTTTTCATTCTCAGTTATATTACATACAAGACAGCATGCTGAATGGATGGCTGCTAAAGCTTTCTGCACTCAAAACAATATAACATGTAAGTAACTGTCTTGTTTTCCAATTCTTACAGTTACAGAGCTGCTTTCTTTTCTACTTGAATGCTGAGTAGTAAGGACAAAAAATATAGCCTGATGCACTCATGAAAAACTATCATTTGTGTAATGTTGATTATGTTAGCTCAGCTCTTACACCAAATTTTTAACACCATAAGAAATGAACAAGCAATAGAAAAAAAGAGTCTAAGGGAAAGAACCACTAATTACTGCCATTTATCTAAAAATTACCAGGTTTAGCTCCCTTTCTGCTACATCCTCATTCACATCCTCTTTGAATGCCCCCTCCTAATCCACCTTAGGCAGACCCTACTACCATTTTAGCAAAACATAACCAACACCCTGTACCGCAGTGCTGAACAACTGAAGAGAACAGCACACTTTTTTTCCTTGGCTATGTCTGTGTAAAAAAGCTCCCAGCTCAGCAGCAAAAAGCTGGTTAGAAGAAGAAGAATGAATAATTATGCAAAATTTCAACTTGATCCGAGAATGGGAAGTGGGAGAAAAAACATGTCAAAATTTAATAACGGGATTAAATCCATATATACATCCTCATCTCTCATTAACTCATTAGCTACTAATGCGACCAAATGCGCCCTTCCCCCCCTCAGTACTAATGCGCCCAAATGCGCCCACCACAGCACACACACAGCATGACTTGAGTAGCTCTCGTTTTCCTGCCCGACGCGTGGTGTTATTTTGAGCTGGCTGGGTTTTTAAAAAAGAAGAAATATTGATCGTTTTGTTTAAAAAAAATGGATGTTTTTACGTCTTTCGCTTCAGTTTCTATGGGCCTTCAAAGTTTATTGATTTTTTTTTTCGATTTCCCTTAGCTGCGCAGGCCATTTTCTCAATAATACACTAAATACAGCTAATAATTAACTTGATATTGATCAAGACATTGATTATTAGAATTTAGCGCTACATTTAGACTTAGATCTAGTCCGATTCAGAGAGAGAGTAAATAAACATTAGATCTATCATCTAGCCTAGATCTAGACTATTCTGGATCTAGCGTCAATGAATCTTCAACTTTTTTGACTGATATTTTGAACAGTTTTTATTTACCACATGAAAACTTTTGATGAAATAGATCTAGTTGGGGGTGTTCACAACATTGGTTTGGACAATGGTTTGATTACTTTTACTTTGTTATGCTAGAAGTAATGAAATCTGAGACACATGCAGAACCACATCAGCATGATGCCATGTTTATTAAAGAAAATGATGTGAAAAAAACACACATTTACATTTAGTACGTGAAAAATATGTCTTAACACAAACACTCATGCAAAACATAGATATGAATAATTCTTTTAAAAGAAATAATACAGTAAACGTACATAATGTATTTCGTGCCAAAACGTCCCGTCGCTAAAACGGCTCGCGACAAAATGGCTTAGGTATGGGCTTAGTAGCTAATGAGTTAAGTAGCATATATTCATTATTTCGATATCAAAAAAATAATGAATCAGCAACAATGTCATGTCATGTCAGGCTCAATAAATAATTGTGCAAAGTGTTAACTTGATCTGAGAATGGAAAGTTTGAGAAAAAACATGTTCCAACTTTTACCATGCAGACAGAGTGAGCTGGTATAAGCTTTGTAAAAAAACACAATTTTATTGAAGAAAAAAAAGAAAAAAAATTATACTGTGAACTAATTGAGGGGCCTAAATATTTAATACAATAGACCACATCAGTATTTTTCAATTATGAAAACTTAATGGCAATGTTAACAATTATCATCACTGTAAATGTCTCTGTTCTGCTCTTTTTCAATGTTTCTCAGCATATTTTACGATATTCAATTTTAATGGAATTGTAAAGCTTTTTATGCTTTGATTTTTGTGCAGTTTTGGATAGTTAAACTGAAGTTTTTATCCAAAAATAAAAAAAAATAAAAACTACTGCTGTGACACATTTTTTATGGGCTACATCTACAACTAACTTGGGTCAACAGCATTGGGGATTTTCACAATAAATTTTTAA
This sequence comes from Biomphalaria glabrata, assembly GCF_947242115.1. NCBI lineage: Eukaryota > Metazoa > Mollusca > Gastropoda > Planorbidae > Biomphalaria > Biomphalaria glabrata. The sequence continues at coordinate 21,269,921 of NC_074727.1, forward strand.
CACAGTAATCTCCTCTTTTTCTACATTTTGATCTACATTATTTAAGCAATGAAATACAGTAATTTAGAAAATGAAGAGAAAGCAACATGAAGATTAGAAGAGGTTTTGAAATAAGTAGATAAAAAAAGCAATGCAAGGAGGCAATATTGAAAGATCACTGTTGCAAACTATACAATAAAAATCACTTTGCTCCACAAGTGAAACAGCTTAGAAATTAGTTTATATGTTACATTTATGGTGCGGACATCCAATTAATGTGCATGTGATCTAGGCTTTTTGCAGATAAACTAGGATAATTAGTGAATGTGCAGAAAACTGTTTCTTTTTTCACCTAACCCACATAATATGCAAAATATCTAGATAAATCACACATTAGTCACTCATTAAAGTGAAAATTACCCTGATACTCATAACCATAACCCTAATCTTAATCCCTAACCCTACATTAAAACTCTAATGCTATCCCTACCCTAAATCTTACCATAACCCTTAACTAATCCCTAACCCTAAACTAAACCTTTCTCAACTTTAATGGTATGCAAACTATTAATGTGCACATTACCTAGGTAAAATGCAAATTCCTCACATTAATGGAGAAAAGCTAGGTAACCTGCACATTTACAGATTTCTAGCTTTAGCAGTAACATATATATGGCTCCTTTTGTCTCGAAAGGCAATGGATGCGCCCAAATGAGTCACTGGTTTTGGCTTAATCTTGAGACGGGGCAGAATCTGGTGTGGCTAATCAAGCCAATTCTAGAACGGCAGACTTTGCCACAATTCGTACATGTGTATGCCTCTGATTTAGGGCTAGCAGACAGGGCAGCTTTCTTTTTATCCCTCTTGATTAAAGCCGCTTCAATTCTTTTGTTCTCAGCAAGGGTTGTCCCAGCACGCACAGTCTGTCTCCATGCACTCCGGTCTTTGGCTATGTTTTCCCACATACTTTCGCTGATGCCTGAGGCTCTCATGTCTCGCTTGCAGACATCTCTATATGTTAGTCTTGGGCGGCCCTTGGGTCTGACTCCTTCCACAAGCTCAGCATATAAGATATCTTTCGGGATTCTGCCATCTGGCATGCGGGTGACATGTCCGAGCCAGCGTAATCTTCTTTGTGTCAGGAGAGCATACATGCTGTTCATATTGGCCAATCTTAAAACTTCCTGATTGGAGACATGGTCCCTCCAAGAGATGCCCATTATGCGTCTCAGGCAGCGCAAGTGGAAACTATTCAATCTGTGCTCTTGGTACATGTATGTTGACCAGCTTTCACTGCCATAAAGGAGAGTGCTCACAACACAGGCGTTGTAGACTAGGATTTTGGTCGCTGTGGTCAATTTACCATTTTCCCAGACGTGCTTGGATCGCTGATGATTGAGCCATCTTTTGACTTGAGCGGAGCACACTTGCTGGTGTGAGGTCCAAAGGCTTTTCTCATGCCCTCATATAGTCCTCTTATGTTACCACAGTCGGCACAAGATTGAATATCTTCGCATAGCTCCTGCCAGTATTTGTTAGCACATTGTCTCACTACTCTTTGGGCATTGTTACGTGCAGCTCTGAGCCTTTTTAAGTTGCTTGGGGTGGGATCCTTCTTGTAGATTAGCATGGCTGCTCTCTTGTTCGTAGTGGCAGTTTCCATTTCTGGTAGACTAGCTTCAAACCAGTCTTCGCTTTTCTTGGTTTTGTTTCCAAAGACCAGTGATGATGTTTGGTAGATTGTATCACGCATAAACGTCCAGCTTTTTTCTACCTCAGTCACAGAGAAGTTTTTAAAAGCTTCCTCTAATTTATTCTCAAATTCGGTGCAAAGTTCAGGATTTTTTGTGTTAGTAGTATTCAGGCGTGATTTTCTTTTTCCCTGTGATGTGTGGATCTTAGTTGGCAGCAGTCTTGTCCAGCAGGACACTAAAGTATGATCAGTATCACAATCCGCGCTTTGGTAGCTACGTGTCAGCAGTATATTTTGAATGTCCTTTTTTCGTGTCAGTATCATATCCAGCTGGTGGCAGTGCCCAGACCTAGGGTGCCTCCATGAGACACAGTGCTGTGGTTTTGTTCTGAAGTATGTGTTGGTAATGCAGAGCTTATGGTATGTGCAGAATTCAAGCAGTCTTTGTCCGTTCTCATTCATCTTTCCGATTCCAAAAAGCCCAAGACAGTCTGGCCAGGTAGTGTGATCTGATCCTACTCTGGCATTGAAGTCACCTAGAAGGATCATATGTTCTTTTTGAGGAATGTTTGCAATGGCTTCTTTGAGGTCTTCATAGAACTTGTCTTTGTCCTCCTGAAGCGAGCTTAGTGTGGGGGCATAGGCACTAATTAGAGTAACTTTTCCAGATGCTGTCATCATACTTATGCTTAGTAGCCGTTCCAAGCCACCAACTGGAGGGACTATCATGGGAAGAAGACTGTTCTTGACAGCAAAGCCCATGTATTCGAGTCTCATCCTGTGCTTTCCCTTTCCAAAAGAAAGTGTAGTCAGTCTCGCGGAGCATGCCGTTTTCGGCCAGTCAGGTTTCTTGCAGGGCTGCAATGTCAATATGTAGCCTTTTTAGCTCGTTGTTTATAACTGCCGTCTTCCTTGCATCGTCGATCTGCCTTAGATCATCAGTGAGACCAGGACACATTGTCCTGACATTCCAAGTGGCCAGTCGCATGACAGGGATTTTCTTTTTCAGTTTAATTATTCTTCTTTTGTTGCTTGGTGCAAGTTTCCAGCCTACTTGTCGTTTTAAACTAAGCTCTAAGCACCCATTAGAGCAGGCAGGCTGTGGCGGATCAGCACCTAACTGACTGGGGGCTGCCCAGGTTGAGGCGGGCGGTAGCTGATCAGTGAGGCGTGAAGACCTCTCCCACCGTCAGAGACAACCCGTGGCGTCCATACATTACGCCAATCTAGTTGGACTTATAACCCGTAACTGTTGTCTCCTGTGTTGTTTTAGCCGCTTTGCAGCAGCACCAGAGTTTCTTCTCCGGGGCGCATTCCTGGGCCTTGGATAAAGGGGTCATGGGTGGCCCATGCGTCATGATCCCTCTCTCGACCTTGCTGATGTGATCCATAGGAACGCATCGCATTACATTTGGCACCAACTCAGTTGCAGAAGCTGCCGGAGGGAATTTCGCAGCTGATACTCCCAACGCCTAAGGGGCTTCACTCCTGATTTCTCCTCGAGGTTGTCTCTTGAAGCCTCAGTACCGCAAGGCAGCGGGGATTTGAAGTCAGAGTACCCCTCTCCTAGATGAACTGCCTTACTAGGCTGACGAGCTCCATCTGCCCGAAGCTCCCGGTTTTGTGGCGCCAGGTATCCGCCTTCACCCCTTCACCTGTTAGTAAGAGCAGTTTCGCCGGGCTTAATATCTAAGCCACACGAGCAGGCCAGGTGCTGGACTTAGTTGTCAGAGGCTATTTGAGACGCATGCCATTAGGAGTATTTTATAGACAATGGGAGCTTAACCCCATTGACACCCCTGGCCATGACAACCTTTGAAACTAGCAGTAACATATATAGTGCTAAAAAGTGCAAAAAAAAAAACCCAACCAACTTTTAAATACCTAGCTAAGCAACACTTCCTATATTTTGTTCATCATCATCACCATCTGTCCCTTGAATTTTATCATAGAGGTGCTGTAACAGTTTGCATATACAAATCTCTCCACTTTTACCAATTATCAGCTCCTCTTAGCAGCATATCAAAAGAGGTGGTCCATTCTTTTATGTTGTCCAGACAGTTTTTCTTAGGATGACCCTTTCTTCATGTACCTGACTGTGAGTCATCCTGACAGTGAGTCATCCTGTGCACCAGAAACATCCAAATAGCTAGCTATTTCTACTTATCCCACTTTAGATGCAATCTCCAATATAGCTCATATTTCAAGTATCATGTTCACTCTGTCTGATGCAGTTGTGAAAAATATGGTCATTAGTTAATTAAATCTCAAAGCATTGTTTTATTTCTAGTACCAGTGCCTAGTGTGGAGCCACAGTCTCCTGACAAACAGGTGCACCATTCTGAAATCCAGCCTTCGAAAAGTGTGGTTCTATCACCTGTCATTGTTCAGTCTCATTCTGATCACATACAATTCAATAGCCCACAGCCTTCTAATCCTGTGATCCAGACACCTGTCAGCAGCCTGACAGAACAAGAAAACATGGATATTGTCCATAAGTTATACATGGTAAGTACATGTAAGTGCTTTCTTGTTATGTAAAAAACAAGATAAAGTGTCACTCAGCTTGGAGCATTAGAATAGAAAAGAATGCATTTATTTCACAGGACTTTTAAAAGCTATTCACACTTGTTCTTAGTCCATTTGTTTTGTAATGTTAGTGTGATTACACACCTTCTGTTGGAATGGCAGAAGATTACACACCTTCTGTTGGAATGGCAGAAGATTACACACCTTCTGTTGGAATGGCAGAAGATTACACACCTTCTGTTGGAATGGCAGAAGATTACACACCTTCTGTTGGAATGGCATAAGATTACACACCTTCTGTTGGAATGGCAGAAGCTTATTTAAATTGAAATTAGTTTAACTTGGAAAGTGGCTGCCTGGTTGTGTGGTATGCACTTTGGACTGTTGTCACAATAGTCCCAGATTCAAACCTTGCCTACTTCCATGCCTTTCCGTCCTTTTGTGTCACCCAAGCTAAATAATACAACAAAAATAGACTTGGTATACTTGTAGTCTACCATTTCCAAGTTCCAAGCCATATTTATGGAAGATTTTATGTCCTTATTTTAATTACATTGGAAGTTGCAGGGTAAACAAGTTCGAAACCTTTTTTATTATATCTCTTATGAGCTTAAGAATTCTTCTTGGGAAGAAACTGTAAGCATCAAAAGCCTGCCTGGACATTGTGCTCAAAAACGGCTTTAACGATTTTTCTAGAAATTTGACAGTTTATGCAAATCTTTGGGAAAAGAATAACTAGCTTATTGACACTTTAATTAAAAAAAAATATAATCTCCTAAAATTAAAGCTAGCCAGGAAAACCAGTGACTTGGCAGAATTAAGTCATTGGTAAATATGCATGACTAAATGCATGACGCGTAGGACGTAATCATCTTCTTTTTTGAAGTAACGTCTGTATTATATAAGATAAGATAAATTTGGTTTGGAGGTCTATTCCATTTATATCTTGAACACACTTCAGCAGGTATTCCTATGTGTATTCATTAAAGAGTTTAATAAATAATTAGATGTTCAGAAACATTTTGTTCATCAGTCTTCTCAGTCTGGATCTATTATTAGAATTAATGTATTCTGAGTAGATTTATACATACCAGGAATTTTTAGGGGAGTGTGTGGGAAAGTAAATGGGGTAAAAAATGTTCCATTTTAATAAAAATTCATTAGTTATGAACTGTTAAAAAACAATTTTTTTTATGTTACTGTTTACTGGCTAAGTACCATGCCTTTTACTTTATTAGGTCTTGATAATCACTGAAAAGAATATTTCAGATGAAAAAAAAAAGCACCTTTAATAGTATTTAGTTTGGGAGAAGAGAGTATGTGTGTGAAATTAGAATTGTGCACAATAAATGTGATGTCTGTAAAGAAAGGAAATGTGAACACTGGCTAAATAAAAAAGATTTAATTAAAAAAAAAGAATCAAACAATTTTAGGTATGGACTGATATGGTAATATCTTCACATCTACAGTCTAAGTATATCATAGCCTGGGGCCTAGGCAGGTGTACATATAAAAACAAGTTTAGTTAAATTAGATAGCAAGTTCAGCTTTGTAGTTAGTGTTTGATAATAATAATTAGATTATAGACTACAGATCATTTATCTAGATCTAGATCTTAGACTCTTGTAATTGTAAGTGAAAGTTCAAGATTAAATATGTAAGTCTTTTAGATCTAGACATAAATCTACAATACTAGTTATAGAATGTTTGATAAATAAAAAAAAATAATTTAGATCTAGTTATATTTTAATATCTCATTCTAGAATAAATCCACTAGTGATGTTTTCTGATTGAAAATAGATATGTAGACTAGACTGCTATGTATAATAATAATAAGAAAGTTTGTCTTTGAGTTTGAAGATTAATGAGGGAAGCCGTATTTCCTTAGGCACCTAAGCCCCAGCTGCGATGTATATATTTTGCCCAATGCAGACATTTTAGATTTCCCTATCAAATTCTATGCCTGTCCTTGGCAGTGGATTTTCTTTTGGTCTCAAAATTTACTCAAAAGCTATCCCATAAAATTCAACGTTCAACTACTCAATTTCAGTAAAAACAATAAGAAAAAGAATTTTAAATGTAGAAGTGATAAAAAGTTTTAGATGGTTCTATTTCATTCTTTTATTGTAACATGGTGGTAACGCATCAAATTTAAATTGATTAATAGAAAATCTGAGACCTCATGAAATGTGCTGCAGTCATCTTTACTCTGTTATATCTTTGTATTTTGGTTGCCCTGAAGACTGTATATATTGTATGCTTGCAGTACTGGTTGATTATTAGGTATAACATTTTCAGTAGGTATATGAATCCTGCTCTTGTCAGACATTGCACAAACGGTTAGCTTCTCTTAGATTCTTGTGTTTTGATGTTTGACTCGTGAGTGATGGAATATATGACTGAGTTGACTTGCGCTCTTCTCCCCTCATTTTGAAGTAAGAGAAAGTGAAAATACTAACTGAAAGTCAGTTGCTCTCTTGACATTTCTTTCATATAAGATGCTTTAGGAGCATTCTCTTTCCATCAAAATCTTTGACATGTTTGCCAATACTGTATTAGCTAAGATAACGTTTAGAAGTATTTTTTAAGATTGGTTAGAAGTACTCAAAACTTAAGTAAAGTTAAGTCATTGTTGTTGAGGAAACATTAACGTAAAAAAAAAATTGATCAAATATTTTAAAATGAAAACGAAGCTGTGGGGTTGTGGTTTGATTAGAATGATAGCTTACAGGGAGGAGCCATGAATTAGAGTTGGTAAAAATGATAGTTTTAGCAATTTAAATATTTGACAGTGTTAATGATGAATTTGTATTTATGATTTGCAGATGTTAAAAGATAAAGAGTTTGGTGTATTTCTGAAGTATCTCCCTTCACTCTATGTAGAAAATTACAATGAGGAACTGACTGTTGACTTGAAGTCATTTCTACTAAACTTTCCAGATTTCTTTTCAGTGGAAGAACCGTTAGTACTTATCAGTGTCAAATAAATTTTCTTTTTTCTTCAAAATACCTTTTGTTTTTTATAAACTTATAAATAGTGTACTGTACTTTACATTTCTTAGATTAAAAAGGATAAGGGAGGCTTAAAAAGTATTTAATATTTCTTTATCATGGAGCAATGGGGTACCCACATACATTTAATATTTCTTTATCATGGAGCAATGGGGTACCCACATACATTTACTTCCTGTTAAACCTGACACATTTTCCCTAAATAAAAAATACCAATATTTGTAGTCTGTCAAGCATGAATTATTTTCATATAAATACAATATCACTTTACCCATCAGTAGGGAATTAAGCAAAACATTTTTCCATTTCTAAGTAAAAAATGTTAACAAAAATTTTTGTTACGTCTTATATATCTGAATTTTTTTCCTTTGAAAACTTAGATGTAAGCTTAAAATGCTTTTTATGCAAATATTGATAAAGGGACTTTAACTGCAGAGTTTTCAATTTTTAATTAGAAATTACTGCTTAGAACTATACAAAGCAACATTCAAATGACTTGTGACCTAATTACTTGAAAATCAAAATTTTTGTTCCAACAAAGTACCGGTTATTGAAATCACATAAGAAATTATTTAACTTATTATCACATTGTCTTTAATTTTTGGCCTAATATACATACAAAAAAAATCATTAACTGTTTTTTTTATCTCAGTTCAATTTCTCTTCCTTTCATTCAAGATTACCCAACAGATTCATAGTTTACACAGTGCCTGATGCCTTAAACAAACCCAAAGCTTGTAGTGCTAGTACAGAAGTCATGCGAATGGATTATCCCAGAGTGCCTCCTTGTCATTTGCCTAAAGTTGGGTGAGATTTAATTTAAATGTTTTTTTTTACAAATCCTATATCACTTCACTCTGTCTGTCTGTCTCTCTGTCTGGTAAAAAGTTTGTACCCGTCCCCTTATAAGTCGTTGTTCTTAATTGATACAAACAACATAAGTCATAAGTACCTCACTTGCAGAGTGGTTAGCATGTTAACCCAAGAAGGCATGAGCCATGAGTTTATATTCAAGTAGTTTTTCTTTTGGTGAATGCTTTTTAAAACCAATTACGGTAAAATACCAGATATCCCTTTATTTATCCCCCCCTCTCCCGATTTTCCAAACTGGTCTGGTATGAAAAGATCATAGTGTATTGAGAAAGCTAAAAGCATGATATAGCGCTAAACAAAAACAATTGGTAAAAATATTATTAATATTATTATATAGGACTAGATCTATTACAAATTAAATACATGACTGATCCAAACTAATTGATACTATTACACTTCATATAATCTTTTTTTTTTTTTAAAAGTATTTTTTGTTTTTCTTGTTGCGTGTTCATTTTAAATGTTTAAAATTTCATTTTATGTGTTGTTTCTGTGTTGTTTTTGTCTTGTTTTTTTTTGAGTTATAAGTTGATTATTGTCTTTTTTTTTCTTTTGTTATGTGAATAGTTTTTGTGTGTGTGTGTGTGTTTTTCTAATTAACTTTTTTTTTTTGCATAGCAACATAATGCAATGTGTTAAATATATTTTGATTAATTGTTAAATTTTGTGTGTGTTTTTCATCTCTACATTTAATCTAGACCTAGAGTTACTCCAATGGATATAGATATATTAACCGAGGGTATGAATCGTATTCCTAGTTTTTTTTTCTAAACCTCAAAATTGTTTGATGTTTCCATCTCCAGAGATGTGGTTAAAGGTACCATAGTTTTTGTCTACTCTCCTGATGAGTTCTATTTCCGTGATATCAATACAGAAGATACTATGCAAGCATTGGAAGAAATGCTAAACACCATTTATTCAGTAAGTTGTTTTTTTTAAATCTTTAAAAAATAATTTGACAAAACAAACAAGATTTAAGGCTTAAATCAGCATGCAAGGTAATAAGCAGGATAGATATATTTTACGTTACTTGCTTGTTAATGTTAGGATTACAGTAGACTTCTATCCAAATGTCCCTATCTAGAGCTTAAAGTTTATATATATACCCTTATCTGGATCCCCAACAAAATAGCGCTGATAAAATAACGCAGACAAAACAGCGTGGAAAAATTTTTTACAGTCATTTTGCAAGTAAAGCTTTGGTTATATTAAAATACAAATATGCAGACATTTTGAAAGAATTATAATAAATTAGCTAAAATGAATAATTTGAAAATATACCACTTATTTAAATCCTGACACACCTTAGTTTGCCAATGTTGCGGGAAGAGATACCCTGGTTTGATCAAAGAGAGATGCCGAAGATAATCGAGATTTCTGATTATACTATAACACACATGTAACACACACATAATCATATAGCTAACCCTTAAATGGGGTTATTACATTTCAAAAACATATTTTTTTAGCAAGTTATGCATTTTAAACATTAGTGAAAAAGGAGAATGGATACAATTTTAAAGTACTTTCTTTGTTCGCCAATGAACTATATTATTTCTATTCTCGTTTTGACAAAGAAGATTTTGTTGAACTACACAAAGAACTTTTCAACACTCTGTCCAAAGGAAAACAAGAGCCCTACGTCAATTTTGTAACGGAGGATGAAGTGACATTGTTATTTAAGAGAGTAGACGTAACAAAAGCTTGTGGACCGGACAAAATTAGTGGCAAGCTGATCAAGCTATGTGCGGAGCAAATTTCTTCTATCTTCTGTCATATCTTTAACCAGTCATTGCAAACGTGCGTAATTCCAAACATCTGGAAAACTTCAGAAATCATACCAGTGCCTAAGAAACCAAAAATAGATTGCTTAAATGATTTCCGCCCAGTAGCACTAACACCTATTGTTATGAAATGTTTTGAAAAATATATTCTTAAACAACTTGTAGCAAAAGTCAATAACAGCCTAGACCCTCACCAATTTGCATACAAAGCAGCTAGAGGAACTGAGGATGCCATTCTATTGCTTTTGGACCAGCTTTATAAGCATCTCGATATACCCAAAACATATGCACGAGTCCTCTTCGTAGATTTCTCCTCGGCTTTCAATACCATACAGCCACATCTAATGATAAACAAACTGAGTAACTTAAATGTAAGCCCTTACTTGCAAGCATGGGTTCTAAACTTTTTAACCCAACGGCCCCAGTATGTTAAAGTCAACAACACCAAATCGTCAACTCGAGTACTATGTACGGGTGCTCCACAAGGTTGTGTACTTTCTCCTGTGCTATACACTCTTTACACTAATGACATAAGAAGCATCTATGACTCAGTTAAACTCATTAAATTCGCTGATGATACTGCCATAGTCGGTCTTATTTCAGGAGACGAAACTCAGTATCGAAGCTCGATAGAAGAGTTTACAAACTGGTGCACCGACAACTTTCTAGAACTGAATGTAACAAAAACTAAAGAACTTATAATAGATTTTAGAAAGAAAAAACAAACTATACGTGAACTGCAAATAAACACTACATCTATAGAACAAGTAAAGGCATATAAATATCTAGGCATTATCATCAACAACAAGCTTTCATGGGAAGACCACCTTGGAACTCTGACAAAGAAAACAGCCCAGCGACTCTTTTTTCTATACAAACTCAACAGTTTTAAATTAAACAAGAAGATCCTTGAGACATTTTACGGCGCGACAGTACAAAATCTGCTAACATACGGAATAAGTTGTTGGCAAGGCAACGCCTCATCTAAACTGTTGCAACGTCTAGAAAACATCATTAAAAAAGCATCAAAAATTACACTCACAACATTACCACATTTAAAGGAACTTTTTGAACAAACGTGCCTAAGAAAAATCGAAAAAATCTTGGAAGACAACGGCCACCCGCTCCATCAGAACTACGCCAGGTCGTCGCGAAGTGGGCGACTGCTGTCAATCAAAACAAGAACGGAGCGGTACAAAAACTCGTTCGTACCTCACTCGGTCAGACTCTATCACCGCCACTCATTGATCAGGGAACATGAAATGCACCAAGATACCTGTGTGTAGTCGCTGAATGAACTCTTTATGTTGTCTGTTGTATTTATGTGTATTTTTCTGTTGTGTTGTCTTTATATGAGAAACGAGTCCTTGTAATCACAACAAATTTCCGTAAGGATCAATAAAGCAGTCTTAGTCTTAGTCTTAGTCTTAGTATGCAAATATGGTATAATTTTAGATCTATTAATATTGAAGAAAATAGAATCCTGAATCCTAAATTAAATTGTATCTCCACCAAAATTAAAATTACAAACATTCAGCTCATCTGCCAGGCAGCCATTATGTTCAAGCTGATATCATATACCTAGTTTACTACAAAGTCTTCTTAAGAATGACATCTTATACCAGTATCAGGTTTGCCTTGTTAAAAATAACATCTTATATCAGTATCATACCATTCCTTGTTTCAAATCATGTATCAGTATCAAGCCTTGTTACAAACGACATCTTATATCAGTATCATACCTTGTCTTATTATAAGTGTCATTTTATACCAGAATCAGACCTTGCCTTGCTTCAAATGACATCTTATCAGTGACCTAGTTTAGTTTAGAGATTATGTTAGTTTTGTAAATAAATATATTGTGCATTGTTTTTAGTGATGGTAAAAGTAGTGACATAGTCAGACAGACAAATGACATTGCAGAATATGGGTACATGAAGGTGAAGTATATGGTTAGGACTTGTAGAAAGATGGATATTGAATAGACTGCCTATTGAAAGATGGATAGATAGATAAGACGATCATCCCCATCTGTAAATAAACATCAGTTGAAGTATTCACAAGTTGTATTAAGTATATTTAATTGTTGTGTCCCTTAGATTTGTTTGGCCTCGCGTCTAGAATAGTTAAATAGTATCAAACAGACAACACACAAAATCCAATCCAGGACAAGAAGAACTGTTAACACAATTCTGACTTTAAAAATAAAACATATATTGGTCCTGCATCAAATTTACTATCAAAGAAAAGAACAATCACTCTCACATGCGGAAAAAAACAGAGAAAAAGTTTATTATTGTAAAGATATTAAAATAAATATTATATACCAAGTTACTTGCTGAGAGTAACACAGCACTTGCAAGAATTAATCATTTAATAAGTAATTCACTTGACAAAACTCAAAACTAATTTGGGCACCATGTAATAATGCAAGTTATAAACCAGCTTTGAAAAGTCAAACATAAAAATCAGGTATTCCGACTTCAAGAGCAAAGGAAGACTAAGATAAGGATTGATAGGAAATATGAAACCAGTTCTCTAAGATAAATGTCTTACATAATATCAGGCTTTATATTCTGCAATCTCCTTTCTCTGTGTTATAGACAGATGGATAAAGTAGTGAAAGTAGTGCATGTAAATACAATTTTTGACCCACCTCTTATCCCTGGGCAGCGATTGATTTGAAAAACCTCACTAGTAGTTTAGCTGTGGTAAATTCTGACTAAAATGTGCATAATGTTGGTTTCTATCCACATGAATATTTAGTTTGACTACTATTAATTTTGTCATTATCAATAATCTTACATGTCATTTCTTAAAAGAAAGCAGATGTACCAGATGTGAAGTCATTGGCTGTTAACAGTTTTGTCATTGGTCAGTACTTGGAGGGCTGGTACAGAGCCCAGGTCAAGAAAATTGATGAGAAAGTAAGTTTATATATATGCCTGTACTGTATTTTTCTTCTCTATTAAACAATTGTCATGCTTTATGTACTTCTATTTTCATCAACTATCTAGAAACAGATGAAATAATTAAGACAGAGTACTTTTTAAAATTTTTATTTACAACTTTTTTTTTATCATATGTGAAGAGTTTTATTATTTTGTCTGCTTTGTATCTGTTGTCATTATGCTTGCATGTCTATTTTGTTGAGCTAATTCATTTTCTCTTTGTTGTGTTAATTAATTTTCTCTTTGTACCTACATACGTGTTTCTATAAGTTGAGTTTATCTTTTCTTGGTAGTGTCTCTGGTGGCTGCTAGTTCAGCATATTTTCTGTGTCTTCTATTAGGTCATAGTAGTCAGCTATATAGACTATGGAAACTCTGAGGAGGTGACCCTGGAGGATCTGAGATGTTTGCCCACAGAAGACTTAATCGTCAACACGCCAGCTCTGGCCATCAAGTGTGCCTTACGAAAACATCAAGATGTAAGTGAGCTCTGTACTTTGTAAATCTCTAGTGCTAAGCCAGATGAGTACAGCACTATAAAAGTAAAGCCTTATTTTGTTCTTTTTTATAGTATGAAGTCAATGAGAAAATTGTCTGTAAGATTCAGAATGGTTTTAACTGTTCTAATAATAACAATTAAAAAATTATTTTAAAAAGATTTTTACTTTACTATAAAGGCTTGTGTGGTAGGTGATGTTTTCACCCACCTGTGATCTTAATTATACTTCACTAATCAATAACATATTTTTAATGATTCTTTTTACTTGCATTTTATTATACTCCTAATCACTGACATACTAATCTGAATACTCTAGGCTGTAGGATGGGTGACAGACGCTGAACAGCAGCTTCAATCTTTGCAAGATTCATCTGTTACTATGACAGTCATATCACTTACAGGTATGTGAACATTGTAATACACAACTGGAGGTTGATTTGAAATAGCTCCATCTGTAACACTTGTATAGTTGTACACACTTTATTCATGTTATCTGATGTGTGAATGGAATCTGGGTTTCTATTGTTGACTTCCTGACCTTAGGCCATAAGTATGGGAATACTAAATGTATATTGATGCTTATAAGAAAAGTTATAACAAATGCATTGAAACAAAAGTCAACATGTTGGAGCAGATTTCTAAAATGTGTATTAATTGATTGAAGCAGGGCTTTCAGTTTCTTTGTAAACATTAAGTTAATTACTTTTGTACAAATTTTAATCATAGTATTTTGAATACTATACAGTATTTGTTACTCTGAAATATCTTACATTTCTATTACAGTTATATATGTTTTATAAATAATTAGGTATTTATATTTTTTATGTTGGTTTTTTGGTTTTTCTTTTTTTCAGATGATGTTTGCAATTGTGATTTATACCCTACGTCTGGATTTTGTATCAATGAAAATATTACAATAATGCCAACTGTGCAGAAATCCCCTAGCCCTCCTAGTGATATGGTAGCCTCCTCTCCATCTTCTACACATCCAGCCCCAGTCAGCCCAGCTAGTAAAACAGAAGAAGCCTTGCTGCCACCCAGCACTACAATATCTACACCTGCTGTACAACAAGAAGCCTTGCTGCCACCCAGCACTACAATATCTACACCTGCTGTACAACAGAGTCCTGCCTGCTCAGTAGTTTCCAGCTCTTCTTTGTCTAGCTCTGTGTCCAAATCAAAAGGCAAAGTGCACTTTACCCCTGACCCAAGTAAGTCATGATTCCGAAATGTGTAAATTCAGGATTTCAGAACAACCTTGCTGTAATTAGTACTGACAGCTGTTAAAGAAAATAAAGCAGTTGGTTATAGTGCTGGATTTATAACATCCTCATTAGCCTTTGGTATCAGAAACAACTTTCTTAAATCTTAAAGGGGGGAAACTTAACTAGCAATGATTACTGAAAATTACTTTACCTAAATAACTAAAGGTTTCTATGGCAGGTGGAAAAGATTTCACCAGTTTACCAAGAAATTATGCAGCTAGATTCATAAATTTTCCCCTTACTTTGTGATAGAAAGGGTATAAAGATAAAATATACAGCCACTGCATCTAGTTTAAAGATAGTGGTCTAAGTTTAGCATTGTTTAAAGGATTTAAAAAAAATATTTCAATAACAGATATATTTTTTTGAGGATCTTCAACAGTAACAAAATTGTAATGTTCAGAATATATTCCTTCCCCAGATTCCCTTGCTATACCTGAAAAAGATGCAGAGATTGCAATCTACATTTGTGATGTCCTGTCTGAGTGCTGTGTCATTTTAAGATTTGTAGATGATAACTTCTCAGTAAGTCAGAGGTTTGAAACCATTATAATGTCATATATATATGAACAGTTTAGTAACTATTAAAACCTGCCTGTCTTGTTAATTGAGAGTTGACCGATTTCTATCAATGCCATTAATTGAACCAACAGGACAAACTTGATGAACTAGAAAATGAGATTGCTGATCAGTTTGACAGCTGGCCCGTCCCTGCTGAAGTTAAGTTATCCAATGTGTATGCTGCCGCTGTTGACACTGACCCTGATGAATTTGAAGAAGAGGAAGAGGAAGATGTTGAGTGTGAGGAATGCAAGCGATACCACAGAGTGCGAGTTATACGTAAAGAAGTAGGTTTGTTTAGTAACTATCAAAGTTACTTGTTTTTGAGTTTCCTTACTAAGTTTTCATGAAGTCTGCTTTTTATTTGATAATGTTATTAGTTTTACTAAGACAAGCTAAGATATCATTGTTTTTAAAAATAGTTTTTATATAGCATACCTTTCATTCTTATAAAATGCTAAGTGTTATGATAAAATATCTTTTATGGGCCAGTTAGGGCAGGGAAGGGGTATCTGGAAGAAGGTTTCTGTGCTGCCTTTAGGCATTCAGCAAACACAACTTTGCTCGAGTCAGGATTTGAACTCAAGCCCCATTAATATGTAACAAAGCAGTTATTGCCACTCGGCTTCACATTTTTGTCCTAAAAATAATGATTTAAACAGTTACAATTTTTTAGTAGTCACTAGAACTTCTATAAACTGCCAGTAGCCATGTCACATGAGGTAGCTGTTAAGTTTGTATCTAAATTTAGTTGTATGTGTAAAAGAGTGAGTTTTTCTTTACAAAGCTTAAGTTCCCACATATTTAGTTAATTGATAAACTGATTAGTAGGTAACAGAAAGATCTTATAAATAATGATAGAAATCCACTGATTAGTCATGTTACAATGCCTTATAACCTCCCAGTGCCATAAGTTTAGTTTTTATTTCATAACTTACAAATATTTACAAGTAGTTTTAGAATTGTCTGTTTTTGAGAAGAGTTAACAACAAGAACAGTGAGAAGGACATAGCCTGAATAGTGTAGTGGTCATTAGCCTTAATAGTATAGTGGTCATTATTTATTTTTGATGTCCACCATTTGAAGTGTTTTTTATAACATGCCTTAAAAAAATTTGTTATGGGCTGTTAAAATTGAGAGAAAAATGTCCAGTACTAACATATTTTAAAGGCAATATTACTTGAGTTAAGAAATGTTAGGACATCTAGTTGGTCACATTATACATTAAAACTTGTGAATAGCACACACACACACACAAAAACAAAATTCTCTTCCCCTTCACCTTGCCTACAATCATCTAGTTTTGTTCTGTTTATTTGTTAATTGATTTTTCCAAACATTTTCTCTTCTCAAGATTTAAAAATCCAGTTATGAAATCAACAGCTAAATATGCAACTAAAGACTCTCTTTATGAAGTAACTGAATTGGAAATCAAATCAAAACTTTATTTTTTTTATTACAGAAGGATCAATATTATTGCTTTTTCCCTGACCATGGAGACTTTATGACCCTTGAAAAATCTGATCTGAGAGAAATAGATTCCAAACTGAACACTTCACTTCCATATCAGGTAGGATGAGTGTGATTTTGCATCTTTGTTTTTCACACATTTGAAAACATTTGTTAAAAGAGAGCCTCAGACATTAGTTGCTTCTTTGTACTTTGTACTCAGGCGGTGGTGGCAAGTCTGGAGGGACTTGACTCTCTTCCTTCAGAACTTAAAGATTTTGCAAAGAGATGTTTGCAGAAACTGTTATTCCTAGATGACAGCCACTCCTTTGTAGCAGTTGTGACTGACAAGTTGATAATGGAGTCAAGAAGGGAAGATACTAATTTGTTGCGAGTGAGAAAGGTAAGTGATGTATGGTAGTTATAACTTTTTACAAAGCTAATATCAACTCACTCTGTCTATCTGTCTGTCTGGTAAACAGTGTGTACACATTATTTCTCCCACAAGCATTCTCGGATCAACTTGAAACTTTGCACAAATATTCATTGGCTTAGACAAGACATGAATTAATAAAATAAAAAGTAACCAATTAGTCAATTGATTACTGGTTATTGATTATTTCATTTTATACCAGCAAGGGAAACTTATCTTCCAGTATTCACAGATATGGCTAAATCTGTTGGGTTTAGTCCTCTCAAATTGTTAACACTATTTTTCCCTCATGCATTCTCCGATCAAGTTGATACTTTAAACAATTATTTATTGTGTCTAACAAAACACGAATCAATAAAAAAAAACAACCAATCAGTTAATTAATTATTTGTAATTAATTAATTTGCTTGATATCAAATACGGGAAATGACTTGTTAATTATTGATAGATATGCAGAGTTCTTCCCCTTTAGATAAACTTTTTTTTTTTTTTTTTGAAGGATTTAAAAAAAAATATTTTGCTTGTTTGGGAATAAACCTTGTAATAAGAGAGAGATCGGGGATTTATGGAACAGTTGGCTAAGAGCACTATATCTTTAACATTGGCTAGGCTAACTAAACAAGGTTTTTAAAGCCATTGGACAGAGAAGACCACCTTTTGGTCAGTGGATCATCCTGATAACATTTAAGATTTCAATAGTTTATAGTCTGCTGAGGAACAACTTTGTTGATTCAAGATTTTTTACCTGTCAATCTTTGTATTGTTTCCCCCTCCCCCAATATTAAAAGAGTCAAAAAGAAACATCACCTGGGATTTGAACATCTTTGCTAATGCTCTTTCCTAATTTCCTCACTATTATTAACAAAAGGCTTAAAAATTTTTGGTTAGAAAGTCAGATTTCTCAGGGTGCTAATTATTTGTAATTTAAAAGCTTGTCAAGTCATATAATCTGTAATATCCTGATTAACTTATGAAACTAAATATACACATTTGATGGCCAAAAATTATTTGCTTAACAGACGCAATAGTTTATCCATTGAAATCTCAACGATGTCTTAAAATTATAACATTTTGAGAAAAAGTTGATAAATCCATAACCAAAGGATCTATATTGTTTGTGCTTTGAAAGTTGGTCACATAGCCATAGATTTTTTTGATGTTCCTCCTACCTATATAGATGCTTGTTTTCTCTCAGATTATAAGTTGTTTAGACAAAGTTGAACTGGATAAAGTCAAACAGATCTACAAAGATATTTACAAAGAGCCTTGTGAGGATGTTGAAGAGCTACTGCAGGAGTTACCAGGATTTGGCAGCTGGAAAGAGTAAGTCTATATCACAATTAGTTCTTTTGCTATAGTGTGTGAAAATAATTTAGTCTGATAGAAAGTCTGACAATACACACAACTAACAAGTTGAATGCAATAGATTTGCTCTGCCTCATGGGGGACATTAAAAAGAAAAATAACTTTGCCCAAGAGATGTTCTTATGGCAGGAAAGAATGTTGTTACTTTGTTTAATATTTATGGAATAGTTTATTCCCTTCTCCCAGCACCAAATATTTTCTGTATTATTAACAAATTCCTTATCTTCTTGATCTCAAAACATAAGCATACAATATAAGGGAAAAAACAGCTGTCTTGAGCACAATTAAGAATTGGACAAATAAAAATTTAATTAACAAATGTTTAACACGATATGACCCAGACCATATGTTCTAAAAAAACATATTAAAAGCTGCACAATTTTAGGCCTAATCTTTGTATAATCTTCAGACATCTACACATTAATATCTACAACACTGAGCAAGATGATGAGGATGTTCTAATCAATGAAGTCATACTGGATGCTATCAATGATGTAGAAGAGGGTGAGGATGCCCTGGATGTGTTCAATACTTTATTTGGAACTTCCTACAAATCATTTGAAGAGATGGACGAAGAAGAAAATGAAGAGGAGGAAGAAGAGGAGGAAGCAGATAAAGTCAACAGTGATGCTCTCCAGCATGAAGAAAAGGAGGAACCTGTGATCAGCTCACCATTGGGGCGACCGCAAAGTGGAACCCTCCCAGTGAAGAGACTGTACACATGGAACTCTGAAGCATACAAGATTGCACAAGAGAAAGTCACCGTTAAACAAACAGTTTATAAATTTTGGACTTACCCATTAATGACATCATCTGCAATAATTATCATCAGTGTGGAATCCCCATCACATTTTGTGGTAAGCCTATTTATTTAACATAAGCTACTAATTCTGTGAGATGCATTATATCCCCCTTGATTCAGACATGACCAGGAGTGCATCAGCCTTCAAGGACCATATTTTAGCAAGCATTTTAAGTATAGATGCTTCATTGGCTTAGGATGGCTCTGACATGTCATCTGAGAAAACTTTACAGGGTAGAGGAAAGTAAACACCATTGTCTAACTGAATTCAAAGCTCCTAAGTTATTATTGAAATATATCATACTGGTTTTCTGTTTGTAGACATTTTTGATGTTGAATGTTCTCATTTCCCAGAATGCCTCTTACCCTAAATCTGCCAAAATGGACAAAGCCAAGATAGAAGCATAGTACGTGTTAAATATATTTTTAGCAAAGTATCATAAGATTTAAGATTTCTTTCTGTTGTCCTACATCCCCAAAGCTTATCTGTTCAGTTAATATCTTGGTCCCTTTCAGCTATATTTTAAGCAGAGAGAGCCCTGCATTTTGTAAAATTATTTCTTCCAGTTGAGACAGATTTTACCACTCAAAGCTTGCAGTTTTCTTTTCTTTTTGTACATGGCCTGAGTTTTGCTTGCTAACTATATTCATGAACATTAAGAATAACCTGATCAAAACTTATTTAGATTAGTTTAACTTTAGAACTCTGTATTTTAAAATTTCTTGTATGTTGTCAAAGCACCTTGAAACTACAATGAGCTTATAAACAGCACTATATAAATTAAATTATTATTATTATTACTATTATTATTATGTTTTATAAATAAAATTTGCATTATTTGATGAGCATGCTATTTCATTCTAGGGTATCCCTGCAGAACCTGCACTTGAATTTGAGAAAATGCTAGTGGAAGTGAATCAAGCATTGTCAGAATCTTCAGTGAGTAACATGTTTTACTGTATGCTGGCACTGTGTATGCTGTGAACTAAAAGATCCCTCAACATGCTAATAATGCTAGCCCCTTGCCCAATGTCAATATCCTTTCAGCACTTGTGTTATTTTTGTTCTTTTTTCTGATGTACCATCAGAGTTAATCAAAACAACCTACCACATCCTTTAAACCAATGAATTACAACCTACAACATCCTTTAAACCTATGAATTACAACCCACCATATCCTTTAAACCAATGAATATTACAACCTATTACATTCTTTAAACCAATGAATTACAACCTTCTACATTCTTTAAACCAATGAATTACAACCTTCTACATTCTTTAAACCAATGAATTACAACCTTCTACATCCTTCAGTTCACTTGCTGCCTTGTTGATATATGGTAAGTAACCAAATATATTCACTGTAACTAGTCTCAGTTCACTTGTTGTCTTGCTGATATGTGACATGTAACAAAATATATCCAGGAACTAGTTTCAGCTTAGCTGTTGCCAGAGTTGCGGCTAATGCAGCTTTTTTTTTCATGAACTGAATCTACGTCTGTAAATATGGGACTGCCTAGCATATAATGGTGTGGAGGAGAATTGAAATAGATAAAAAGTTTGTGCAGTCCTTGTGCCAGTAAGTTGCATGAAAGTTGTGAGCTGACAATGTTTGCTATATGTCCAGGTCAGACCAGACAGACTGGAAGAAAATCATCTCTACGCTGTCAAAATGGAGGATGGGTTTCACAGAGCTTTGTTCAGGCAGAGGATTGGCCAGCAGGGGGTAAGACAAAACATTTATATACTGTAACGTAGATGTTAGGGAATACCTACTTGTATTCTAGAATATAGAATATATTTCCTTTGGTGTATGGTAAAGCTGTGTTGTTTTTTTTTTACTTGACTTAAAACTAAAGTTGGTTATTAATTAATGTTCAATCAACATTAAATTTGCTTATCATGCTGTAATATTGCTATTGAGATGCATAGCAGATCACTTTTGAAGTCTCAGTGGATTCTTTGACATTGCCATTTGCATATTAGTGCATTGCTAACGTGGATACTGTCAAGATTTAAGTGGAATTAAATGTTGCTAGCTCTAGAAACATTTGAACCCAATAGCGCCTACTGTGGTAGGATGAGTTGTGATGCTAGCAGCAGTTTTTAAAACTTTCATATAAGAGCTCATCTTGTTCAGAATGAGAAGTTAAGCATGGTGACTCTTTTATAGTGAAGTGTATAGATCTTACCTTTTTTTTTTATGAAACTATTTATTTTTTTAGACTACACATATTTTAATATTTTTAAAGTTATTTTGCATAATTATTTTGTTTTCAGACTTTTTTTAATAGATTTTTTTTCTGAGTTCTCTCTCGTTTAGGAAATAGAGGTTAATTTTTTCAAACTGGAAATAGGTGCTATTGAGGGAAGTAAGCAAACATTACTCAGAAAATTGTCACTCTAATAATTTAACCAATGTAATACATGCTTTAGATTTAAAAAAAAATTATAATAGTTAAAAGACATGTCTTCAAGTCAGAAGATTAATGAGGAATAGTATTTCCTGTGGCTATGCAACCCCAGCTACCACCTACATATTAAAAAAAAATTTTAAACCAGTTAAAGAAATATGAAACACCATCACTGCTGTGTTCTTTGACTGCAATGGTTGCTGAGTTATTTGACTGAAGTTGTATGCTTGTTTGATTTTTACTGAGCCATTTTGGTATTATTTGTTTTTTTAAATTGAAGGTAATTCAAAAGTGAATATCTTATGAATAGGAAACAAATTTCCACTTTTTGTCTTACAGTGTAAAACATACTTACCAGACACTTGTCAGCATGAGGTTGTCCCTTCAGACCAACTGTTTATCCTGCCAGAGCGATTTGCCGCCATGCCTTTTTTGGCCAACAGAATGTCTTTAGGAGGTAAAGTGTCATAACTCAACTTGCCTGTACACATGGTCATTTAAATGTTTTTAACAAAACTTTTTTCCTTTTATCTAGTGATGGGAACTAAACTAAATTTTTTTAGTTAAACTAAAACTAAGTTTGAACTAAAAAAAAGTAATTAAACTTTTAGTTAACCACAAATTGAAAAAATTAGTTAAACTAAACTAAAAAACTTTAGTTAAACTTTTACTAACTATTTTGACCTTTTTTAAGGACGAAAGAGCCAAAAATGAAAATATAAAGTATAAAGCACAACCAATCTCTTTAGCAAAATGTTTGTGCACATGAAAAAATATTTAAATGTCTTTATGGGATAAATGTAGATCTTAATAGAATCACTAGAATGATACTATTATAGAAAGAAATTAGAAGTAATTGTCGAAGTTCTAATATAAGTATTATAAGTTACCTTTTAGAAGTAATGATAAAACTGCATGTTGACTCTCTAACTAACTCTAGATTCTAGAATATTCTGGATCTAATATCTTCTACAAACAAAATGATCAGAAATATAATCTGGATCTAGAATTAGATCTAGCTACTAGAACTAGGACCTAGATCAAATAATTAATATTTTAATCTAAAAATAATCTAAGAAATACTAGTTACTACTACTACTAGATTAGATCTAAAATCTAGAGTCTAGTCTAGTAGATATCTTAGTAACTCTAGATCTAGAGATTTTAGATTATTATAATTATAACTAGGTATGGTGGGGCCATAGTATGGAGTATGGGTATTTAGATCTATATACTCTAGTTAACTCTAGTAGATAATACTAGATCTAGATCTAATAGATCTAGATAGTAGATATAAGTATAATTATAATAGAAGTAGATCATAGATGTAGATCTAGAATCTAGTCTAGATTTAGCTAATTTAGTATTAGATCTAGTAATCTAGTATAGTGACGACTATATTATTAGTATTAGAGATCTATCATCTATGCATCTTAGGTCTTAGTATAATAAGTAATCTAGATAGATCTATATCAAGTCAAGATCTAATCTAGACTCAAATTCTAGAATAGTTACATATTATAGTTATAGACAAGAATCTCTAAACTAATGGATCTAGTCTAATAAAGTAAAGTAATATAGATTTCAATTAATAGATCTATATTATTTTGACTTATAATTTTAAATTTACATCTAGATCGAAGACTAGTTACCTAGTAAGAGTTAGACTCTACTTAAGACTAAAATAATTAAATATATAGACTATTATGACTATTGATCTAATAGTAGTATAAGTATTCAGTAGTAATAGACTAAAGTAATAATAGTAATAGACTTAGACGTCACTTGACTCTAACTCTAGATCTAGTAAAAAGTTTTTAAATAAAAAGAGTCGACATTTCTTTTAGATCTATAGTAAAGCAAAATTCTTTGCCTGCAGCTATACAGGAACACAGCGGTGTTTAATAAAAAGCAGCAAAATGTAGATCTATAGAATCAGGATTTATCAAGCAGTGAAACTTGCTAGAAATATAATGAACACGTGTATTTTTTTGAAATGGCGGGAATAGCGACCATTATAGGGTAAAGGTCAAAAGGCTTTCTAGTGACCTGTGCACCCTCTTGTTTATTCTCCTCTCTATTATTCAACACATATATTCTCCAAATTACATAGATCTAAATATTTATTGGTATGTATGTTAAAAAAGTTTGTAAAATTTGTAATTAAACTTTTTAGTTTGTAACTAAAAAAAAATAATTAAACTAGGATTTTAACTAAACTTTTATTTTTTAATTAAACTTTGGCCTTAACTAATTTTTTTTAGTTAAACTAAAAGTTAGCAACTTTTTAGTTAACTTTTGCCCATCACTACTTTTATCTAAAACTTCTTTTGACCTTTGTTACTAAGTAGATAGATATAAAATTTCTTCTATAACTTTCTTGACCTCATTGCTAAAGTCATCATCCTAAAGGCAGGCTTAGAGAGATCCACCATATTGTTGTTGTTTTTTTCTTTGAAGAGTATTTTTCTCCTAACTTTACTGAAATGAGGTTTAGCATCTTTCTCTTATGTTTCTCTCGATAGAGACTTAAAAGGAATGCAATTTCCATTGATGATTTTAATTACTTAACATTACTTACAACTTTTTTTCATTTACACAAAACTAGATTACATGCTCATCTGCTTTGTCTTTGCCTCATTGGGAAATGGAGAGTTGACATAATATTATTGAATTAGGATCAGACCAGTATTGGACCTGTTGACCAGGCTCTTGACTAGACCAATTCAGAACGGAATCAACTTGAACAATTAAGAACTATTCTTGGAAGTTTTTGGTTAGGATGCTATGGCATTGTCTTTGATTCACAAGATGAACCTAATAACTTCTTTCTGCAGCAGTATCATGCGTCATTTATGGCTGAGTCATGGTTAAATATCAGTCACTTTCCTAGGTTGTTTTTTTTAGAATGAAAGCAGCACTTTATCTTCCTTTGCATAAACATCAGGTTTTTGCATGAAACCAAATTATGAACCAGCCATAGATTATTTTCATTCACATTTATAGATTTGAATGTATGTATTTGTTTTTTTTATATTTTTTATAGCTCCAAAAGGTATACAAAAAATTTAATTTGTTTTATTATTATTATTTTTTTTTAAAGATGTCTTAACGTCAAGTTTTCAGTTGAAAGCTAGATGTTTTTGTATTTTAAAGAAACTTTTTTATTTGTTTAAAGTTCTATGCTAAACACAATTTTTCTAACCAAAAAAATGTTGTACTGTTTGTTTTAAATCAAATTAAATATTTTTTTCTTTGATTTTGGCGATGATGTATTTCATATATTAGAATTTTTAATAGATTATTTCAATGTCCTACCTGTATTAAAATAAATTAAAGTGCATAGATATTATTTAATCTTGTTTTTAACCCTGAAAGTGCTGAGCTGTTTTACAATGAGTGCCTACACAATGGAATTACAATTCTGATGTTTAGATGCTTAACTACCACACACGTTGTTAAGGGTTAATAGTTGGACATCACTAAAAAACTAGTTAAGTGATGAGTCCATGCACTGGCTTTGAATTCATTGTAAATGTCCTACATCTTAGAAAGCTAGTCCACTAAACTGATATCTGTTGCAGAAAGTAACCAGAGCTTGCTATCATACTGGCCACGTAGCCCATCAGCCCCTGGGTAAAGAGTCAGTGGCAAAAACATTTTGACTTAAAATAAACCTTCAAGGTTGTGATGGGTTATTGACGTCTTTTTAGTTTTTTTCTTTGATAAAATTACTTTTCATGAACTCAACTAAATACTTAAGTTATGACTGTTCCCTCTAAAAGAAAAAAAATGTTTAAATGATTTTAAAAAAAAAATCATCCTAATCTTACATTTTTTTCAAAGGTGTAAAGCCCATTGGTCCAACCTGGAGTCAAGAAGCCAAAGAATGGTTTTACAAACAAACCTACAAGAAAGTCTTGTACGCTCTTGTGGTGAGAGAGGAACATATTCACAACGACCTGCCCCCAGTACTGGTTGTACATCTCATTGACACAAGTTCTGAGGAGGATATACTGCTAGATGATCAAATGGTAGAGAAACTAATGGCAGTTAAGACATCTTAGAGTTTGGTGAAATTAATAAACATTTTAATTTCTGGAGCTGGGAAAAAATGTTCTTTCAGCCATCAGTTTCTTTTAACTGGTTTGCAGCTTACCTGTGATTTTAGCCTAGCTTATCAAACCTTGGTTTCTGAGTGTACAAAGAAAATATTTTTTTATGTTTTTTTTTTTCTATATTTGTGAAATTATTATGCCATTCCATAAGTTTTTTTGTGTTCATTTTGGTGGCATAAATATCTTGTTTTAATCGAGAATGTTAAGAGAAAAAACCATCTCTTTCTAGTTTCATAGTCTCATAAAAGCCTGTCTGCTACCAAGACTGGAGTATGCTCTGTTTTAACTGGCTTTGGGTTGTCTTGACTGCAATGCTACATGCCTCTGTTTTATTAAAAAGGGAAAAATAATTGGAAAAGCAAAAGATGAAGGTCTAAATAGAAAACATGTTAGAGCTGTTTTTAAATGTATTGAATAAATAATTTTTTTAAGTATGTAAGTATGTTGTCTTTCTTACTCAATCTGGGAATAGATATAGTACATCGAATAGATATAGTACATTTTCTATTATACATTATGACCAAATTTTTTTTTTCACATTTTTCTTCTTCTTTAGTGTGTGACTGTATTAGATTTTTTTTCTGAAGTGTTGATTGTTATTGTTATAACAGTGACACTCTTCAAATGAAAGGTTAAGAACAAGTAACCAGACAACAGTTAATTATCATGTGTTTGGTCATACTGGGCAAAGGTAAACATTTGTAGGCACTACATTTGGTTCATGCCTTTGTTTATGGAAGGGGGGGTGGAGGAAGGCCTATTCTCCCCCCCTCCCTAACACCACCACTTCATTAATGATAAATGCTGCAGTGTTGGGTGTGGGTTTTTGTTTTTTAAAGTTACTTGGGAATTTCCAAAGCTAAGTCAAAATCTATTTTCTATGTAAATAGCCAGCAGAAAACTTAACTCTTCCCTTTTTTTCCCCAATTAGCTCCCTCCCTTTTTTTCCCAATAAGAGCTTCACCTCTGAGTGACATTCAGCAAAAAAAAAAGACAATTAAGGGGAGACAATGAGGGGTGTTTCAACTGTTCAATTACTGGGCTTCGCCATTTGTTATTGTTGTATTAATGATTCTGTTTTTAATTCAAGTAGTCTTTTTGTTTTTCGGTTTCAAAATATAAATATGTACTCAACAAAATGTTAATATTATAAACTTGGTTGCTGTTTTTTTTTTTTCTTCTTTCACATTCATTGTTTGAGAGTTAAATTGTTATCAGTATATGCAATCAGTTGTGACAAATTATTTGAGTAAATACAAATCTGTATCAAATGCTACATTATTTTAGAGCGTGCCATTAATTGATCATGACATACTTGGGTGAATGAATATTTATATCAATTTTGTGACCCATTTTAACATAAGGTTCACACAGTCCTGGACACAGTTCTGACAATATACAGGTGTATATATGCATCAAATATAGTTCTGTTCATTATTTTTATATTTTGGGTTTCTGTGTTATTGATGGTATATTACAAAAATTACTCAATGAAATATACTTTTATATAATATTTGTTTGGAATTCCAAGCTGGTGAGAATTGCCATTATGTGGTAGTGAATTTAAAAGTAAATTTTTTTTAAAAACTATCCCAAATGTAAAATCATCAAGACATACAACTCTTTTTATTGAATGAAAACAATGTTGGCTTCACCCATCTAATTACAAAACTAGATCTTTTCTTGGAAGTTTGGCAACAGTTGCCATTTCCCTAACACAGTGTTTCCAAAACTTTTTCTCTAACAGAACACTTCGCACATACTGAGTATTTAGCTGAACACTTTGCTTATTTTAACAGATTTTAATTCACGTGGTGGCCTACTAGTTAATTTTTCCAGTAGTTTGTTGCACACCTACTCAGGCCTTGTGGGACACTAGGGTTTCGCGGACCACAGTTTGGGAAACACTGCCCTAACACATAAAGTTTGTTTTTCACCTTTTTTTTCTGTCTTTGCCCCAATGATTGAAATGATTTCTAGCTAGAGTTATCCTCCCCAATACATTTGATTTCATGAAGACAATAGTAAGTCCCACTGCCACCTGATTGGTTCTTTTGCCACCCTGACCTCATGTGACCTGACCTTGACTTGACTCTCATTCCTACCATATTGGTCCCCCTCCCACTGTCCCCCATTAACCAGAATGTCACAAACATTTTGCTGTTTCCTTGAAGTCAACTCTATTATGAATGCATTGTAACTTTTCAATGTCTTTGGCTGGCAGGCTAATAAGGTTATTATGTGAGTGTTTCAACATAGTGGGGAAAACATTCATATAACTGGCTATTACTCCAAGTTGGGAAATCATTAAGTATTTCTCCTTGGGCTGCATGGAAAGACTCAATTCTTTCTTTTATATAAATAAAGGATGCATAAAAAAAATGTTTCTAATGAAAATGTTTTTTCAAGACCCTGAACAAAACTTGACAGTATTACCATTTGTTATTTGGAGGACACTTGTAGATGTTGCTCTTAGGCTTTCTCTTGTCGTCCAGCAGCAAGTGAAATGTTTGTTATTTTATTGTTTTGTTTCTTTTAACATTCATATAATAAAAAGTTGACTACTTTTATACTTACCATTGTTTTATAGTTACTGCATTTATTATTGTTCATGTTGGTGTGTGTGTGTGTGGGGGGGGGGAATATGTAATTTGTTTATCCTTATTTTAGCCATCTCTGAAATGTACATCAATGGTTGAAATTAATGTGGTGAATGGCGCTGTACATTTAAAAACAAAATGGTTAACATATGTGGGCCAATGTACTGTGAAATTTTTGTTACCAAAAATGTCATTGTTTTGTTTTTTTTACAAAACTTCTATCAACTCACTTTGTCTGTCTGTCTGTCTGGTAAAACTGTATGCACGTTATTTCTTCCACGCCGATTTTCTGATCAAGTTGAAATTTCACACAATTATTCATTGGCTTAGACAAGACATGAATCAATACAAAAAAGTAACCAAATAGATAATAAATTACTGGTAATTAATTATTTTGTTGAAAAAGCAACAAAGGAAACAATACAATATTCACTGATATGGCTAAACTTGTTGGGTTTAGTCTCCATAAATAATTGTTAAAGCTATTTTTCCCTCACAAATTCTCCGGTCAAGTTGGTACCTTAAACAATTATTCATTGTAGTTAACAATGCATGAATCAATGAACAAAAATGCTCAATTAGTCAATTAATTATAGGTAATTAATTATTTTGTTTGAAATCGTATAGGGGAAATAATTTGTACATGATTGGTATATATAGTTATAAAGACGGAGTTCTTCCCTTTTAGATAAGCTTTTTTTTTTATTAAAGGATTTTTTTATACTTTGCTTGTTTTGTCCTGAAAAAGTTAAGAGCAGTGTTTTTCAAACTTTTAACGGTGATGCCTCCATAAGTGAATAACATTACGTTTGCACCCGTCTTAGAAAGACATCTTGGAGGAGCTCTATACGATCCCACAGAAAGGTCCAGGAATATTATAAGAATGAAGTGGAAAAATAAAATTATAGACATTATAACAAAATTTTCCGGTTTTATTTTACATCACTCTCTACATTTTGTTTAGAATCCTGATTTGCTAAATGAAATGTTTCGTAGATAATTCTTAATTAGTTTTTATATTGTAGAAAAAGTTGTTTCTGGAGATAATATTGGAGATTGTCCCCCTTTTCCCCAACCATCCAACAAAAGGGGATCTGTCCGAGACCATACGTTATAGAAGGACTTAACACTGACCTGCAACGTCACTACCTGTCAGCAGTTTAGACCATTAGCTCGTTGAGACGTCGTACAGACCTCCTCCGCCCCCCTAATTTTCCCAACTGGTCCAGACAAGTGATGGGATTATAGCGTATTGAGAAAGCTAAAAATATGAAACAACGCTAAACAAAAACCATTGGTAAAAATATTTCGAATCGCACAGGTTTATTGTTGTTGATTTAGATCTATTGCAAATTGAATGACACGACTGATCCATACTAATTGATACAATTACACTTCGTATAAGCTTTTATTTTAAGTATTTTTTTTAAATCTTTTTTTTTTTTCGTCTCTTTCTGTCACATTTCTCACGACTGCCGTGAAAATCAGTTAATTAACTTACTTAGGTCCTCCCGCGCCTTTCGGGCGGCAAGCTATCTCCACAAAGATCTGTCACTGGCAATGTCTGAAGCCTCCTTATTGGTATTGGCAATTTTTTTTTGTATCTTGATAAAGGGAAAGAAATGGTACTTGACTTAAGTGGTGGGATAAGCTGAATTAGTCCCCTTTGTAGATCGACGCTTTTGTTTGAAGCAAACAATACACAACTATACGATCTTCTATAGTCATAAGCACCTCACCAGTAGAGTGGTTAGTATGTCAGCTTGAGTTCGATTTCAGGTCGTTCTCATATCCTTTTTTTTTAAATGCCTTTAAAAACCAATTAAAATAAAATTCACCCTGATATCCCGAAGGAGGAACGCTATAAAGGTACAATGCTGATTATGCTGTTGTAGTATGCGCTCTGGACTGTCGTTCGATGGTTCCGGGTTCGACTAATGACCGCCGCCGAGGTTTGAGCTAGTATGTAATTACCTCCCAATCAAACATTCGAAACGTGAAAGACAAACAATCCGTTAAGTAGAGAAACGTCTGTTCTGGTCATAGGCAGTGGCGTTACTAGGGGGGGGGTGCGGTCTGCACCGGGTGACACCCGTTAGGGGGGTGACACCCAAGTAAAAAAAAATACACTTTGAATATCTGACAATAAAAAAAAATAAACGACAGTGGCTAAATCTTGGAACATGCTCTTCACAATTAATAAATAGATCTAGATCTATCTACTTTTTTTTTCATTTCGTTTAAACATTTTTTTATTTTTTAGTGAAATTCTATCAAAATGTTAAAAATACTATATCACATTTAATATATCTAGAAAAACGTGAAACCTTACTTTCAGATGTATAAAAGCTGCATGCATGTATATGAACACTGCTTCGATTTTAAAAAATGTTTTAATCGAATCTATTGAATTAGTAGCTAACACCGTAATACCAGAATGCCATCCAACAGGCACTATTTAACAAATGACGACATTTTCGGGTATAAAATATTATTGAAATCTCACATGTAGTTTATGTAAATTTTGTCGAATCAAAAAGTAAATAAGTGTCCATTGATATTTCTGAAGATGTTATTTAATTTTTTTATGTAAAAGAAGCTGTAGCCAAGATGAAGGAAATGTTACAATGTGTCAATCGAATGATAGAATTGAATATTTTAGGGATTTTTTCTTCTTGGCTGGTGCCAAGAATGGTTCTGATGCTTCCTAATGGGGACGATTTAGTCATTTAAATAGCAAAAATGTACCAACTTGTTATCGACTTTTTCAGCAAATTTTGTTGAAATGAAATAGAAATGTGTATTTTAATATGTGCTTGAAATAAGTCCGATTTTTAAATATTAAAAGACGTATGAAGAATTTACCGGATTGGAAAATCGGAAAACAAGAACATCCGGCTACAAATACATTTGACAAGGAAGTCATTGCTATGATTAATATAAAGAAGAAAAACAATGGAAGAATATAGTAGAATATAGTGCCCTGACTGTTTCTATAAAAGTCTTTATTGAATAAAAAATTTCCATGAGATGATGGAAATCTTATGTTTTATAAAATCCGTAGCTGAAATTATATCTGTACTTTTTAAAAGTTTATAAATGTTTTAGCAAAGGACGTAAAAGATATTAGAGTCAGAATGACTGTAAGCACCTTTGTATTTTGTTTGACAACACACCTGACATAGCACACCTAACATAGGAAACATAGCACACACTGATCAGATTCAGAAGTTATACGATTTTAATGGGGACGAAAAAAAACTGATGAGATCAACTTATTATCTTAAAATGTCCAGAAAAGGTTGAGCTTGAATTTATATGTGGAGCTCAAAGATATGAAAATGCAGCTTCAATGTCTGGAACCATGGAGGAGTACATGAAATTTATTAAGAACCAACAGAATAGTTATTTAATAGATGTGTATGACATTCACTCAATCTATGTGGTCAACATTCTTTTTCAGAAATTAGATTTTTGCCTCGCATTTTTTGGATATGATTGAAATACTTTTTTCGTTCTGAAATGATTGTTATTAGAAGCGCAGCTTAAGATTTTTTATTTCACCTATCTTTACTTTCGTGTTTTTTTCGGAGGAGGGCGGGCGGGGGAGATGTACTAGCAGGTCAAAGTTTTAAAAAGAGTAGGCCTATCTTTGAACTACAGACAATGTGGTCACTAAATATGACACTAATTAAACCTTTTCTTTAACAAAAGCAGAACACGTTAGCGCAAAGTGTTATATAAAAATGGCTTGTTTAAAAAAATGCACTGTGATTCAGAAGAAAAAAATATTAATTAAAATCAAGAAGAAAATGAGTAATCACACGATGTCGGACTCACTACTGAAGAAGAGTGTGCATTTATCTTTTTTAACTCTGAGCTTCAACTCCTACCGGAAGCAATCATTGATGTAATAGAATAATTTGGAGCAATCCCACCGAAACATTCTTTAGTTCAACAACCAACAAAGTATTGTTGATGTCAGTTTGAAAATATTGGCGTATATTGGCTCTTTCTGCTCGAAACGAATGATAAACCTACAAAACATGTTCAGTGTGTTTGGAGATTCCATCAATAATATTGTTATTTTATTGGTTTAAATTTGAATTTTATCAATTAAAAAGATAGATCTATAGGCCTATAACTTAATATATAGTTTTAAATCCCTTTTTCACTTTTCAACTCACTACAGATAGAAATTAGTTAAAATGATCTGGCTCTATCGTGACCTGGGTGACCCCTTCAGCTTTTGTCGGTGTTACCACTTCTGACAGCTGCTCCTTTTCTTTTGTCATCAAGATCATCAAAACCAAATGGTTCTTATGTTGTACATTCGATATGAGTCACCCGACACCAAGTATGGAGAGTTGCTGGTTGCCGACCAAGAACGTTTGAGAATCGTTAATATCTCGTTTACGTTTTGATGACACCTTATCTAACTCAGGGTCTACACATTCAAGCACATACACATATCTCTAGATCAAACACACACACACACACACACACACACATAAACACAATGTCATCCATCACGTCATGTCCATGAATGGAAACATTCATATGTCTACATTGTATTGTGCTTCTCTATGCGAGGCATTATCTTTTATTGTTCATTCAATCTATTTCATAGTTATCATTGACATTAATTGTAGTTTGTACACCTTGTAATTGTTCATTCAATCTATTTCATAGTTATCATTGACATTAAGTGTAGTTTGTACACCTCGTAATTTAGATCTGCCCATATTTTTCTCTCAACAAGGATCTTTAGTGTTACTAATAATAGTAAAATAATATCATTTTTGTAAATCCTCAGTATATATAATATAGATTTATAAAATCTATATCGGTTTTCTAATAATAATAATACACTATAACACAACCACCCAATTGATCCAATGATATAAAAAAATTGTTTTGATACCGAAAGATAGTCAGAATGTTTCGCATTGTTATCCCACACAACAGAACTATTTTGTGTGATCACGTGAGGCACATATAAACAAATGTAACTTCAATAAATGTGAGTGGTAGTGTTGACAAGTCATGGATACAATTACGAGACCACACGCACACAATCAGGTAGGTCAAATTTATCTAAATCTAGATCAAGAAGTTTTTATCTCCAGCACATTGTTAGAATACTAGAAGCATTCCAACGAATATTAGGCTAACACTTCACTAGGGTAACAACATTAGTAAAATAACTAAATTTTAAGCAGCAATTATACATACAATACCAGATTAAAATCTTCAGATACAAAATCAAATCCTAATACAATACCCAAAGATGAAGGCACATTTCTCGTTCCATATGCTAGGCCAAATTTGTACAGATGCTCCTTCTTTCTTAGTGCTATTAGAGCATGAAATGGATTGCCAAGGCTAGCCAGGAAAACCAGTGACTTGGCAGAATTTATGACATTGGTTAATATACATGACTGAAAGCATGACGCGTA
This sequence comes from Biomphalaria glabrata, assembly GCF_947242115.1. Classification (NCBI taxonomy): domain Eukaryota; kingdom Metazoa; phylum Mollusca; class Gastropoda; family Planorbidae; genus Biomphalaria; species Biomphalaria glabrata. The sequence continues at coordinate 21,303,708 of NC_074727.1, forward strand.
GGACGTAATCATTTTCTTTTTTTGAAGTAATGTCTGTATTATCTTCTCTATACAATATATATAATTCTCTTCATGGCATAACAGTTTGAACACCAAGAAGTAAAGAAAAGATCACTCTCTTATTTCTGCAAGTCGGACTAGAGTTACCGCCTCGTAGGGGTGGGAGAGGACAGGTAATCTACTCTGAATTCACCGTGGGGCCCTATGCGAAGCGGATTTCGCGGGGCCAAGTTTGGGTAGGAATACGGAAAAGTGAAAATTAAGAGTTTGTAATAGAAAATAAATTCGTCTTTGTATTTTATTCATTCTTTACTACGTACAGAATTACTTTACGAGCCATGCGTGTAGCGTAGTCATACAGTATATCATACAAATTCTATTTCCTACATGGATCATGCACGACTAGATTAACACATTGACACGGGTAGGACGTAATTATCTCTCTTTTGAATGAACGTCTGTAATTTATAAGAAAGATAAAGATATGAATGTTGCACACGTTGTATTACGACACAAGTAAATGACGTGGATTGATTGTCGCGTGCAACTGAGTCGTCTTGTCGCGTGCAACTGTGTCGTCTTGTCGCGTGCAACTGAGTCGTCTTGTCGCGTGCAACTGTGTCGTCTTGTCGCGTGCAACTGTGTCGTCTTGTCGCGTGCAACTGAGTCGTCTTGTCGCGTGCAACTGTGTCGTCTTGTCGCGTGCAACTGAGTCGTCTTGTCGCGTGCAACTGAGTCGTCTTGTTGCGTGCAACTGTGTCGTCTTGTCGCGTGCAACTGTGTCGTCTTGTCGCATGAAACTGTGTCGTCTTGTCGCATGCAACTGAGTCGTCTTGTCGCGTGCAACTGTGTCTTGTCGCGTGCAACTGTGTCGTCTTGTCGCGTGCAACTGAGTCGTCTTGTCGCGTGCAACTGAGTCGTCTTGTCGCGTGCAACTGTGTCGTCTTGTCGCGTGCAACTGAGTCGTCTTGTCGCGTGCAACTGTGTCGTCTTGTCGCGTGCAACTGAGTCGTCTTGTCGCGTGCAACTGTGTCGTCTTGTCGCGTGCAACTGTGTCGTCTTGTCGCGTGCAACTGAGTCGTCTTGTCGCGTGCAACTGTGTCGTCTTGTCGCGTGCAACTGTGTCGTCTTGTCGCGTGCAACTGAGTCGTCTTGTCGCGTGCAACTGTGTCGTCTTGTCGCGTGCAACTGTGTCGTCCTGTCGCGTGCAACTGTGTCGTCTTGTCACGTGCAACTGTGTCGTCTTGTCGCATGAAACTGTGTCGTCTTGTCGCGTGCAACTGAGTCGTCTAGTTGCGTGCAACTGTGTCGTCTTGTCGCGTGCAACTGTGTCGTCTTGTCGCATGAAACAGTGTCGTCTTGTTTAAGATCAACATAGCAGAACGTTCTTGAAAGACAGAACACGTTCGTGTCATTCTTGAAACACAGGACACATTCGTGTCATTCTTGACTGTTGTCAATTAAATAATAATAATTACTTTGAGCTACAACGAAAGAACTTGAACAATTTAATTCAATGAAAAAAATGCACACAATTTGTATGTTTTATTGAAACACATCGCTTATCAATACTTCCGTGTGAACACGCAACATGACACCGGTCTCTATTGTTTCGTTTGTGAAATGATTTTCTACCTTCCAATTTTTCTAATTTTCTTGACGTTAAATGTCGACGTCTGCCGCTTTAAGATCTTAGGCTACATACGTCCTTGAAGCCAAGGTGAGGCATTGCATTTGGGCAGACATGTAGAGTGTGTTCAAAACCAGGATAGGCTGCCGCTGATACAAACTAAAAATATGATTTACTCATGTACAAACAAACATAACTATTAGGTGATTCACGCAGCGCCTATGATTAAATTACAATTAACCCTCACCCAACGTTCGAACAAGTATAGCCTACGTCATTGACAAGAAATCTCTGTCGGAGAAACAAATTAATCACGTGACAAAAATGTGTCCTCAACCTTTTCATAAGCACTTTTTTTCTTTTGGTTAATGGCAATACTTTGTTTAGATAGAGTGTTACCTAGAAACTGTCAATCTATGGCTACTAAACATTACATTGGCTTTATTTTCATTTAACAACAACAACAACAAACCAATAGAATGACCACGACGTAGAGCGCAGTCCACGCCTTTCTGAGTTCAAAGGGTGACATGTACTGTAAAATCACATTTGACTCCTAACATTATGACCCAGTGTTTTTCAAAATGTCTGACACATCCCCTTGACGTGTTTAAAACAAGAGAAAAAATATATAACAACAACAACAACAAAGCTTATTTAAGGGAAATAACTACATTTATAGCCACATCCATCGATACTGTAAGATAAATTTCCCTTAGTCAATATTGACTAAAAGGGGTTTTAAATTCAAAACCCTCTGGAGGTGTTCTAACATAAAGCCCTCTGGAGGGGGAGGGGTTTAAACACAAAACACCTCTTGGCCACGCACATAGTATCTGATAACTGTTGTATGCTTTAGTCTTATATTGAAGATTCGGAGGGGGTTTTAAACTCAAAATCCCCCTTGGTTACGCTTATGGAATTTGGTAATTGTCGTTTGTATTATTTTTTATTTTATAGAAGAGTGGGGTTTTAACCTCCAAATCCCTTAGGCTACGCTGAGGCAAATGATGGTTAAACATTAAAATCTCACTTAGAATAAACAGAATCAAAGCAAAATCAGTCATAAAATTACCCCACCCTTTTTGGGGGTGGGGGAATTTAATTGGGTGGGGGGGGTTTCCACCGGCTATGCCCATGATATATATGCCAAATTTACATTTATTTATTTTTTACTATGAAAAATTATAACGGTGGTAAACGAGCTGTAATTCTTTTCTCAGCGATATAGATCAACTGTTAAATTTCTAGAAAATCATTAGAGCCGTTTTTGAGATCGGTCTTCCAGGATCATGAATCCAAGTTTCTGAAGGTTCCATGAAGTTCTGACTTCTGACAATAGAGGTATTGTAAAGGGTGGCGGAAAATGGGGCGGGGTTAAAAAAAATCCTTTTTTGTAAATAAAAAAAAACACCAACATTCGTTGGTTATTAAGAGCAACATAATCGCTCTATAAGTTGTATACTGTAAAGTAGAATTTGCCTGTTGTTTTGTTTAATTAAAAAAAAAATATTTTTCTCGTTTTTTTTTACAACTTGATTAGTAATCTAGCACAAGTACAGAGTCAATGCAAGCAGTGGTGTAGTAACCATTGCTCTTAACTACCAAAATGCCTAAAGTGAAGTACTTTTAGTGAGACTTACATGTCTTCACACTATTACTAGTAAGAAGTGACTGAATTGAGTCTAATGACACTGTTACTTGTAAAAAGTGGTCAATACATTAGAATGTCTTTTCGTAAAACTACTGATAAATCGACCCGCAAGGGGGTCGCGATCCACAGGTTGAGAACCCCTGGGTCACTCTAGCTTGATTATGTCAGGTCTCCTCGTGATTCCTAGAAGACAAAGAGAGCAGGTTCGCTGATAACATCCCAGAGTGTTGGACATCGGACAACGTTTATTTCCGTCTGTAGTAACGTTGTCATGGTGACTTGGTCAACAGAGATTAACGACAACTGAATGGGCTCCGAAAGTTCACCCTTGTGAACTGAACCAATTCCAGCCCTGACCTCCCGCCCCTCCATTTTTATACCTTAAACTTTCTATTGTGTGTCAATGTTTGTGTGTGTGTGGGGGGGGGGGGAAGGGTAGAGGGAGGGTAGGAGGGAGAGAGGGGTGCTCTACTTCTTTTTGTTGCCCAGGTCTGTCAAATATTTCCTTCCATCTTTGTCGCGTTCAATTTCGTTTCAGAATTTTGTCTTGCATGACTGCTAGTTAATACGTTTAGAGGCTCTACAGATGTTGGGGTCAAAACTGTACCCACCTCTTCAACCTCATAGCAGAACAGCAGCTGATCTTGATGAAGTTGCGTTACAAATGATACAGATTTTGATTTCACCGCATTACGTGACAATACTTTCACAATTTGGACTAAACTTTATAAACTTGTGGGCACGTTTTCTGCAGACAAGCTTATCTAGAGCTATATTTATTGTAAGTTCATAACAATTTAAACATTTAAAAATCTCTCCTAGTGGTATATAATTTTTTTTTATTGAATTAAGAGTGGGGTGTGTGGCTGACTATTGCATAAACCTCTCAGCTATCTAGCAAGGGGGCTTGAGTTCGAATCGAGCTTAGTTGTGTTTGCTGAGAGCTTGAGATCAGCGCGGAAACCTTCTCCCTGATAACACTCCATACAAGAGATTTGATCATAGTGCACTGAGCATGCTATAGCAAGAAAGTTGCGTTATACAAAAACAATTTTTAAAAATTTGATTGCACGAGTCTGCTTTCTTTGCTATGGTCAGGCTTGGCCTACGAGGCGTGCAGGTGCATAGGGCCTCGAGGCTGAAGGAGATTCGTGATTTTTATTTTCAAGAGTTGCACCCCTTTGCCAATAAAAACATACAAGACGCCAAGAGTGTTTCTATGTTCCACAAACACTTGACATCAACAACAAAGCCTACAAAAAGCCGGGTTTCTCTCTGACTGATTTCACTAACGCTTATAAAATGTTACTATATTGGCCTACTTTCAATTTATTTGAAAAAAATGTATGTTCCCATTTCCAAACTAGGCAGAGATGTTGACAAGTAAAACCAGTACGCATATAGGCTTAGGCCAGTGGTGCTTGTGAACCTTTAAGATTTCCGTCACATGTCTCAAATTGCATAAATGGAAAAAAAAAAGATTCCTTTAGAATAGAAAATGCATCCTCTGTTTGGGACCCTTCTGCTCAAGAAATCATTAAGAAACTAGAACAGACATAAAATAAAGCAGTGAGATTCATAACAAACGAATATTCACATTTGAGTAACACATTTAGTAAACTCACTAAGTTTAGAAGCCCTTCAGTATTGAAGTCTCAAAAGTAAAGTAGGAATTATACATAAAACATTAAACCATAATCTTCAAATACAAAAATAAAATGTAATAAAATACTCAGAAAGACACAAAGATAAAGGCACATTCCTCGTTCCATATGCTAGGACAAATTCTTACAAATGCTCTTTCTTCCCTGGTGCTATTGGAGCATGGAATGGGTGCCTGAGTCAGCCAGGAAAACCAATGACCTGGCAGAATTTAAGTCAATGATTAACATGCATGACTAGATTGACCTAGAAACTTCTTTTTTGAAGCGCAACGTCTGTATTTTGTAAGATAAGATAAGATCCTTTGCGACGTCATTGTGTACTGTAGGTAGAAGATTTGAGTGCCAGGGTAGGACTAAAAGTAAGTAAAGTTCTCCTTTCAGACCATACGGTCTATAGTCTATAGGGCAGATGCTGTTTAGGTCATCAGTTTCTTTGGATAACGGTTAACGAGCAGGATGTCATGTGGCCAGCACAATAAAGTCAGGTACCCTTTGGAGTTAAGTGGACTCAGGGGCGCCCTAAAAATCCCCAAATTCTAACTCCCAGTCATCACCGAGATTCGAACCCCAGGTTCGGAAGCCAAGCGCTTAACCACTCAGCCACCTCGCCCCATCCAGATAGGAATACGTCAATATAAAACCAGACCAACAACATTCAAGCATGATTCATTCTTTTTTTAACCCGAAAACAATATTTTTGGACATTGTATTACTTTAAACGATCAAAACAAGATCATGGCTTAAATATTCCTGGTCCATGGATGAACTCGATAGAGTTTGAGCTTGTGTGATAACACAAACTTTCTTTGCAATCTTGTTTTATTCTAAAAAAAAAAGTATATTTTGTCCACAATCGTTAAGCAATTTTAAAAAGATTAATGGGGTAGTAATAACTAGAAATCGTTTACAGCAATGATACCCATATTGCGGGTTATATCCGGCCCCTCGAGACTGCTGCCCAGAGTGCACAATGAAGCGCTGAGATTAGATTGCATTGCACACGACACATGTTTCAGTGGCCCGTGACAAACGTATCTGTAATATATGGGGCGTCCAGGCCGAAAAAAATTTTGTCAGCAAACCCTGGTCTGCTTTTTTTTATTGGCTCAACTTGTATTTTCAGTAATAAGTAATCGAATGCACAATATTTCCTATTTCTTCTTGTCTGTCTTTCTGTCTGTCTGTGTGGAATCTTGTAGACATTATTTCTCTCACTTTCCGTTCTCGTTCAAGTTGAAACTTTTCTCAATTATGTATTGCCGATGGCAACATATGAATAAATTAAAAAAAAAATTAGTATATTAGTGGTAATTAATTAATTTTGCTTTATTATATACAAAGAGAAATAATCCTGCAGTGTTGAGATAATTAGCAGTAATTACGCGATTCTTCCAATCAAAGAATTTTTATTTTGAAGTATTTTTAGCGGCCCCCGAAAGGGGAAAAGACGCTATTAGTTTTGTGTGGAATGTCTGTCCGTCCGTCCCGTTTAGATCTCGTAAACTAAAAAAGATAGTGAAAATCCGACATCATAATATTTTAGACCATTCAAAGTTCTGATGCAACGGCCACTTTTTTCTTTTCTGAAAGCGAAAAATCTAATTTTTAAAATCACTTATGCAAGCAGTTTTTTTTTCATAAAAATACACCACTTTTACAGCTATTCACTATTAATAGTAACAAACACGGGAGGCTCTTTATTAGGGGAGATTGCTGTTTACCATATTTTTGACACATTTATGCAAACGGTTGTAGATTTTTTGTCAAAATTTGTTAACCTTCTTTCTCCATTCTTCTCTGTCAATTTGTCTTTGATAGAATTTCTTTCTGATAATATTGAAGCCTGCCTTTTTACCTGCCTGGGTGGACCAGTCCGGGGGCCGATTTTCAGTTTGTATTTCCACACAAACTGTCTTTGTAACTTTGTTTATATTTTGCTTGTTAAATTTATGAAATTTATGAACGTAAAGATTTACCATTAAATTGTGAAGAGCATGGTCACCGAAGATGTCGCTCGCATGTATTCATTTGGGTCTTTTGGGGCCCTGGTCGGACTGGTCACAATACAATAAGTACAGGACTTGAATTTTCAGTTACTTTCAAACTTACGAGAACCAAAATACTCTAGTACTGTAGATCTTTCATCAGTTTTAGGTTTGAAATATTTTAGAACTTTGAATTGTTATAGATTGAAATTAAAAAATAAATCCTTATAATAATTAATTATAAAGGAAGAGTTACGTACCTTAGTCGAGGAAGAATAATCATGTCCCGTTACTCCAAACTTTCTCGTCTGTGCCTATTCCTATTGAGTTATGTCCCTTCCACTAAGTTATGCGATTTTTCTTTGCAAAGTATTTAAATTCTTATTACGTAGTTACGGCGTGACATTTAGAATTTGCTCAAAGTGAACCACTTGCGAGACAGGGGACACACTGACATCACGACACGGCAAAGGTTTTCTTACATTACCCCCTGAAAATAGAGAAGCTGTGTCTCTGGCTTTTATTTCGTGTGGATCTATTTAATGAAGTAAGTGCATTTTATACGAGTGTCTGCCTGTTTGGGAGTCATTCGAGAGATAGACTTCGCTGGACGTAGTTACATACTTTAAATTAGTGAAGCATACAGCGACGACAAAGTGAGGGGAATTCCCAGACTGTTGCATAACAGACATTGCAAGCGACGAACGATGCACTTAAATTAATTATATATTTATTTTTGGAGACACTTTCTTTTTGAGTGGTTCTCCAACTTTCTGTTGTCGCTTTTTCCCCCGGTGACTATTTATTTTAATTACATACTTAAGTCTTTCTCATTTTATTGAAAGGTTTGTAAAAGTAATTTTAAACCAGGAAACATTTTAAAATATTTTTTTTAAAAGACAATACATCCATTATTAAACTTCAAATATAATTTTAAAAAAAAACAAAACATTTTTGCTTCAATTCGGATAAACCCGTGATAACTGCTAAAACTTACGCATGTTCTGATTCTACCATGAGGAAGGCTTACTTGTGTGATTATTTATTGGTATGTTCATTATATGGACATCTAGATCTAACATTAGACCTAAAGTTCTGATTTAGAATATTTAAGATCTAGTCTAGATCTACTTCTATATCTAGGATCTAGATGCCATCTCTATTAGATTTACGTACAAATATAAGCAACGCTTATCAACTTTAATAAAATTGAATCAACTTTAAATTTAACAAATTATTGCATAATTACGGTAACACGGCCATAGATATAGTCTCTTGCCAAATTTACACTTATTTTTTTTCTCCATTGAAACATTATAACGGTCAAACTAGAGTTTTCCCCATGTGGCCAACGATCTAGTAATTCTTTTCTCAGCGATAAACATCAACTGTTAAATTTCTAGAAAAGTTATTAGAACCATTTTTGAGATCAGCGTCCACCTAACCAAGTTCCAGGTTCCATGAAGGAGTGACATGAATAGAGGTATTATAATTTAAAAAAAGACATTGAAATGGTTGTTACTTTTACAAATGTATTGAACTATTAAAAAAAACAACTACCTTAAACTCAAGTTGTAAAGATTATAATGTATGGACAACAAGCAAAATTATTTTATAAAATGCTTTTAAAAAAATTGTTAAATCTACGGGGAAGAACTTCACTTTTACAGTCATATATCTCCATACTTTATATTTTTTTCCCTTTTTTTTCAAACACAATTAATTAATTACTTCAACCTAATTAATATTTTTTTTTATTGATTTGTATTTTGTTAGGAACGGTGTATAATCGTGAAAAGTTTCAACTTGATCCGAGAATGTAAAGTGGGAGAAATAACGTGGTCGAAATTTGTAGCAGATACACAAACAGAAAGGCGGACAGAAAGAGTGTGTTGATATAAGCTTTTGTAGAAATGTAATCGAGTCACGATTTGTTATGAACAAGATAAATATCTTGTGTTGGTGTTTAGCAGTCAGTAGAAGAGAGAGAAATAGAAATCTATACTTCTGTCTGTCTGACCATCCGTCTCTAGGTCTAAGGTGTGACAACAACACTTTTAGTGCACACACTTGTCAATTAAATAGTTCTAAACCCCACCCAGATCAACCCAACTGTTTTAGACCTGACCACAGGCTACTTTTAACATACATAGAACCGCTTTTGTTTACCATGTTCTCGTAATGTATGGCGTAGTAATATGCGTGCTTCCATGTGTTTGTAGAGCTATGGCGCAAGTAGAAAATTCTCGTGGTCCGGAGTGCTAAGTAATTAGCTCTCCTGCTGCTGCTAAGTTAGGGTCAGAACGATATATATAGATATATTTCCGTCCCTGCAATCTATAGAGCAGATGATAAAATGGTCATCTATTTCTGTGTCTTACGGTTGACGAGGGCGTCATGTGTCCAGCACAACGACCAACCGTCTTTATTTTTCCCCAACTAAGGTTAGGTACCCATTAAAGTTGGGTGGATTCAGAGGCGCCCTGAAGATCCCGATATAAAAAATCCGAGTCTTCACCAGGATTTGAACCCGGGACATCTCGACTCAGAAGCCAAGCGCTTTACCACTCAGCCTAATATATATTAGATGTATATAATCATAAAAGTTTCCATACATTTACACACCACAAGCACAGACCGGTGGTAACACGTGACTTTAGAACGCTATAGGTGTCTGTGTGCAAGCCTACTGTGAAATGATGTAACACTGGCTGAGATTTTGGATTAGTGAATCAGTCAGTATGCAGTCAGCTAAGGCTTTCGCGTATGTATATAAATATGTTATTTTTTTAAAACTATATCTTTTAAGGTCAATCGGTATATAAATCACTTTAAAAAAATGTGATTGTGTCTTGGTGTCTTGGATGGTCAAACGAGTCACTCCAGTTGGATAAATGTCCCTCGAGGATCGTACTTGACTAAATCGTGCTTCGCGCGTGACATTACGGAGCGTCAAACTTGTATCAAAGGACGACGCGTAGAAATACGCGATCTCGTGTCGCTAGTGACATAGTGCAGCTCAGGGTCACGCTTGAATTTATGTAGCATGATACCATGTTTTATTTTTTTTTAAATTACTATTTCGACTATTTAAAGAAAGAAGTAGCATCACAAATTGCTTCCCTTAAAGAAAAATGTCCTTACATAATAGAGGTGGTTATTTGCTTGAATAGAAAAAGTCTGATTACAGTTTGTCTATAGGAGATGCTCAAACTTGGCGGCAAGCGTTGTTGGTGTATCCGTTGTACACAATCAAGTTTTGATCATTTGTGTACAGATTAGAATTGCAGAATGAAATTTTCTCAGGTCTTTTGTTTGTAGCACAACATAATCTCAATATGGAGGAAGCATTAGACTTTCACTCTAGGACTTACAACTTATTCATTTAACAAGAAAAACATACAAAATACTTTAAAAAAAAAAAAGCAAAGTTTGTATTAAGTGTAAGTGTACTAATCAGTTTGGCATGTAATTATGTGTACGATGGACTTATAAATATAAATACGTGCGATAGAAATATTTTTACCAATTGTTTTTGTTTAGCTTTTAGCTTTCTCAATACGCTAGGATCCTATCGCCTGTCTGGACCAGTTGGGAAAGGGGGGGGGAGAAGAAGGGGGTAATTGGGTGAATGTTTACATGATCGTTTTTTTTTTAATGCATAAAAATGTTCGCTCAGGGCTCAAGATTCCTCAAGGAGACTAATTCAACTTATACCACCACATCTGTCAAGTACGATTTCTTTCCCTTATTCAAGATACCAAACAAAATTATTAATTACCAATAGTTAATTAACTAATTGGTTAATTTTTTAAAAATTGATTCTTGTGTTGTCAGGTTAAAGAAATGATTGTGCGAAATTTCAGCTTAATCCGAGATTGGGTGTGGGAGAAATAACGTGTACAAACTTTTTACGAGACAAACAGACGGAGAGAATGAGTTGATATAAGCTCTGTAAAAATGGGCATATAACAAGCGGTAATAAAGGAGATTTGTTACCAAGATCAACTGCCCCGCATTGAGATACTTTTAAAAAATAGGTCAATTCTTTTGTATTTTGTTAGCAAGTTTCGCTCAGTTCGGCGTCCTTGACTGTTTAGTTTCTCTTGAAAATCTCCTATTAAGACAATCACCAGGTAAACTGGCACAAACCAGGACAATTTGTAATAGAGCATAATCAGCATAATGTTGTTACCATAATCTGACAACCAGTGTAAAAAAAAAACCAGCAACTTGATTAATGATGTCCACTCACCAGTAGAAAGTATTTTTTTAAAAATTCAAACGGAAACGGAACTGTCTCGAAAACAGAAGTAGATATATCGTCATGGTAACTAGAAATAAATAAATAAATAAGAAAAAAAAATAGGCCCAAAGAAAAGGAAATTAAAAATGTACACAAGAATGAAAAGAGTTGAACCTTTTGTTCCATTTTTTTAAACACAATTCTTTTATATTTTTATCATCCGTTTTTATTTTGTTTTAAAATCTCTAATCAATGTAATGATTGCGCTCAATCAACGAAATATTTATTTGATTTCAGTTCGACTTGTTTAGTTTCCATTGCCGTCCATATATAGAATGTTCCTTCAGATTTGAAGATTACTACATCCTAGTCCAAACCTCTCGTAGGACGGCGGGGATGTTGCGGTCTGGGCTCAAACCCAAAACCATTGTAGACGACAGTCCAGAGAGCAAACCTTAGACCAGGCAGCCATGTTTTGCTTTCGAGTTAGATTTTTTCTAATTTCGATACTGTTAACGAAATACTTTTCATTTTAGCATTTTAGTTTCCGTTTTACTTACGATAGATCTACAATTCATTATGTATGTGAATACACTTTTTATTTGAATCTTACTGTCACATTACAGGTGGCTTTCACTAACAGTTGACATCATGAGCCCAGGAGGTACAGGTACGCTGTTTTGTTAAGGGTGTTTCTTGATCTCAGGTGACGCATGTGTGGGTCTTCAGCCAGTGTCATTACGTCGACATCTGAAGCAGGTACAGCCTACAGACCAAGAAATGGCCAGGCAGCAATGGCTCGGCCGCGCCCGCCTTGGCGATCCCCCTGGAGATGTGCACAAGGTGGAGTTTGACGACATATGGTCAGAGACGTCGTCCGAAGCCTATAACTCCCCGGACACTTCCATCTACGGCGACATGTTCAGGAATGACGACATTGATGGGGACGACTACATTGACCGGTGGCATGGGCGAAGGAGGTCAAGGTCGATCTTCACCGTCTGCGCTCTCAACGGCGGGTGAGTTGCCCTTGTCTGTCAATACAAACTTGTTCCCCTAAGAACGACAATTCTCTGGGGCAAAAAAAATGAAAGACTTATGGAATTTTCACACTAAAAGTTATCACGGTAATCTCCTCTTTGTTTTCGCCATGATTCTTAACAATCGGTTTACATTCTTTACTTTCAGAACTGGAAAGTGCACAAATATAATTATATAATTTATTTTAAAAATATTGAATTATTACTAATTCCGTATTATGTTCCCCCACATACACCAAAAAGCTTGCTATTTCTGTAGTGTCCTTCATGTATGTAAAACTCTAGTTGTTCACTAGGGAAATCTTCTTTTGCGATAGTTTTCCCTACTCTTGACACTCTTGCGTTAAGTTTGATCTTAAACCTCGGTGCTTACTGTGTCGCTGATATTTGCTTGCTAAAACTATTTAGTGATTCCAGACGCAAGTCTATTGATATAATTACATTTTTTTTTTGGCGTAAACTGGAAATTTTTGGAATTATATTCATTAAGCAATGTGGAACATTCAATATTGTGCTATTTACTTAGACTTAGGTCCTCCCGCGCCGTTCGGCGCATTGGGCGGCAAGCTGTCTCCATAGAGATCTGTCATTGGCAATGTCTGAAGCCTCCTCCCACCTGGTGTCCACAGTCCTCCATAAAGGTGTGGCGCCAAGTAAAAAAAACCGAGGACGTCCCTGTTTACGAGTTCCTCGTATTGGTCTCCATGTCATCGCAACTCTTGGTATGTGTAGTTCATTTTGTCGTAGGACATGTTCCGCAAACCTCATGCGACGCTCTGTCACAGCCTCTTTAAGTGTTCGACTTCCAGTTCGGCAAAGGATTTCCTTGTTTGAGACCGGATCTATGTAACTGACTCCCAAAATCCTATTTTTGTTGAGCCACATTTAGTCTTTTCTCAATTTTGACAGATGACTTCCACGTCTCACATGCATATGTTGCAGTAGGAATGACGATTGTGTTGAGAAATTGTATTTTCTCTCGAATCCAATGGCTTGTGTTAACTACAAAATTAAAGCACAGCATTAAAACACGCACAAAGTTGTCAAGATATTCATACACTAATGAATGAATTCAAATATCAAATGCATCCGATACAGTTCAATAATCAGGCATAGTTGATAACTGATTCACATCTGTACTTTTAAAATGAACTGAAGTAACCTCCAAGTAACTTATTACTTAAGTTGTGGAAACTTCATGAACATTGCTGAGTTTGAATTAAATATAACTAGTCGACCGGCGGCATAGCATACGCCGCTATTTTTCAGGGCCGGTCTTAGGCCACTGCAACCTATGTGACCGGAGGATCCGCACTTTCAAGGAACCCGCGCTAATTCAAGGTATATAAATTATTAAATTAAACCATTTTATAACTTAAAACAGATTTCCCGCGCACTCCTGTCGATTTACCAGGAGCTCCTGGAAATCTCCCGAAATTGCAAAATATAGGAAAAAGTCCTTAAAATATACGGAAATACATTTAAAAATTGTCATTTTGGGGTGTCATTCAATATGGAAAACGTCAATCCTACGCGCTATTGATAAAAACAGCATTATGCATTAACCGTAATTGTGTAATCTGGTGAAATAAGCTTCTCGCGCCTAAAACTAATGAAGAATTACTTGAGGTCAACAATTCTCAAAGATAGATTAAAACATATGGTGATTCTTGCTATTGAGCGGGATCTATGTGGGAAACAGAATTATTATGATATACTGTATGACTTTGCTACACGCAAGGCTCGTAAAGTAATTCTGTACGTAGTAAAGAATGAATAAAATGCATAGACGAATTTATTTTCTAATACAAACTCTTAAATTTGACTTATTGTCCGCTTCCCTACCCAAACTTGGCCCCGCGAAATCCTTTTCGAATAAGGCCCTACTATGCTTAAGTCCGGCCCTGCTATTTAGGGTTTCTAAAATGTTTTACATGTTTCGGATGTTCCTTCAGAGTTGACGATAGTTTACTTCCTAGTCCAAATCTTCCGCATGGGATGGGAGCGGGCAGAGTTTGACAGTCCAGCGCGCAGCCATCCGTAGCGAGCTGTGAAAACGTGTCCCCCCCCCCCTTTCTTGTTTTTTTTCTCGTGGGGATGACTATCCGCAGAAATAAGAGTGATCTTTCCTTTACTTCTTGTTTGACCTGTTTAGGGAAGAAGAGAATTATATATATAGATAGATGTTTAATTGTCTTCCTTGAAAAAAAAAAAATTAGCTTCTATATGACCGAACGATTTGAACCTGAGGTCATACGGGGTGCTTGCAAGACTGGCGAACAACCATAATGCTATTAGCTTGTTTTTACAAAGCTTATATCAACTCTGTCTGTCTGTCTGTCTGTCAGGTAAAAAGTTTGAACAAAATAATTTCTCCCACACCCTTTCTCGGATCGAGTTCAAACTTTTGTGTATTTGTTCAGAGGCGTAGACAATGCATGAAAAATAACATAGATTAACCAATCAGTCTTTTAATTACTGATAATACATTTTTTGGTTTGATACCAACAAGGGAAATACATCCTTCAGTATTCACATATATGGCTTAATATGTACGATTTTGTCCCCTTAGATAATTGTACACGTTTTTTCTCCCACACCCATTCTCGGATCAAGTTGAAACTTTAAACAATTATTTATTGTACCTAACAAAATATAAATAATTTATTTTGTTTGATATCAAAAAAGGGAAATAATGTAAAAGTTATTTGCAAATCCGTCTGGAAATTTTATGTTATTTACCTTAGATAATCTTTTACATTTTGCTTGTTGTTAACAATGAGGTGTAAACATGTCGGAATAATTTGACAATTACATGCGTCATAATAAATTGTGAAAGCCACAAAAATTTGTCGCGCTGCTGAAAAAGGCGTCTCTAATAAATAAATTATTTGTAACACTAATTATTAAAATCCTGGCCTCATGCTCAACTAATTGCATAGATTATGCAAACAGCCTGCCAAGTTGTCTTAAAATCTCCCCAAATAGGGAGTTTTATTAATATCAGATGATCATACTCTATACATCGGAGAGTACATTTTCTTAGATCAGAAAGTACATTTCCTAGTTGGGCTTTCTCTCTACATCGGATAGTACATTTTTTTTCTTTATTTGCATTCTTTCTACATCGGAGAGAACATTTTTCTAGATGCGCATTCTCTATAAGTCGGACAGTACATTTGTTCATATGACAACTTCCTTAAAAAAAAAGTTCCCCTTTCAGACCTTGTGGTCTATAGGGCAGATGATGTAAAGGTCATCTGTTTGTGAGGCCTATGGTAAACGAGAGTGTCATGTAGCCTGCAAAACGACCAACCGCCTTACTTTTCCCCAACTAACGTCAGGTACCCATTATAGCTGGGTGGACTCAGAGGCGCCCGAAATAAAAAATCCCAGTCTTTTTTTAGGATTCGAACCCCGGCTTCAAGCTTATTGGGTAATAGAAAGGAACACCAGATACTTGAAACGGCCGACATGTTGTTGACAAAGTTAGAAATAAAGCAGAATGATCTCCCTTGTCCATAATATTGTCAGCTTTTGTGTTTTAACGTTTATTCAAATAAAAACGGTAGACTACTCTAGCCCTAACCCTAACCCGGGCTAACCCTAACCCTAAATTCTCTAACCTTAACTCCCAACTCAAAATCCTAGCCCCTTAATTCTGTTTAATTCATTTATCTTCAGACAAATCTAACCCATACTCCTACATTCTACAGAAAAAAACTTTTAAAAAACGTTGGCAAATACTGAAAAGGTCAAACAAGGAAGATTATCCTAAGGACCTTAAGAAATAAAAGGGCGTATTTCCACTAACAAAATATGGTAACACTGCATGAAGTAAAAATATATATTAAAAAATATTTGTCTCTGAATAAAACTAATGACATAGTTGTGGTCTGTATTTCTTGATACGAATTCTAAACATTATATAGAAACTTGATTCCATATATCTGGTTACATTTACTAATACCACTTATTGTACAGAAATGATGGCAGTCCGAGAGTAAAGTCAATTTCAGATCTGGTTAAAGTAATCTGCAGGTTATGGGAGTCTGAACTGTCTGGGACTAGGATTCTCCCCTCGTGCTATATGTGAACCGTATTGAGGACCTGGGGTGACACTTGGAAGTGTGCCAGTGGTCTGTACTAACGTTTAGGTAGGAAAGGACTGGTGGAACGTAAGACTCCCTGTGACTTGATAACTGAAGTCCATGTCTTACTATGTATTTTATAACTGTCAATAAATACATCGTCTAGTAGTATCTCCTTTCGTTGAGTGCTAGCATGTCTACTTTGAATGTGGTGTCTGTCAGGAAGAAATGTCTTCCCACTCCAATTATCTCCCCTGTCTTGTATACAGAACACTAATCAATATCTCAACTTTTTTTTTTCTTTCCTGTCTCATCAGTTGAAATATTCAAAGATATCTCAAATCACACCAGAAGTTTTCCTTAAGACAGATGGTTAAAAAAAAAAAAGCAATCTGATATAATGACATTGTTTTTTGTATATATAACTGGATCAGTTTATCCATTGCTGTAACTTGATCTCCTTTGTCTTGTCCTTCTCTGAACAGAAAGAGTAACAAATGTAGACCATAGGTCTTGGAGAGAGAGTTCTTAGAGAGAGGTCTTGGAGAGATGACTTAGAGAGAGAGAGAGAGGGGGGGGGGGACAACAAAATAAAGAACACGTGTGTGTGTGCGTGTGTGTGTTGATAATAAAAGACCATCGGATGTGTCTCTGTGAGTGCCACGACTACTTACACACTCATAGAAATGAAAGTTGTCAGATTCTGGTTGAAAGTCTTTTGCCGATAGAACGAGTGCAACAGATCGTTGAGTCTTGGGACAAACTGCTGTCAACTTAGTCATTTTTTGTTTGTTGTTTTTATCTTGCGTTAGTTTGTTTCATTATCTCTACATCCAGCTTGACCCATGTGAGTATTTTGTGTCGTCTAGTGTCAGTGTGTGTGTGTTTCTGTGTTGATATAGTGTGTTGGCATGTGAAAGACGGTCAATAGATTCACGCCTTCAGTGGTGTGTGTGTGTGTTCACATTATTATCAAAGATGATTGAGGTGAAGGAAATATGTGCTCTAATCATATGAGCATATTATTCGCATTACAATATATTCTTTATGTAAAAACAATTAAGCATATGAGCATATTATTCGCATTACAATATATTCTTTATGTAAAAACAATTAAGCATATGAGCATATTATTCGCATTACAATATATTCTTTATGTAAAAACAATTAAGCATATGAGCATATTATTCGCATTACAATTGTGACGATACGAAACTTGCATGCACAAGTTCATTTGAGTCTTTCCCAGCAAACCGTGAGAAACTTTAATTTTTAACTTAAACAATTATTTTCTTGTCTACCCATAACTAATTTCTTGTAGGATTTATCCCCCCTCGCACGTTTCTCACGGGACGAATCTCGACGTAAAACATTAACTAGCCTCTCCAGGGCTAACTTTTAATTATTGACCGCTGGACAGGTGACCAGCACACAACAAGTCGCTCCGCGGTCTAATAACTTTTCACACCTATCCCCCCCCCCCCCCCCCCCCCCAGGATACGCATCGCTCTAAGAATAGCATTGCACTCGGGCTGGACAGATACATATTCGCTTAAGACTTTACTCTCACGGTAGGCAACGAATATTGACCATAAATCTGACCTGACGCCTGACATCTCCGGTACATCGATACATGTGAGAAAATCAGCTAGCTTTCTTCCCCACCCGTTAAACGAAAAGTCCCATCTATATATATAGAGAGACCAAAGCATTCCAAATTAGACCCGCTAGGATTCATACAGTCTCCTCTGTTAGGAAGTTTAGTTGTGAGATTTCATTAGGGACAAACGGCCTGGTTGCTACCTCTGGTTGCTACCCCTGGTTACTACGCACGATTGCTACAACTACCAGATCTCCATAGAAAGCTGTAACCGAGGCAGACCACACCAGATACACCCCCCCCCATTACATACCTGTTAGCAAGAAGGCATTGCCTACTGTCCTTGGCCTTAACATATTGCCCAGTGTCCACAGTGCCCTATACTGCCCAGTATCATCTGCCCAGTACCCGGCCCAAACTGTCCACTGCCCAATAGTTATTGCCTAATGCCGACAGACTAGAGCACCCTTCGCAGCAGAAGATAAACTGGTGTTGAGTTAGCACGGCTCTCTACGAGCTAGAGATCACAGCTGAGAGATCGTCCCACTACAACTTAGTCTGCAGCACCAACCATCTCTATTGCTAAACAGGCAGCGGCCTCACCCTAGAGCCAGCTTGCCTACCGCATAGAGAACATCCCGAGCCGACGTCCTAAGACAGAGCCGGATGACTCATCCTTCTGAGTGCCAGTCCTACGACCGCCAGAAGACGACCCAAGGGCTAGCAGCTAAGAAAAATAAGTAGCAGACATAGGAACATTCTTCTCCTTCAATCACTCAATAATTAGCAATCCATGATGAGCAGTTATATTAGATATTAGCACCTTCATTTCATTCCTTAATTATAATTTTATTTCATCATTTTCCTTTGTAAACTTTCATTTATTAAATTATATTTATTTATAAACGTATAATATTGGTCTGTTCTTACTGTTAGTTGCGGTGTGCCTGTACAAAATCTTATATGTGAGCGGGATAAAATTAATAAATTTTCCCCTAGACTCAAATAAACTTGCCAAATATTAACTAATTAACATCTCGTCACAACAATATATTCTTTATGTAAAAACAATTAAGCATATGAGCATATTATTCGCATATATTCTTTATGTAAAAACAATTTTTAAAAAGCACAAAGTCACACTCAGTCACATGCATCATGGTCACTAATTTACATAACAACATGAAAAGCAAGATGACATGGCATTTTCTTAATATTTAATGTAAAAAAAAAATGTGGACACTCATTTGGGGGAACCCTTAAAGTGGGTCCCGGGGGGATTTTCGAATTTGGATCCCCCTCCCCAACCCTAGCTAGGCCACTGTTGGTAATTAGTTAGGTCATGAAGTGAGAAGTGGGAATTCCACATTGAAATAAATAAACCATTATACTTTTGGGTTTTCACATCAATTAAGTATTTCTGTTACGGTGACACTTCATTATATGTATTAACCTATTGCTACCTGTTTATATTACTATGAAACCATGTTGCAAATGTATGAAAACAATTAGCGTGTGTCAGCGCGCCAGGCAGTAAAGGGTTAATTTGCTTTTGTGAGTACTACACCTTCTAACTTATGGAGCATATCGAGGCAAATACTAATGAATAAAGTGGACGGCCATTGTGCTGGCTACACAACTCTGCTCGTGCACTGCTAATTACGTTAGCGTGTTCCCTCTAACTTCACCAGTTACATGCACGACTTGAAAGCGAAACTCTAGAACTAGACAGATAGCTGGCAGCAGGTGGTCGATGAAGTGCACGTCGGGCGGTCCTGGATCGATCCTCGCCACCATCTAACATGCAACCTTGTAATGAGGTTCCGGTCAAGACAAACTTTATTGTAACTAAACAGTTGTTGTTTTTTTGTCATTCGTCTGTAAGGGAGATAAGAATTGATAAGATGGCGGCATGTTAATTCAGGTCTGGGAGCTGATGAAATGCTCAATTTAATATTCCATGCAATAGAATAGATATGATAATTTTTTTTAGGTATGATTACATTTTATGTTTTTTTTTTTATTATAGCGGTCCCCATATGGCGTTTGGTGAAAAGCCTCTTATTTTTGTGTGGTCTGTCTGTCCTTCCGTCCGTCTAGAATTGAAAAAAAATAGAATAGCTATTGAAAATTCCGACTTTAACATATTTTGTAGCTCGCTAAGTTTAGGTGAGGAGACGCATTGACTGAGTCGTAAAGCGCTTGGGTTCTGAACCGAGGGTCCCTGACTAGGTTCGAATCCAGCTCTAATGGGTACCTGACATTAGCTGAGAAAAGTAAAGGCGGTTGGTTGTTGTGCTGGCCACATGACACCCTCGTTAACCCTGGGCCCTGAAAGGGATTATAACTTTAGTTGCAAAGGTTATTTTCGGTCTTCTGAAAGAAAACGCTTGTGTTTTCAAAAGTATCTATGCAAACAGTTTTTTGCATGCACACAAATCAATTTGAAAGTAATGCTTAAAAGACTTATAGAACATAAAGTGAGAATAGCAGTTCCGGTCAAATCTTAGAGGTAATGATACTTATTATCTTTAACTTTGTAAAATTTATAGATCTACATACCGTTTTGTTAACTGTCTAAAAAATTTTAAAAGACAGAAGTATTATTTTTTTAAAATGTATTTTATTTTTGAAGATTTTCATGCATTTGAAAACAACAACAACTCTAAAACATCTCGCTTTTTTGGTGTATCCGGTGTAATAACGAAAGTGTTTTAGGCCACGCATTTGAAAAAGTAAACGAGAATTTGTGTGCCCTTTTAGTAACGCAGAAATACACATTTCTTAAGCTTTTCCATTTGGAGCTCAACATAAATTGAGTAATGAGGAAGACTTTCACTCTCTGACTTGATTTGATATGAAGATGAGCTGCCACGAATTGATGTAGAGTTAGAATTAGAGCCTATGGTTCATCTGTGTTTAGTTGGCAACGGTGAAGTTTTAAGTAATCGTCCTTGATATTGTTTAGTTTATCGTAAAAATATCAAAATTAGCAACTAACAGGTTAACCGATAAAGTTTATTTTTATTTTTCAAACTAAGAATGCAGGTCATGTTGTCATATTTATACACATTTTACATACGATATTTAATAGGCAATGTTATTTATTGGCTTAGACCTCAATACGTTTATGTCACGTGTTTTATAGACCTTTTGACAAATGAGAGGGATTTTTTGTCCAGAGATCAGGAAGGGAAAATTGACTATTCAACAAACCCTCTGTTAGAAGGTCCCCAAAGCGTTATTTTGTTTCTTGCCCCGACGCCATTTTTCGAAGCGTCCAGAGTTCCATTCTCTGCCAGCACTAACTAGCTACTCAGTACTCAGTTTGTCAGCTTAAATTATCCCTCTCTCGTGTCTCTCGGACCCACGCGTTCTCCAGACGCCAGCTTACGACAGCAGTGAAAGTAGCCGAGAACACATGCTTTTCATTAAGTACGAGTCTGTTTTGGGGTGAGGGGTGAGGGGGCGAGGGGAGATTAGGGTTACGTCGTCCTGGTATTGACATGACATACGTTTGGTGTCATTGCCCCTTGTCTTATCGCCAGCATTTGTCACCATGCGCTACGCAGTGTGTACTTTGGGGCAAGGGTTACATATTTGACCAGGCTGGCTTGTCGCTATGAATTATATGCAGTGGCGTGGAACAACGTGGACGAAGTGTGGGTGCGTCAGGAGGAAATGCATAACGGAAGGGCCATGAGGGCACGTTTCAAAATGTTTTTTCATCGCTATAGGATGTAGATATCTCTAGACTAGACACCAAGACGGTTTTACAAAGCTTATATCAACGCTGCATGTCTATCTTTCTGTTTTTTTTTCACCCATTTTCCATTTTCGAATCAAGCTGAATCTTTGCACAATTATTCATTGTACCTGACAATAAATGAATCAATCCAAAAATTAACCAATTAGTTAATTCAGTATTGGTGAAAATTTTTTTTGATATCGAAATGAGATATACTTAATGAGAGATTTTATATATATATATATATTGTTACGGTTCTCTTCTACTCCGGCCTTCTATAAACACTGCTAAACACAACACAACACATCAACACATCAAGAACCTGCCAACAAGAGCTCCACAATAATCTGGTACTTTAATAATGAGTGAATAAGTAGAAGACAGCCAATACGACACAATTGGCAACACAATAAGCTACTACGAATGTTAAACTGTACATCACCGTATACAACTCTACTGTCTCTATTTCTTCCTAGACTCGTACATAACACTTGAGGACTCGACAAGGACCGACTTCATGGCCAACTAACAGTCCTAGTCGCAACGCTCTCCGGTCTTGAACTGCCGCTTTCTTACACACTGTCACTCGTACCGCAGGCTTTCGATCACATGACCATAACATTGGTCATATTTGCGTGTAATCGTAGTACTGTCCCTTGTCCATGGCCCCGCTGACCTGAGTGATTCACGGGTGTGTCAGCTGAGCCTATAGTTAACCCTTTTGCGCCGCCAATAGGGTCGTAACACTGCCCCCTTCTCAGATTTGTCCGTCCCGGACAAAATCTATCACACGACATGGGCAGTGGA
This sequence comes from Biomphalaria glabrata, assembly GCF_947242115.1. Classification (NCBI taxonomy): domain Eukaryota; kingdom Metazoa; phylum Mollusca; class Gastropoda; family Planorbidae; genus Biomphalaria; species Biomphalaria glabrata. The sequence continues at coordinate 21,326,173 of NC_074727.1, forward strand.
GGTGAATCGATGCAGGAGGAGGTCTATCGGTGGGGGCGACAATGGGCTTATATTGCCATCTCGATGGAGCCATCTGCGTTGTATTCGGCGTATGTCTCTTTCTCCTACTCCAGGTGACCTTCACCTGACTGCACTGACGTCGTGGTTGCATCGCCATGCACTTTGGACTGAGCAAACGTCGCCTTCTTCGGTCGCTCACTTCTGAGGGCAGCCACTTAACACACGGGGAGGGATAGGATGTCAGGACTGGGGTCACCAAGATCGCTGGCCTATCAGGTTGTTTCATAGGGTTTTCAAGAGACGGGTTTTTTGGGAATGGGTGTCAGGTCCACAGGAGGGGAGATAGTGGCACACATCATCTTCAGGCTTGTCCGGAGGGCAAACTAGCGGAGCAAGTTGGCAGCACTCCACTTGCGAAGGACCCTCATCTTCAGCATCAGGCTCCAGTTCACTTACTTGACCATCACCAGGTCTCGTCAGCTGGACAAACGTCTGTTGGGTGCAGACCTTGCCGATGGGTTTCTTGGAGTTGGCGTTCTCCCTGCAAAGCTCGACACACAAAGTTCTCGCCAAACATCTGAGTGCAGCCATCAGGATTCGGGTCCCTCTCATCAGCACTGACAGAAAGACAGATGTCTTTAATGTCCCCAGCTACAGGCTTGATGTAAGACACAACGTTGTCTGGTTCTGTCTGGCTGTAACACAACGTTGTCTGGCTCTGTCTGGCTGACGGAGGCACTCATTTCTGCAGCAAAGCGACGGCTGACTACACACACCACTACCCCCATCTGTGCCACCACCTTAGATCTGTCCGTCCCGGGCAGATCCAGCTTCACCATGGTACTTGTTGAGTCTGTCGATGTGGACGACCTTCAGTTTGGATCTTGGGCTCTTCTGTATTCGATACACGACATCGTTGATTCTTTTTATCACGCGGTAGGGTCCTTCCCAGTCTGTTTGAAGCTTTGGGGACTTGCCTTTTCGTCTTTGTGGGTTGTACAGCCACACCAGATCGTTCTCATGAAACCCAGCGGCATTGGCCCGTTTGTCGTACCTTGTCTTCATGTGGTCACTGTTGATCTTGATGTTTCTGCGGGCTAGAGCGTGAGTTTTCTCCATCCGTTTTCGGAGATTTGCGACATAGTCTGTCGAAGAGGCTGGCACATCTCCCGGGATCCCGAATAGCAAGTCACAAGGTAGTTGCAGCTCTCGGCCGAACAACATCTTTGCTGGAGTGTAACCGGTGGTGCTGTGAATCGATCCTCTATATGCCATAAGGAACATTGGGATATAGGTGTCCCAGTCCTCTTGACGTTCATCGACGACTTTCGACAGATGTTGTTCCAATGTTCGGTTAAATCGTTCCACCATTCCATCTGACTGGGGATGAAGAGGGGTTGTGCGTGTCTTTTCGATGCCGAGTACCTGGCACATCTCTTGAAAGATCTTGGATTCGAAGTTTCGACCTTGGTCGGAGTGTAACTCCCTGGGAGGACCGAATCGGCTAATCCAATTCTCCACAAGTGTTTCCGCTATGGTGGTGGCTTCTTGGTTTGGTATCGCATACGCTTCAGGCCACTTAGTAAAATAGTCAATCACTACTAGAACGTACTTGTTTCCTCTCTGGGATTCAGGAAATGGTCCGGCTACATCGAGCGCTATTCTTTCAAAGGGGTTACCGACGTTGTATTGCTGCATACGTCCCCTCGTTCTCCTGTGCGGGCCCTTTGCTGCTGAACATGCGTCGCATCTTCGGCACCATTCTTCTACATCATCCCGGTAGCCGAACCAGTAAAATCGCTGGCGTACTTTTTCAAAGGTCTTGTTGACACCTAAATGTGACCCACTGGAATTATTATGGATTTCTTGCAGCACCTCAGCAACTCTCACTTTAGGCAACAACAGCTGTAAGCGATTGCATGTCCCATCTGCCGTTTCCCAGACCCTCTTGAGAACTCCATTGTCGATTGTCAGTGAGTCCCATTGTGCCCAATATGCCTTGGTAGCAGCTCCTTTATCAGAAAGGTGATGCCATTCTGGTCTTTGTCCGTCTTCCTTCATAAGCAGAATGGGAGCCAGGTCCTCATCTTTTAACTGGTCTTCTCGGATTCTTTCGTCGGACCATGACCCGGAAGCTTGTACCCCAAGATGTCGACAATCAACGATAACTTCCTTCTCTTCAACCTTGCTGCAGTGTTTACATTCCATTCTGCAAGGTCGTCGAGACAGCGCGTCAGCATTCTGGTGAGTTTGTCCTTTTCGGTGTTGTGTCTCGAAGTCATAGGTTTGCAAACGTTCAATCCACCTGGCGACTTGTCCTTCCGGACTTTTAAATGACAACAGCCATTGTAGAGCAGCGTGGTCTGTCCTAATGATAAATTTTTGCCCATATAAGTATTTGTGAAAATGTTGTATGGCATCAACAACTGCCAGTAGCTCACGTCTTGTGACACAGTAGTTTCTCTCGGCTTTGGACAAGCTCCGACTAAAGTAAGCTATGACTCTCTCAGTTCCATCTACCTTTTGGGATAAGACAGCACCTACTCCGGTATTGCTCGCATCAGTGTCAAGTACGAACGTCTCGCCTGGTATCGGGTAGGCCAGAATGGGCGATGAAACAAGAGCCTTTTTAAGTCTCTCAAAGGCCTCATGACATTCCGTTGTCCAAATAAACGGCCGCTTCGGTTCTGTCAATTGATGAAGGGCACTACAGAGGCTAGAGAAATTAGGCACAAAACGTCTGTAATACGTGCAGAGTCCAAGAAAGCTTCTTAACTCCTGGATATTAGCGGGGATCGGCCATCCATTTACGGCTTCAACTTTATCCGGGTCTGTGCTGACTCCCTCCTTTGACACGATGTGCCCAAGGTACTTGACAGTCCTTCTGAACAAGGAGCACTTCTTTGGATTCAATTTCATTCCAGCGTTTCTAATTCGTTCAAACACTTCCTTCAGGTTTGCAATATGTTCCTCGAAGGTTCTGCCTATGACGATAATGTCATCTAAGTAAACAAGACACGTGGTCCAGTTGAGTCCTCTTAGCACATGCTCCATTAGTCTTTCAAAGGTGGCTGGGGCGTTACAGAGGCCAAAAGGCATCACGGTGAATTGCCAGAGACCATTACCAGCAGAGAAGGCTGTTTTATCTCTGTCCTCGGGGTGTAGTCCCACTTGCCAGTAACCGCTCTTTAGGTCAAGGGTGGAAAAGATCTGTGACCCAGCAAGTGTGTCCAATGTGTCGTCAATCCTAGGAAGAAGATAGCTGTCCTTGTGTGTGGCGTCATTTAGTAATCTATAGTCGACACAAAATCGAGTGGATCCATCTTTCTTCTTTACCAAGACTATGGGTGAACACCACGGACTGTTGGATGGTTCAACAACCCCTTGCTGCCTCATTCGTTCTATCATGTCCATAGCTTCTTGATGTTTTGCTAGCGGCAGGCGACGTGGTTGCTGTCGGATGGGCCTAGTGTTTCCTGTGTCTATTCAATGCTGGATCAGGTTTGTTCGCCCAACGTCCATTTCATCAGATGACAATATGTCAGAGAACTCTCTTAGGAATCGTTCTGCTTTGGTGTACTGTTCTTTTGACAAGATCGTTTTGGCTTCTGCCAGAAGTTTAGTAACCTGGGGTTCACTGGGCTTGAGTATTCCGTCGGGATTTTCACTGCTGCAGTTTCTTATCATCTCTAAAGCATGGCAACCAGCGATGAGGCTTCCTTCCCGTAAATGTTTCTCCTCTGTGCCGAGGTTCATAATTCTTACGGGTACCTTTTGGTCTTTCCCAATCGTGACTAGTGTCTTTCCTACTGCTATCCCGTTGTAGTTGGTGTTCAAGCTTTCTACCAGCGCGGTTTTTGTCGTGGGATAGTCGTCCTCAATCTTCCCCCAAATGATCATTTCCGACTTAGCAGGCAAGGTTGTATTTTCCACCAACGTAACCCTTCTGGCTCGGCCATCTTCTTCATTTTCGTCGCCAAGCAAGGGTACTTCGAGGTCCCCACATTGTAAAGTGCCTCCGCCGATATTCAAAGAAAAGCCATATTTCAGCATGAAGTCGAGTCCTATTATGCAGTCATCTGTGACGTCAGCAATCAGGAATTCGTGTTTGAATGACTGATTTCCGATCTCGACTGTTATGTCGATCAGGCCTTTTATGGGCATCAGTTCTCCACTGGCTGTTTTCAACGAGTAGGCCCTAACTGGCGTTTTCTTGCTATTGTCCACTTTATCCGTCCGGATGACTGATCGTGAGGCACCAGTATCAAGGAGGAAGTGATAGTTTTGACATCCAATTTTCCCGATGACCTTTAGACTCTTACTTTGCCCTAGCACGGCGACCGGGATGATGGTTGCAGGGGCTCTCATTCTCTGTGTCGCCGGGTTCCGCCCCTTGAAGCCGGCGCGTGCTAGTTTCCCTGGTAGCCCCGAGAATTTGGTCGTGCATACCTTTCTGATCTGTAATGGGTTCCAGTTTGTGCAAATTTTCTAGTGCAGCTTCTTTGTATATGACCGAGTTCACCACAATTCCAGCATCGTACAGGAACCCTAGGTTGACTTTCTGGTACTTGGTTTGTTCGTCGTTCATCTATTGCCTCTGTCACCCTTCTCACAAGTTGTGTAAATTCTTCCTCTTTGACTTCTAACCTTCGGCCTTGATGAGTGCTCCCTGATGCGTCTTTGGCGGCTTCATATGAGAGAGCATATACGAGGGCTTCACTGGCCTTACGTTTACCACTAACTCTGGTGGCTTTCTTTAACTCGGGGTCTCGAAGGGCATCAATGAAAGTGTCTGTAATAATGACTTCCAGAAAATCTTGTGCGGCGGTTGGGTAGGCCAGATGTGCGAGGCGTTCGATGTCTGTCTCTAGTTCCTGTAGTGTTTCATCGGGGCGCTGTTGTCTGGTCTTTAGTTGCACACGATATACTTCTTGCAGATGTTCATCCCCGTATCGGAGTTCCATAGCCTGGACTAGGGCGGCGAAGTCATGCTGGTTCGGTAGAGACTGTAGCAATTCGGAGGCTTTTCCTCTTAGGGATAACACAAGGGCTGTTGCTTTCTCCTCCTCACTGATCCATTTGTTAACTTTGGCTGCTGCGTCAAATTGCTTCTTGTATACTGACCAGGACACGGAACCATCAAATACGGGGGGCTTCATTTTCCCGGAGACTTCAGGTACAAATGACGTCATATCTGCTTCTGGTACATTTGTGTGCTTGCGTTGGACTTGTATCTTCATTTCGTCGATGGCCTTCTCCACTGCGTCGACCCTCTGATTCATCTGCTCGTCAATGTTGGTGATTCTCACCTCCACAGCATGTATGCGTTGGTTCATTGCCAATAACTCCGTTTTGATTCCCGAGTCCATCGTGTCTATCTTGGTGTCCATGGCGTCTATCTTGTAATTGATCTGTTCCAGCAAGTCCGGTTCGACCTCAAAAAGATATGTGTCCGGATCTTCTTTTTCCTTCACCAGTTCTTCCCGAAGGCGTGCTTGTAAGGTTTCTTTGTTGCCGCTCGTCTTCAGGCCTCGATCACGGAGCTCTTCCTTCAGTTCCTTCACACGGAGTTGGTCTAACGTTTTCATAGTAGCCATAGCGGATCCGTTCCTATCCGATACGATCCGACTATCCCACTTCTGACACCAGTGTTACGGTTCTCTTCTACTCCGGCCTTCTATAAACACTGCTAAACACAACACAACACATCAACACATCAAGAACCTGCCAACAAGAGCTCCACAATAATCTGGTACTTTAATAATGAGTGAATAAGTAGAAGACAGCCAATACGACACAATTGGCAACACAATAAGCTACTACGAATGTTAAACTGTACATCACCGTATACAACTCTACTGTCTCTATTTCTTCCTAGACTCGTACATAACACTTGAGGACTCGACAAGGACCGACTTCATGGCCAACTAACAGTCCTAGTCTCAACGCTCTCCGGTCTTGAACTGCCGCTTTCTTACACACTGTCACTCGTACCGCAGGCTTTCGATCACATGACCATAACATTGGTCATATTTGCGTGTAATCGTAGTACTGTCCCTTGTCCATGGCCCCGCTGACCTGAGTGATTCACGGGTGTGTCAGCTGAGCCTATAGTTAACCCTTTTGCGCCGCCAATAGGGTCGTAACAATATATATATATATATATATATATATATATATATATATATATATATACATACATACATGGGCGTAGCCAGGATTTTTTTCGGGGGGGGGGTTTGGGGTGGTGGTGGTTCCCCCCCCCCGACACCCCCCCCTCCGCGAATTTTTTTTTATATGTATTTATGTGTGTGTGTGTGTACATAATCTTTATTACATTCTGACCCTTCATTCTTTTGGAAGACTTTTATTGTGCCCTAGAATACGTTCTTCCATGAGTTAGTGGAAAAAATGTAGATTTCCCGCCATCACTAGCAATGAGGTCTGGGGGAGCCCCGCCGCCAAGCACTATTTCTGATATTGAAAGCCAACAAAATGCATATTCTGAGGTATCTACAGTGCATTTTCTTGCTATTAAAAAGTTTTATTTAAAAAACCTAATGTGCTATTCTTACTGACTTAGATCCTCCCGCGCCGTTCGGCGCATTTGCCGTCAAGCTGTTTCCATAAAATTGTAGACTCCCCGACATTACTGACAAGGGGGTCTGGGGGAGCGCTAGGAGCTCCCCCAGCGCGGGGCGATGCCCCCGCCGCCAAGCACTATTTCTGGTATTGAAAGCCAAAAAATGCATATTCTGAGGTATCTACACTGCATTTTCCTGCTATTAAAAAGTTTTATTTCAAAAAGTTATGTGCTTTTCTTACTGACTTAGACCCTCCCGCGCCGTTCGGCTCATTTGCCGTCAAGTTGTTTCCATAAAAATCTGTCACTGGTAATGTCTGAAGCCTCTTCCCATCTGCCATGAGGACCTCCATGAATGAGTGGCGTCAAGTTGTACTAGGATATCATTGCAACTCTTCTTGTGCGTAATTCATTTTGTCGGAGAACATGTCCCGCAAACCTCATGCGTCGCTCTTTCACAATCTTACTAAGGGGTCGACTCCCAGTTCGGCATAGGATTTCCTTGATTTAGACCCGATCTCTATAACTGACTCCTAAAATCTGTCTTAGCCATCTTTGTTGAGCCAAATTTAGTGTTTTTCAATTTCGGCAGATGACTATTATCTGCAGTTTATTAATGGAACCCTGCCACTGGTACAAATGTGTAAACTCTCTTGAATACGCTCTTGGAATTAAGAGGATGTCGTTTGCTTTAGATTTTATATCGAAAAGAGAAGTTTTATCGTCAAAATTATCTGTTGGGGGTTTTTCACCTCAAAATGCTCTGTAGGGGGATCTTAAACTCAAAACCATCTGGAGGGGTTTTAAACTTAAAAAAAAAAGCCATTTTTTAGAAGAGGGGTTTAAACTCAAAACCCCCGATCGGATTGGCTACGCTCAAATAGTGTGTAATTTGCTTTTTTTTTTATATTGAAGAGGTATTTTTAGCATCAAACCCCTCTGAATGGGGGTTTAAACTCAAAACCCCTTTTGGCCACGCTCTTAGCATTTTGAGTGCGTAATTTGCTTTTTTTCTTACACCGAAGATGTATTTTTTAGCCTCAAACCCCCCCTAGCGGGGGGTTTAAACTCAAAACCCCTTTGGCTACGCTCATAGATTTTAGAGTGAGTAATTTGCTTTTATTTATATTAAAGAGGTACTTTTTAGCTTCAAACTCCACTGGAGGGGAGTTTAAACTCAAAACCCCTTTGACTACACTCATAACATTTTGAGTGTATAATTTGCTTTGTTTTTATTATTAAAGAGGTATTTTTTACCTTCAAACCCCGCTGAAGTTGGAATTAAACCCAAAACTGAGTCAAAACCCATTTAGCTACGCTCATAACAGTTTGAGTGCGTAATTACCTTTTTTTTTATGTTGAAGAGGGGGTTTATCGTAAATTTTAGAGGGGGTTTTAAAATCAAAATCTTCCTTAACTGTGCTCTTGGAATTAGGGGATTTTCGTTTGCATTTTTTTTTGTTTTGTTTTATACAAGAGGGGGAGTTAACTGCATAAACCCCAGGTAGGGGGTTTAAAGCTCAAAACCCCTGGTAGGGGTTTTTAAACTCAAACCCCCTGGTAGGTTTTTTTTTAACTCGAACCCCTCTGGTAGGGGTTTTAAACTCTAACCCTCCTGGTAGGGGGTTTTAAACTCGAACCCCCCTGGTAGGGGGTTTTAAACTCAAAACCCCTTTGGTTGTGCTGGGGCAAGTGATGGTTTAGTATTAAAATCTCACCTAAAATAAACAAAATCAAAGCAAAAAATCAGTCAGTAGTTCCGATCCCCCCCCCCCGGGGGATTTCATTTCGGGGGGGGCCCCCCCCCTGGCTAAGCCCATGTATATATATATATATATATATATATATATATATATATATATATATATATATATATATATATATATATATATATATATATATATATATATATATATATATATATGGATTTAATATCGTTTTGACACGTTTTTCCTCCCACTTTTCCATAATTATTCATAGTCGATGACAATACACGAATCAATCAAAAAGTTAATCAATTAGTTAATCAATTAATACTAATTAATTAATGTTGTTTTATAAAGCAAAAACGGGGCTGAACCCCGCCATTTTCAGATAAATGGCAGTAATTAGCGATTCTTTAACCTTAGATAAGCTTTGTTTAAATTTTGTGTGCTGGTTATTCCCTCATTTTATTTGGCTATCTTGTCTGCATCGATAGTCGCTTAGGATTCTGCGAAGTCGTCCTTCACCTAACTAAAAGTGTATCTAAACGTGTATCTTAAAGTGTATCTAAAAGTGTATCTTCAGTTAAAAAATAAAACAATTCCCATACTTCCCTTTCTTTCCGTCTTCGTATATTATACACAATTAGATACACAATTAGATACACAATCTTGGCAATTAAATACATGTTCTTGTATGACTTGGTGGAAATGGAAACATACAATGGTCGAGGTCTCACCACACTAGAAGTGAATCTGTTGTTAATGTCTTTGAAAAGTAAAGGGACATTCGCTGTTGACGGTCGTTGACTTGTAGCACCCAACTGCTGGTAGACAACTAAACCGCTGTAGGCGTAGTGTATCTTACTTATTAGCCTAAAAATTACTGTGTGAACAATAGTAAATATAACTTTTATTATGATATAGATAGAATCAACTTGATATGATATAAAATAAATGTATTAGACTTTAGTAATTAATATTTTTTAAACAATATCTTAACTCAGTACAATAAGAAAACCTTTCAGTCTCTTGTTCTGGAGTTGTCTCTCCTAAGACCAATGACGACACTGCCGCCTATCTTGCATCATTCACAACCAATCGCTGACCTCTTCCCACCGTCACCATAGAAACAAGCACACACACACTCCTTAACAAACATTCGATGTCCACTACTGAGACAAATGGCAATAATTTTGTAAGTTACCCCTGAAATATAACACTGTAAAACTTCTTCATATATTACGAAATTCTAGATCAGTTTCTTTTTAAATTTCCAGTTGTTTCCAGTCTAAGAAAATGGAAACAACAGGCATAGCGCCATTAAAAGATGAACATAACATAATACATAATGATAATGAAACTAAAGCAAGCATCCTAAACAAATACTTTGCATCGGCATTCTCAGCCCCAGGAGACAAAGACATATTACTGAATTTGAACCAAGTAAACAACATAGAAGATATAGTAGTACAAGAAAATGGAATTCAAAAATTATTAGCCAACACCAAACCAAATAAAGCTTCTGGACCTGATGGTATTCCAGCTAGATTACTCAAAGAACTAAGCAATGAGCTAGCCCCAGTGTTCAAAATACTCTTTCAGGCTTCACTTAATCAGAGCAGAGTACCAAAGGACTGGAAAGAAGCTAATGTCACCCCCCTATTTAAAAAAGGAGAAAAATCTGACCCAGGAAACTACAGACCAGTATCACTTACCAGCATCACATGTAAAATCCTAGAACACATAATATGTAGCAACATCATAAACCACTTAGACAAACATAATGTCCTCACACCATACCAACATGGCTTTAGGAAATATAGATCATGTGAAACACAACTGATAGGACTAATTGATGATTTTTCAAAAGGTTTAGATAATAGTGAACAAATAGATGCTATCTTACTAGATTTTTCTAAGGCTTTTGACAAAGTCCACCACCATAGTTTGCTTAAGAAATTAAAATATTTCGGCATTAATGGTTCACTGCATCAGTGGATTAAAGATTTTCTGATAGGGAGAGAACAAACTGTAATAATAAATGGCTCTAAATCAACACCGATAACAGTAAACTCAGGTGTACCTCAAGGAACAGTCTTGGGTCCACTACTATTTTTAATTTACATAAATGATTTACCAAATTGCATTAGTTCAGGAACAAAAGTCAGATTATTTGCAGACGATTGCATAATATATAGAACAATAAAAACAACACAGGACACAGATATTTTACAAAGAGAATTAGATGAATTACAGAAATGGGAATCAAATTGGAGCATGTCTTTCCACCCAGAAAAATGTCAGTTGTTAAGAGTAACAAAAAAACTAAAACAAATTAATTCCACTTATCTTATTCATGGCAAACCAGTAACACAGACTAAAAACGCAAAATACCTAGGTGTTATAATAAATGAAAAACTGTCATGGAATCCACATATTGATGAAACTACAAAAAAATCAAACAAAGCATTAGGATTTATTAAAAGAAATTTCTATAAATCAAATAAGAACATAAAACTAAAATGTTATTTAACCTTGGTTAGGCCAATAATAGAATATGCATCCTCCGTTTGGGATCCCTCAACTCAAAACATTAAAAAACTGGAACAGACACAAAATAGAGCAGTGCGATTCATAACAAACGAATATTCACATTTGACTAGAGTAACACCTTTAGTAAAATCACTAAATTTAGAAAGCCTTCAGGACAGAAGGCTCAAAAGTAAAGTAGCAATCATACATAAAACACTGAACCATAATCTTCAAATACAAAAACAAAATTTAATAAAATACTCTGAAAGACACAAAGATAAAGGCACATCCCTCGTCCCATATGCTAGGACAAATTTGTACAAACACTCCTTCTTCCCTAGTGCTATTAGAGCATGGAATGGGTTGCCTGAGCTAGCCAGGAAAACCAGTGACTTGGCTGAATTTAAGTCATTGGTTAATATTCATGACTAAATGCATGACGCGTAGGACGTAATCATCTTCTTTTTTGAAGTAACGTTTGTATTATATAAGATAAGATAAGATAAATTAACGAAAATTTGAGATTGACGATTGACTTCATATAACCCTGTTTCAGTCTCTCTCTCTGCCTCCCTTCTCTTCCCCTCTCTCTCTCTCTGCCTCCCCCTCCCTCTCTCTGCCCCCTCCCCCGCCCTCTCTCTCTCTCTCTCCACTATCGAACATATTTTGACAAGACAATTAGCCTCGTTTCCAGTCCAGATTCAATACATATATCTAGGTCACTGAAACGCTCCTACTCTTCCTGTCACGGAGATAAGAAATGTTCACTTTGTCTCTGTTGACTTCCACACGCTCTAGTGCTGAGATGATAGTCCAGACCCACGCCATTGATCCTCCATGTTCACTTTGTCTCTGTTGACTTCAACACGCTCTAGTGCTGAGATGATAGTCCAGACCCACGCCATTGATCCTCGATGTTCACTTTGTCTCTGTTGACTTCAACACGCTCTAGTGCTGAGATGATAGTCCAGACCCACGCCATTGATCCTCCATGTTCCCTATGTCTCTGTTGACTTCAACACGCTCTAGTGCTGAGATGATAGTCCAGACCCACGCCATTGATCCTCGATGTTCACTTTGTCTCTGTTGACTTCAACACGCTCTAGTGCTGAGATGATAGTCCAGACCCACGCCATTGATCCTCGATGTTCACTTTGTCTCTGTTGACTTCAACACGCTCTAGTGCTGAGATGATAGTCCAGACCCACGCCATTGATCCTCGATGTTCACTTTGTCTCTGTTGACTTCAACACGCTCTAGTGCTGAGATGATAGTCCAGACCCACGCCATTGATCCTCCATGTTCACTTTGTCTCTGTTGACTTCAACACGCTCTAGTGCTGAGATGATAGTCCAGACCCACGCCATTGATCCTCGATGTTCACTTTGTCTCTGTTGACTTCAACACGCTCTAGTGCTGAGATGATAGTCCAGACCCACGCCATTGATCCTCGATGTTCACTTTGTCTCTGTTGACTTCAACACGCTCTAGTGCTGAGATGATAGTCCAGACCCACGCCATTGATCCTCGATGTTCACTTTGTCTCTGTTGACTTCAACACGCTCTAGTGCTGAGATGATAATCCAGACCCACGCCATTGATCCTCCATGTTCACTTTGTCTCTGTTGACTTCAACACGCTCTAGTGCTGAGATGATAGTCCAGACCCACGCCATTGATCCTCGATGTTCACTTTGTCTCTGTTGACTTCAACACGCTCTAGTGCTGAGATGATAGTCCAGACCCACGCCATTGATCCTCGATGTTCACTTTGTCTCTGTTGACTTCAACACGCTCTAGTGCTGAGATGATAGTCCAGACCCACGCCATTGATCCTCGATGTTCACTTTGTCTCTGTTGACTTCAACACGCTCTAGTGCTGAGATGATAGTCCAGACCCACGCCATTGATCCTCGATGTTCACTTTGTCTCTGTTGACTTCAACACGCTCTAGTGCTGAGATGATAGTCCAGACCCACGCCATTGATCCTCCATGTTCACTTTGTCTCTGTTGACTTCAACACGCTCTAGTGCTGAGATGATAGTCCAGACCCACGCCATTGATCCTCGATGTTCACTTTGTCTCTGTTGACTTCAACACGCTCTAGTGCTGAGATGATAGTCCAGACCCACGCCATTGATCCTCGATGTTCACTTTGTCTCTGTTGACTTCAACACGCTCTAGTGCTGAGATGATAGTCCAGACCCACGCCATTGATCCTCGATGTTCACTTTGTCTCTGTTGACTTCAACACGCTCTAGTGCTGAGATGATAGTCCAGACCCACGCCATTGATCCTCCATGTTCTTTGGTTTAGACTGATCTTGTTGAAATTGGATATAAACATAATGTGAACATGAGCTCTTAGTGAATAAAAAATAACTTTTCATTTCAAGCACGTGAGTCTAAAAATGTTCTCGGAGCTTGATAATCAGTAGCATTAGTAGGAGGTCATTAAAAATGTGTGTGTGTGTGTGAGAGAGAGAGAGAGAGAAAAAGAACGAGAGAAAAGAGAGAAAGAGAGACAGATATAGAGAGTAAGAGAAAAAGAGAAAGCGAGAGAGAGAGATTAAGTGAGGGAGAGAGAGATACTGAGGGAGAGAAAGACAGAGAGAGCATGTGGGTCTAAAATGTTCTGGGAGTTTGAAGATAAGTAATAGAAGGAGGTATATAATTATGCGTGAGAGAGAGAGAGAGAAAGAGACAGAGAGAGAGAGAGAGAGACAGAGAGAGAGAGAGGAGGTATATATATCAAGAAAAAAAACTAAATAAATTGTGTTAAATTTCTGTCGTATATGTGCAATAACAGCAATCACCGGAGCGACAAAATCTCTGTCACAAAATCGCGGATACAATAATTAGCATCGCTTGCTAAACAATCATTTGTTTATGTTTAATGTGAAATATCACATCAAATTCTGTCTTGGAAAATACTACATTCCTCTTTCTAGAATATATTTAAAAAAGTTAAAGTTCTCCTTTCAGACCTTACGATCTATAGGGCAGATTATGTAAAGGTTATCTTGTTTCTATGGCCGACGGTTAACGAGAGTGTCATATGGCCAGCACAACAACCAACCACCTTTTCTTCACCCAACTCGTCGGGTGGACTCAGAGGCGTCCTAAAATCCCGAAATTCGCATTGCCAACTTTCATTGGGAGACTCCTCAGTCTAGAAGCAAAACACTCAGGCGCCACGCTTCCACAGCCGAATGTTATTATTATTTTTTTTTTAATTCATTGCTAAAATGAGCTGAGTATTTAAAAAAAAACGCACTATTACCAAGTGAAAGCACACGCTTCTATAGGAGATTTTCATACATAAGTTCATCAGAGTAATCTGCTCTTTGTTTACATTTTGATTTATGACATCCGGTTTTCATGGTCTAAGCCAGGGGTGGGCAACCTTTTCCTGCCGAGGGCCGCATTAAAAAAAATGTGGGGACTGGGGGGCGCATATATATATTTGTTTTGCACACCCAATTGAGGAATTACAAGAATTAGCAATTTCGTGAACTAATTTTAAGAATGATTTTTTTAAATTTCGCTATTGTCTGTTTACATCACAACATTTCACCACAAATGTATAATAGTACTTAATGTGAAGTATATAATTGTTTACTCTCGTGCATAAAGTTCCGAAACTGTCGAACTAGCTTACTAGTTTTTGTTTTCTTGTGGCTGCTTTCAAATTACAGTCAATCAGCATCGACCTGCTCTAACACTTGGTACCTTTCAAACAAAAAGAAAAACATGTTCACAGATGAATGTGGCTCCAAATAATGTGAAAGTTTAGCAGCAAAGTTTTTTTAAGTGCGGATATACAGCTTCTGGCACCCATGAAACTCCAGTGAAAGAACTCACTGGAATTACTCTTTCAGGTCATAATTTGCTTGGAGGTATGTCATCTGGAGCTGAATCAGCTTCTGCATTAAATGGTGAGCTGAGGGTATTGAAAACTGGTTACAAGTTCTTGACGTCTTGCTTTCAACTTCCACATTCAAGGAATAAAAATGTCTTGTATTTTTCAACCATTTCATTACAAAGTTTCACCTTTCAGCTAAGGAAAACGATAAAACTTAATTTCATTTGCTGGCCTCAAGAAATGGAATAGCTTTGTTTAAAAAGATTAAAGATGCACATACATTTCAAATGCAAACAAAACATTGTATTGCTCTTGATGATAAACAGAAGTCTGTCTTCAACTCTTCATTAGAAGTATTTGTAACAAAGTCACATTCAATGTCCTTTAAGGAACAGAAAAATTTCTTCCTTTAGACTTCACATTCTTCTAATGCTAGGCCAGCAGATACTTCTTTGTTACCGAACATCGGAATGTTTTGTTTTCAAATCTTCAAGTACTTTTCAGAACTGCCAGTCAAGGCCACCTTAGATAATTGGCGGCCCTAAGCGAAGTGAATTTGGTGGCCCCAAATAAAATAGAAAAATTAAAATTAACAGCGAAAAAACTAAAATTATGCAGTTTATTAAAAATCTAGTTTACTTCAACAATAACACTGAGGACAAGTTTCGGTATTTCTTCTCTAAAATAACACAATACATGTTCTATGCGATGCCCTCAATAATCGTATGCCCCAGGAAGCTGCATAGTTTGCCTATGCCTAAGGCCAGTGCTATGCCAAATATGTTAACCTTTCTGTTTGTCCTTAATAATATGTATGATTCAATGCAGCTTTGTGTAAACTTTCCCGTAATGAGTTTACGGTTTACGGTAGGGAATGGATATTGCTCTTTATTTTATACAAAGCCTGTTTTAACTCAGTCAAAGCACGGTCTCCATCATTTGTTACCCTTGCCATCTTGTACAAGCCAACCCAACACTTTCAACAAAATTCTTCATAGCATGGAATAAATACTGGCATGAGTTTGGGTCTTTGATTTAAATTTTCGAAATATTGCCATTTAAAATAATCTTCGTTTACTTTAAACTTTTTAGAATGACGTTTAGAGACAATGTTTCTTTAGACTCTTCATTATAAGTGATAATAATCAAACGTTTGAATAATTTCTATAGATATTTACAATTATTTATTTTTAATATATTTGCATTTTTATACGTATAATGTGTGGACACATCAGATTTTTTTAGGTGTCCGCGGGCCGCATAAAACACTTCGGCGGGCCGCATGTGGCCCACCCCTGGTCTAAGCAATAATATGTAGTAAGAGAAAACTAAGAGACACAGAATGCTGGGTTCATGTGTCCTCTCAACACGTGATAAACATAGATATCACAGATTAACTTAAATCCACTTTGGCAGACAAAATATAAAGCTTATTTAATAATAATAATGCAATTCTTGGTGGTTACATAATCCAGTAAGAAACAATCACATCCGCATAACAGCAGTATCAAATATATCCAACATGTTAAGTGCTCCAGAATATATTACAAGTAACGTCCGCATCACAGCGGGTGACAAAAAACAATAACAAGATGTATCTAGCTCCAAATACAAAATAGCTATCAAAATACGTGTACTGTCTTACTGACTTCAAGTGACTACTCTCAACCTAATTTTAAGTTTCTACTGTCCGCAACGGACTTAAAAGTTACTACTCTCTCCAAGTGACCAAAAGATACTACCGACTGTCAGTGACCACTCTCTCGACCTTTAAGGTTACTACTGACTAAGAGTCAATTAAGTCATTGTTACTTCCTGTTTTTATATCAGGAGTTTCACGTGTCTTTTCACCCTCATGACCCGAAGTGAACATATAGCAGGCAATGTCAACCGAGACTGTGACACACAGTTATGGAGTATTTTGAGGACAAATTTGAGGCGAAAAAATTGGAACTTAAAGAAAAAAAAACGTAAGATAATGAGAAAGATTGGCATAGATTTAAAATACATAAATAAATAAGCAATGTCAAGGACGCCATAATAAAATATCACTGTTGGCAACTAAATAATAAGCAAGACATAAATTTAGAAAAATGATTATCCGATACTAGAATGTGCGCAGAAATTATATTTTTGAAAATTGCCCGTAGATAAAGATTATAGATTGCGCTTATCATTGTGATGCAATATGGGAATGATGTTGGAACTTAAAATTTAGCTCACGAGTTTCCTTTTTTTTTTTCAACTGACATTTTTATAAATTAAAAAAAAAAGTTATGATTACATTCATTATAAAGGATATAAAGAGAGATAAAGATTCTAAGAAAGAAAACACCATTTTTACAAAGTGGAAATGGATTCATTTATTTTAACTAGAAAAGGGGCGATAAACCTCGCAGTATTGAGAGATATGGCGGTTATTGTGTCGCCAACACTCCGTCTGTCTCGTACACATTTGTTTACACGTTATTTCTATCACTTCCCATTCTCGGATCAAGTGGAAACCTGTCACAGTGATTCATTGCTCCTAACAAAACATCGATTTTGTTTGACATAGAAAAGGGAAATAAATCTTAGAGTATTTAGAGATATCAATGTAGATGTGCAGTTCTTTCCTTTATATAAGCTTGAGCCAAAAAAATATGAATCAATAAAAAAAAAAAAACAATTAACTAATTAACTAGTGGTAATTGATTTAGTTGACGCAGAAATAGTTAATAAATCGAGTTTCGAAAATACCCGTTTAATTTTTGACTAGATCTAGTTCTTTGGCTTTATGGTATTCACTTTCGTTTTCACAAGCAATCGAATTAGTCTTGAAAATATCTTTAATGTGTTTGACTTCTATATAGTTCAGTTGTGGCGATCGTATTCTTACGTGGAGCATAATTATCTAATTAGAGTTATTTGAAGGCCAGCTTCATACTTGTGAAGCTCTTCATCATTAAAGATTCTATTTCGTACATGCTCTTTTTACTTAAAACAAAGCAATGAAAACAAATTTTGAAGACAAGGGAAAACAAAAACATTTAGAGGTAATGAGTAAAACGTATTTAATTCGATTATCTTCAATTGATTTCGGCAATGGATCTCGTGCAGCGAAGTGCTTTGTAAAGTCAGTTGATCTTTGGGCTCGGCAGGGGAGGTCATTCTGTTGCAGACGTTAATCTTCTGATTCAATTATCCTCCAATCTTTGCTTGATGTTTGTTTTTGGTCTCTGTTGTTGTTCGTTTTTGTTTTTTTATATAAATGTTTAGATGAGTTGAATTGAGCCTGAGTTGGTGCGTAACTGTGTATGTGTTTACGTACAAACGTGTGTGAATTAAATTTCAAATAAGCAAAAAAAAAGAAATTATTTAATGGCCATGACTTAATCTTGCTCTTCTTCAGAAAGTCTCCTCACGCTTCAAATATTTATCCATAATCTAAAAGTTAGACGAGCGTGAGAAATTAAAACAACAACAACAACAACAAACAGCCAAGAAGTACCACTGTATAACTTAATAGATTGTCATTAAATGGGCACAAATAATAACCAGACTGATGTCGGTGTGTAGTGCATTCTCATGGTCATCGGTTTGAAACTTAAAAACGAAGCTTGAGCCTTGATCTATATCTCTGAATGGCGTGATAAAGCAGAGAATTGAAAGACCGACACGACGTTGATTGGTTTGAAAAAAATAAATGAATTTGATATTCATGCGCAAAATAAAAGTCTATTGCAGAAACAATTAGGTCTATTTGTTGTTGGACTGTTGAGTCAACAATGAAGGCGTCGTAAAATAGTTCGTAATAGACATATTAAAAAATAGTGAGGTTTGAGTTGATTAGTATTCAAATTATCTGATCGAACTGGCTTTTAGCGAAGTTATGTTAATTGTACAGAATTTTCATTATTCCTCGGACCACAGTTTGAGAACCATTGCAGTTTGATGTATCCGATGTGTATTACCACTTATGAATTTTTTTTTTTTTTTTTTTTTGTAATTTTGTTATAAAAATGGTTTACATGCATGTGCATACAATCTGCATGCACTTTTCGAATAAACTAAAGTAGCCTTTGCACTATTTCAAACTTAATGGAGACACTATAATAACACTTTTATACTCTTTTTAAAAGATATAAATGTAAGGCTGCGGCATAAACTGGCAAAGAGACGGGCGGAGACAGACACTATTGCGTCTTTTTTCTTATAGGGGGAAGCAAATATAGCTTATTAAATCCAAGATAACAATTCAGTCTGTAAGAACGAGCACTCGAGATTGTTGTACATGTTATGATATTCTTTATCCACGAGTTAACCCCCATTCTTCATTATTTTACTTAAGTCAAAAAGATTGAATATTAAATTTGAAATTTAAACATTTACATAGCAATACCGGATCAAATTGAGGCATTTTTTTGGTTTGTTTATAACATATGTGGTAATTGTAACAATGTGATATTTAACCCAAAAATAAAATTAAGATGATGTTATGAATTATGAAATTAAAAGGATCATAAAAGTTACATTGCTGCGACGCCTCCATATTTGACCTTAAAAGTTACATTACTACGACGCCTCCATATTTGACCTTAAAAGGTTACATTACTACGACGCCTCCATATTTGTCCTTAAAAGTTACATTACTACGACGCCTCCATATTTGACCTTAAAGGTTACATTACCACGACGCCTCCATATTTGACCTTAAAGGTTACATTACCACGACGCCTCCATATTTGACCTTAAAGGTTACATTACTACGACGCCTCCATATTTGACCTTAAAGGTTACATTACCACGACGCCTCCATATTTGACCCATATATACTTAATAAAAATAGTTTCCTTGGTCTCTCTCTCTCTTTCTTGTTCGTTCTCCCTCTTTTACCTTCACTATCTTTTTGTTTCTTTTCCTTCTCCTTCTTTCTCTCTTTTCACTCTTTTTCTTTCTCTCTTCTTTTCTCTTTCTTACTTGATCTCACTTTCTTTTTCTCTTTTTTTCTATCTTTTCTCTATCCCTCTTTTTCCTCCTTTCTCTTTTTTTGCCTCTCTATTTCTCTCTCTTTCGCTCTCTCTCTCTTTTCTTTCTTTTTCTGTTTCTCTCTTTTTCTGTTTCTCTCTTTTTCTCTCGCTCTCTACAAAAACAAAAAATCAAAAAAATTCTTTTAAAAAGTTCTTCCTACACTTCATAGAGATTTTACTTTCTGTATAAGCCTTATGAATAGTTTTCTGTGGTTTCCCTACAGGTATGTCCTATCACCAGAAGAAAGAAAAAGACTGGAAGCTTTGTCCTCTGGACACCCCATTGACCCGGAAGACAGGTCAGTTCTTGTCGTAGAGGTTTGTGGATAGGGTCTCTCTCCCCAACCCCTTGTACTCAACCATTATATGAGCTATAATCCAAAAGGTTTTAGCCCTAAGCTGCTTTGGCTGCCATATTATGCAGTAGATGTAAGCGGTATGGAAACAAAGATAATTGAAGTCGAACTTATCTATACAAAGGAAATATAGCAAAGGTTTATCACAGGGGAATCATCACTGAAAATTGAGATTAGTACCATTAAGTTTAAGATAAAATTAGAGACATTCCAGCATAAGAAAATTGCAAGGAAAAGTTACAACACTACATAAATCTGTAAATAACTTTTTCTTTTTTTTTCAATGCAGGACAAAATCGTACAAATACTCTTTCTTTCTTAGTTGTTTTTTTTTTTGTGTGGACACAACCGTGAATATTCTCCCATTTCTCATTACCTGCCATTACTAAAATATAAATAATAGTTTATCGCACATGGCATGGCCGGGTTTGTCTGGTACAAATCTTGTACACGTTATTTTTCCCACTTCCAAATCTCGGATCAAGTTGAAACTTTACACAATTATTCATTTTACCTAACAAAACATGAATCAATAAAAAAATATAAGAATTTCTCAATTATTTATTGATTATCAATTATTTTTGGTTGATATCAAAAGAGGGAAATAAATTCTACATTATTGAGAAATATAGTTGTAAGAGTGGGGTTCTCACCCTTAAGCTTTTTTAAAAAAGTATTTTTTTATTTTGCTTTATTTGTGTGTGTTTTTCTGATGCGGCCGTGATTCGTGGTTGAAAATGTATTTGACAATGTCTGGGCACCCACTGATCTACAGTGTAGTATAGAGAGCATTCTTTTTTTGCTCCAATGATTTTGTGTGTCCGTTTGAAGAATTAGAAACAAACCAATAAACCAATTTCATTTCACAAGTGATGCCCAACCTACTAACCGCGGACCACATCCGACCCGCTACGAGGTGCTGTCCGACGCCTCGAATCTTTTACCTACGGTAAATAATGAATCTTCTGCCTACGGTACATAATGGAATCTTCTTCCTACGGTTCAAAATGGAATCTTCTGCCTACGGTTCAAAATGAATAATCTGCATACGGTACATATTGGATCTTCTGCATGAGGCACATAATAACTCTTCTAAGGTACATACCGAATCATCTGCCTACGTACATAACGAATCTCCTATGGCACATAATGAACCCTCTGCCTACGGTACGTAATGAATTCTCTGCCTACAGTACACAATAAATCTTTACTACGGTACACAATGAATTCTCTGCCTACGCTACACAATAAATCTTTACTACGTACATAATGAAGCCACAGAGGCTCGGTTGTTTTGGATCAGACGACTTTTTTTGCGGCCCTGGGGCCGATAAAGATTGCTTTGCACAAAGTAGTCCTTGGACAGTAAACCTGGTGAACCTTGTAGAGCTTGTACAATTTAAAAACGAATAGAGCAACCAGCTTCTGGCAAGTGTTAAAGTGAAGGCAAGCTTTCTGTAATGAACTTAACTAAGACATATTACTGAAAATGCATTCCGGAAATCACCAGAGGAATGTTAAGTAGCGAATAGTGGGGGGAAAATATTGCGTTTCTGCAACTGTTCGACAAGGGGACTTCACTTCTGAACGCAACACACCTGTAACAAAAAGCAACAACAATTAACGGTGACGCTCAGCTAATGAGGAAATAACTCTTGGCCAAGTGTGCATTACTTCTCCTGGAATTGACTAACTTAAAGGTGCACTCTGTATCGCGTACTTGTTTCTAAGTGTCCTCAGGTAGTTTGTTCAAAGCCCGTTTTGTGTCCCTTTTGCGTATCATTATTCTGCTCTTATTCGCTTCTTATCTTATTATCAGTGGGCGCTTTTGTAACATCACCACTTGGCATATTTCTATAAATGTTTGAACCAGGCGCGGACTGGGGTACAAATCGGCTGTGTAGGCTGCACTATTGGGAGAGGGGGAGCGCAACAGGCGTTGCTACATTGGACGCCTAGCACTCGTGGTACGTCTCTCCCTCCCCCCCCCCTCCCGGCCATATTCTGCCTGTAAATCCTGGATCTTACTTTAAAAAAAACAAAACACTAACCCACCCGCTTAATTGAATTACCTTGATGAATTGTTACTGTATTTCAAGACGTCACGGAACTCGTGGGCTCGGCTTAGAACATCTTCTTTTACTACTAGGGGCAAAAGAGAACCCACAGCATGTGCATGATAAGCACATTTTGACCTTTCAGATAGCGCAGGGTAGACAGTTTGTTAAACAGCTCCAGACTCAGAGGAGAGACGGTCCAAGTTTTATTTTGTGACGGGGGGAGGGTGGGATTAAGGGGCTTCAAGAGTGGACCAGATGGTGGTCATAAAATAAAAATCTTTCCACTCTCGCCGTCTGCTTGAAAAGCTTTGCGCCTCGTTGTTTGTAAATGCCCTGCACGTGAAAACAATAAACTTCAGAAGTTAATGCTTTTTTTTTTTTACCGTAAGGGAAATATCGTTATTGTTTTTATGCTGTCTGTCTGTCAGACCTTTGCATTTATTTTTTCATTAAACAAAAGCGCCATTGAGAGTTCACCATGACCTGCTAGAGAAAGTTGAAATCTAAAACTTTATTCTATTTCTACAATCCCTGCTGTGACGTCACTATAACCCAAATCTGGGACACTCTTTTCCTTCGATGAACTCAAGGATCATTTGATGCAATTGAAAGTTACAAGTAAATTGTAATTATGAATTGGTTCTCTTGCGTGTGGCTGTAATAACGTCTCTTTGGTCTCACAATTATTTGGTTTTAAAGCAACGGGTTTAGTAATCTTGGTAATCGTTGCAGGTCAATAGTCATGTTTCTTTACATGTTCATATAATTATACATTAATATCATAATAGCTCTATAATTCTTTTCATCACTAATTACCTCACTATAAATACATGCTATCTCCAGTAAATAAATGCAAAACCTTTTTTTTTTACTTATATATTTATATATTATGCATAAAGAATTAAAACTATTATTAAAACATGAAAAAAATAACACATTCATGCAAATTTATTCTTAATACCACACCACTGTATCATATAGTTTCATATAAGACCCGTCCCACAAGTGATTCATTTACAACTACAAAGGTAGTATAAACTTTAAGACCTAATATATTTTTATTTCATCCATTTTTAAAATTATCTTTATATCGATATAAAAAATAGTTTGAGACATAACCTATAGGCCTAGAATCACTTCTACCTCAGCTGTCTAAAATGACTGTGTGGCGACACAATTATTACGTAAGTAGCAAAATATAAAAGAATACAAAAAAAAGCTTATATATTGAAAGATTTATCTCCATTTTCTAGATTAAAAAAAATTCTTGACCAATAATTAATTAAATAAATGATATTTTAAAATTAATTAATGTGTTGTCATCGGCTATGAATAATTGTGGTTAAGTTTCAACTTGATCCGAGAATGGGAAGTAGGAGAAATAACGTGTACAAGATTTGTACCAGACAGACAGACAGACGGACAGAGTGCTTTGGAAAAAAATGATCTCAATTCTCTCATACAGAGTTTACTATCAATAATAAAAATGTCAGAGGGCGGTGCTGCTGTAGACCTGCTCCATCCCCTAAAATTTCATCACTGGACACTGTTGAGGGGGGGGGGACTACAATGAATTGTGTTTTCCTATAACGAAGTTCGACCCTGGCAGTGCCAGAGAATGAAAATTAGCTTATTTCTTCAATGATAATAATAATAATAATTATAATAATAGAAAAACAAAGAAAATATGGGAACCTAGGCTTGGAGATTAAGCGTATATGGAAATTGTCCAAAATAACAATATAACCCATTGTTATATCAACCGAGGGGATAATAACAACTGCCCTTACAGACACCTTCAAGACCCTTAACATTCCTAGGAACATCCTCGTTGCCTGTCAGAGGGCGGTACTGCTGCAGACCTGCCACATCACCAGAAAATTCCTCAGTGGAAACTGTTAAAGGGACTACGATGAATTTGGTTTCTTTTTAGCGAAACTCGACCCTGGCCAGAGAATGACTACTCGTTCGTTTCTAGCATAATAATAACAAGATTACAAAGACAGTTTGTGTGGAAACACAAACTCAAAAACGGTCCCCGAAGTGGTCCACCCAGGCAGGCTTCAATATTTTCAGAAAGAACATCCAAATGAAATTATATCAAAG
Organism: Biomphalaria glabrata; assembly: GCF_947242115.1. Classification (NCBI taxonomy): domain Eukaryota; kingdom Metazoa; phylum Mollusca; class Gastropoda; family Planorbidae; genus Biomphalaria; species Biomphalaria glabrata. Next base: position 21,350,389 of record NC_074727.1, read on the forward strand.
ACAAATGAGAGATAAGAATGGAGAAAGAAGGTTGACAGATCTTTTGTAGTGCCCCAACGGTACAGCAGATCAAAGGATAGGTGCAAGTGAATGCAAAGTTAGATGTGAACCTGGCCTAACTAGTTCCCCTATGTAATAGAACATAAAGAAACAAGGTTACAAAAGACAGTTTGTGTGGAAACACAAACTCAAAATCGGCCCCCGAAGTGGTCCACCCAGGCAGGCTTCAATATTTTCAGAAATAACATCCGAATGAAATTAAATCAAAGACAAATAAGAGATAAGAATGGAAAAAGAAGGTTAACAGATCTTGTGTAGTGCCCCAACGGTCCCGCAGATCAAAGGATAGGTGAAAGTGAATGTAAAGTTAGATGTGAACCTGGCCTAAATAGTTCCCTTTCAGACCTAGTGGTCTATAGGGCAGATGATGTAAAGTTCATCTGTTTTTGTGGCCTACGGTTAACGAGGGTGTCATGTAGCCAGCACAACGACCAACCGCCGTTACTTTTCCCCAACTAATGTCAGGTACCCATTAGAGCTGAATGGACTCAGAGGCGCCCAAAGATTCCAAAGTTGAAAATCCCAGTCTCACCAGGATTCTAACCCGAGACCCCCGGTTGGGAAGCCAAGCGCTTTACCGCTCAGCCACCGCGCCTCCCCTGGGCCAACTGATGTCTTATAATTGATCTAATTGTTTTGAAAAGACTCAATCTCTTATTCGAATCCTTAAAAAAAAAAAAAAAAATTTTCGCAATAAAAAAAAAGTTCAGAACAACGAAGTTTACAAGATTACTATTCTTTTTAGATTAGGTCTAACTTGTAATGCATACTAATTAGCTTTTTCTCTTAAAAAAACTGCTTGCATAACTGATTTTAAAAATTAGATTTTTCGCTTTCAGAAAAAAAAAAGTAACCGTTGCATCAGAACTTTGAATGGTCTAAAATATTTTGATGTCGGATTTTCAATATCTTTTCTAGTTTACGAGATCTAAACGGGACGGACGGACAGACGGACAGACATTTCGCACAAAACTAATAGCGTCTTTTCCCCTTTCGGGGGCCGCTAATAATAATAATAATTATTAATAATAATAATAATAATAAATATTATAATGTGTTTTTGGCCAATTGTTTGTCACAGATGTCCACGACATGAGACGTAAGTGACTTAATGTAATGAGCCAGTACGTCTGACTCGCAGTTTGTGTCTCTCCCTGAATCCTCGTCATGTTTTGTTTTTTAAACTTTTTGTGGCGATGACGTCATTGCGCTTGCATTTGAAAGACCGGAAATACTGCGTCGGTATGTTTTGTTAATTACCAAACATTTCCAACTCTGCTCGCGTGAATGTATGCGCAAAGAAAGTTTAACAAAAAAATTTGTAATAATTCGTTTTTGTGTGTTCTAATTAGGGTGTACATTGCACGAATATTACAAACTTGAGTTTATTTTGCACTTTGGAACATGTCTTCACGCTTTCAACTCGTCAAAAATTGTTTATTTTCTATTCTGTTGTTGTGTGTCATTTTAAGTAGCTCTTCAATTTTTTTTCTGCGAGTTCCTTCCCTTGCATTTCCTTGCCAAACTAGAGCTGGAGTAACGAGTTCCACTGATCGAAGCAAAAGAAACTGATTCTAATGCGTTTTAAAAAGTTTAAAAAAAAAAAACATGTTCAACAATGTCTGAAAATGCGTATACATACTAATAGTTGCAGGAAGTGGGTGAGGCTCTGGCACTACAAACCAGCATAAAGAATGTGTTGAGTCTTTGGTTCCAATGGATTTACAAAAAATAAATTGCTATCGCTGTGTGTCATCTCAACTTTGTTACAAATTCTTTTAGTAACGTTCTGCGCGTTAATTGTTCATGCAGCTCACAGACAAAGTTCATGTGCAATTTTTGTCATTCTCACATCTTTTTTTTTTTCAACTTTGTGCAGCTTTGAAAATAAATCATCCGCCATATTGTTTCTTTTGAAAACGTTGCTAAGGGAAGGGGGAACAACTTTTAAAAAAATGTCACGCTCATTAATGACGTCATAGTGACGTTACGAACTCCCTTCCCCTTCTCCACTATGTATATATGTATATGTTACAATATGTATGTATAACTTATACATGTATATATCAATGAACAGCTCCAGACATTAACGCAGTAACTAATTGTTTCTCTCAAGCTGTCTTTGTATAACTATATTTTAAGAAATACAAAGACAGAGAGAGAGAGGGGAGAGAGATAGAGAGAGAGAGAGCGCAAAGTAAAACCAATTTCTCCTGTTGCCTGCAACGAATGCAGGGTTCAAATATAAACAAAAATGTTTATTATGACGTTTGTATGTCTGTCTTATTTATGTGTGTGTGTATGCGTAAGGATGTGTTTGTATGCGTGAGGATGTGTGTGTGTGTGTGTGTGTGCTTATCTATAATGTATTTTGTTGAAGCTTTAGGTAACGGTCGCTGGGTAAATCGGTTCTGATGTTGGTTCTGATATGAAGGGGGATAACCACAACTACCAAGAGCTATTTACTGTTCGGTAAAAGGGACGCCATAGGCTGACATCCACTTACTTTTGGCACTAATGAATGTAGATTGACGCTCCTACTATAATAAGGGGAAATGTGCTCATCTTCGATCACGGAGGAGGATATATATATATATATATATATGTATATAAAATAAGGAAGCCGGTGTGAGGGGATGGGGGGGGGGGTAGTAAGAGGGTATGACGCTAAGACGGAACAACGAGCCATTTTCAATTTTAGCTTTATCATTCTACGAATCCTTGGGCCCTAGGCCTCTTTTGTTTTTCTTGCCTCTTTTAGGGTGTTCTTGTACATTCCCTATGGATACTTGTAGCCATTATAATATAATTATGTATTTATTTAAGGCTTTTAATCCTTGTTCTAAAAATGGTATTCATGTACCATATAAGAATTTGCATACTTAATTTTCAAAAAGAAAAATACAACAACAAAAGCCTTCAGAGCACCAGAAGTAGCAGATGCATCCATTTTATCACGAGGCAGGTGATAATGAGATTGAATTTTCAAAAGCACTTTTTGTTTTTGAGATTTATGAAGTGAGTGACTGACTGACGGACAGACATACCGTTCAAAAGCAACCCTAAATGGGGCGCTGAAAATGTTATCTATGCTTTTGGCAATTACTCCTGTGGCAACAACTAATGGCATGTTAGCATAGATCTCTGTAGTTCACTTGTGATGGCCTAGCCTGGAAGCTACTCTTGATGTAGGATCGTTTAATTGTCAGCGTGCTCTCACGATTAAAGTCACTGGTTAGAAGCTGGTGATCCAAATCAGCTTTTGATATTTTCTCGAGCTTCTGGTGGAAATGTTCCCAAGAGATTTGCGTGGAATAAAAGGTGATTGGTGAACTAATGTTGGGATTAGTGAACTAATGTTATGATTAGTGAACTGATGAGACGGGGAAGATTAAAAGATGTACATGAATTTTAAACATTATAAGTTCGGTACTCGACAGTTTTTGGCGCTAGACATGGGGGTAAACAGAATTTTTTTTTTGGAAAAAGGGGGGCGGGGGTATATGTGTGTGTTTGTGTGTGTGTACATAAATCTTCCTTACATTCAGTCCCTTCTTTCTTTCGGATGTTTTTTCTACCCATTCGTTCTGGAGTAAGTAAAACGACAATAGACACCCTTCCCTGTCAGCTAGGGCGTCTGGGGGAGCGCTGTGAGCCCGGGCGCCAAGCATTGTTTTCTGTATTTAAAGCTAAACTGAGGTGTCTACTCTTCTATCTAAAAATTATAGGTCACAAATCAAAACTGCTATTCACTATATTTTATTAATGAAACCCAGCGACTGGAAAAAACAAACAAACCAATTAGTTCATTAATTATTTTGTTTCATTAAAAAGGGAAATAGCTTGTAGATTATTGACAGACATAGTCTTAAGGGTGGAGTTCTTCCCCTGTAGATAAGCTTAGTTTTTTTTTAAAAGGATTTTTAATATTTTGCTTGTTATGTTACTAGATTTCAACCTCACGGTATACACTTCTATAGCTAAATTAATTTATTGACTAAATGGATATATTTTTTATTGGGTATTTTGCTGGGTACAGTAAATAATTGTTTAAAGTATCAACTTGATCCGAGAATTCGCAAAGGGAAAGTAGAGTTAACAACTATTTAAGGGGACTAAATTCAAAAAATTTAGCCATATCTGTGAATACTGGAGTATTAGTTTCCCTTGTGGGTGTTAAACAATTTAATGAATTACCAGTAATTAATTGTCTAATGGATTACTTTTTTATTGATTTATGTCTTGTCTATGTCAATATAGAATATTTCTAAGTTTCAACTTGTTCCGAGAATGGGTGTTGGAGAAATAACGTGCACACACTTTTTACCAGACAGACTTGAGACAGACAGACAGAGTGAGTTGATATAAGATTTGTAAAAAAAAATGTTTTCATTTGGAAGTTAATACGGCACTAAATCAATATGACCACACGGCAAAGTTTCGTCCGCGCTGTTAATTTCGAGTAGATCCGATCTCTTGTCCAGGGTAGCCTGCCGTAAATACGCCTGGTCTAAGCAGTTTCTGTTTCTTTACGACACCGCCGACATTTTACGACATTGACACGTCCACGATTAATTTCTGGTTCTTCACGTTTGATAGCATCATTTGAAGGGGCGGGGGAGGGGCGAATAACAAACACAGCTGTACGTTCAAACCACCCGAATAACAAGCAAAATATAAAAATACTTAAAAAAAACAGCAACAGAGCTTATTTAAGGGCAAGAACTGCACATTTACAGCATATATATCATAGTGTAATATTTATTTCATATTTTAAATATGAAACAAAATTGATTAATTACCACATTATCTTTATCTGATTTTTTAAATTTTTGATTCATGTTATTTTTAGATCTGTAGGGCAGAAGATGAGCATGAATCATCTGTTTCTGTTGTCAGCACAACGACCAACCGCCTTTACTTTTCCCCAACAAATTTCAGGCACCCATTATAGCTGGGAAGACAGACAGAAAGATAGACATACAGACAGACTGATAGGGATTTAATTTAAGCTTTGTAATAAAAAATAAAGCTTGCATTAAACTAAATGGCATTCATGTTTTAAAAAAAATCACATTTTCATGACAGCTACAGACATATGATTTCGAGAATTAAAATTTTGACCTCCTTAATAAAAAAAAAAGACTCGATTGGTTTGGGTTGGGGGGGGGGAGAAATGGCTACCACGACACAATCGTGGTTTATGGAGATTGTCGAGTGAATTCAAAAAACGTTGAAATCTTTATCCTTTTCCGAATACGACAGTGTTTAGTAGACTTACAACTTAACCTTTACCATTTGGCACTAAAGTCTGTGTACATCCTCTCTATTCCCTCATGTTTCTCACTTAGTAGATCTAGATCTACAGACTTACCTTTTTTAAATACTGTTTCCGAAGCGCGCGGCCACACTTCCGGTCGTAACGGTGAAGCTAATTAACGAAAGATTTGAAGTTATTTTTTTAATTTTTTTTGGAACACTTCCTGAAACGAAATTTGATATAACTGTCAAGACTTCTGAAGCCCGTATTTCTGATAAATCTTTGAAAAAATCTATTGAGCCGTTTTGTCTCACATACTACGAGTACGAATGGACCTCATTCACCAATCGTAAACAAACAACATTTTACCACGTGGTTCTCTATATCTTCTATACAAATTACGCAATCCATAAACGCTGTCACGTGATACGTAATTTTCAGAGTTTTATCAATATTATCACGTGGTTAAATGTTGTTTGTTTATGATTGGTGAATGAGGTCCATTACATAGATATCCAATGAAAATAGAAGTGGAAAATAAAAAGATTGTAGGATATAACAAAAACGTCATTGACTTGGTTTCTGAACATTTTATTGTTCATTTTAACGCCGGAAATCCAATGACAAACTTGCAAATTATAAAATACTTGATTATTTGAGGGGAAGAACTCCACACTTACAACTATATATCTCAATAATGTAGAAGTAATTTCTTTTTTTTTTCAATATCAAACGAAATAATTAATACACAAAAATAATTAATTGACAAATTGGTTGATTTTTTAAAAATAAAAAATTGATTCACGTATTGTCTTCGCCAATGAATAATTGTGCGAAGTTTAAACTTGATCCGAGAATGGGTGTGGGAGAAATATTGTGTACAAACTTGTTTTTACCAGACAGGCAGACAGAGTGAGTTGATCTAGCTTTGTAAAAATAAAAACTTGCAGCATTGGCGCGATGTGTGTCCTGGACCTGCTAACATTTTATTTTCTCCTTTTCGAACGATGTTTAGAAATACAATTAGATATTTGAACTTTAATTAGTTCAATTAAATCGTTATATACGTTAAAAAAAAAGATTTTTAAGAAATATTCTCCAGACATACAGACCCTAGATATAAAAAGATGGTAGGCTTTCAAGATGAAGCTGTCGTCTGCTTACTGTTTGTTCAAGTTATTTGCTCATCGTCTGAGTCTTTTTTTTTTCAGCTGTTGCCTTCTTCTACTCCTAAGTGTGGTCGTGCTGCTATTTCTTTGTAAGATTTCTCCAGATGTCTGCCTCAGAAGATTTCTCCAGATGTCTGCCTCAGAAGATTTCTCCAGATGTCTGCCTCAGAAAGAAGTTGCCGCCACGTGCTGTAGGACTTGAAACTTCAGAGTTTCTGTTGACATTTTATTCGTGGCTTTTAAAAGGGAAACGTTTTAGTTTGTTCAAGCCTTCACTCAAACTGACTTTGATGATGCTCACAATAGAACGGGCTTACTGGCTTCGTTTAAGGAACTGGAAACGGGGGAAGGGCAATAGCTTTTAACTTAGCTTGTCTTTCATCCTAAATACTTATACTACTGTAAAAAGATTTAGGTCACTTTTGGTATATTGTGGAAAGGTGTATGGTCAAAAGGACTTGACCTCTCAACGTACCAGAACCTCCCCTCCCTCCATTACCCCCTCCTCCTTTTTTTTTTCAACTAACGGATTTTCTACTTATTTATTTTTCGTTCCAACATGACGTGGCACGTGTGTTATCACTTTGAGCACTTCTGCTTTGAAAATTAATAGAGCTCAAAGCAAACACTCCTCTTCAGTTGACTTAAGTTTTTTCTAGGTTTAAAACAATGTAGAAGATCGATTTTTTGTTCATGCTTTTAAAAAAAAAGTTTTCGCGTAAGTGCTTAAGTGCTGCATGAAACGGGTCGCAGCTGACACTTTTGACTGTAAAGTCCATTAGTAGTGCTACCTATTACGACTGTGGAGTGTTAATAGCCTCGTACACCCAGCCTCCCCACACCAATCCTTTTTAAAGCTTAGTCAGTGTGTACAACAAAATCAAGCAAGCAAACAAACAAACAAACGAACAACAAAGGAAGAATCAACTAACAAATAACGCAGAAAAACAAGAAAAACTTTAGGAAAAAAAAAAAAGAAAAAAGATGACTTAAAAAAAAACAAAGCTTATCTAAGGGAAACTACCGCTAATTACTGCCATTTATCTTAAAATGGCAGGGTGTAGCTCCATTACTGCCATATATAACAAAATTAATTAATTAGTACTCATTGATTAACAAATTGATTAATTTTGGATTGATTCGTGTATCGTCATCGTCTATGAATAGTTATTTCAACTTGATCCGAGAATGGGAAGTAGGGGCGAGTCAAAATGAATGCAACGTTCAAGTTGACTCTGTTCTCGTTCTCGAGCCAAATTTAAATTTCTTTCATTTTTTTTTTACTTTAAAAAATTATAACGGTCAAACTAGAGTTTTCACAGTGTGGCCAACGTGCTAGTAATTCTTTTAGAAACCCATATACAGCAACTTTCAAATTTCTAGGAAAATGGTTAGATCCTTTTTCGAAATCCGCGTCTAGGTTTCACCCAGGTTCCAGTTTCCATGAAGTTATCAATTTAGAATACGAAAGTATTGACAAGCGAAGTCACAAAGATGTAAATTTTGTGTGCGCACTTTCCAGCTGTAAAAGAATTAAATCTCTAAACTCTTTCGCGTGTAGTAATTTTTTACAAAGCTTATATCAACTCGGTCTGTCTGTCTGTCTGTTAAAACAGTGTGTACATGTTATTTCTCCCACATCCAGTCTCGAATCAAGTTGAAACTTCGCACAATTATTTATAGACATAGACAAGACATGAATCAATAAAAGTAACTTATTAGACGATTAATTACTGGTAATTAATTATTTTGTTTAATAGCAACAAGGGAAACTAATACTTCAGTATTCACAGATATGGCTAAATGTGTTGAGTTTAGTCCCTTTAAATAATTGTTAAAGTTATTTCTCACTCACGAATTCTCCAATAAAGTTGATATTTTTAAAACAATTATTTATGTTACCTAACAAAACATGGCTCAATAAACGAAAATACTCAATTAGTCAATTAATTATTGGTAATTAATTATTTTGATATCGATTAACTTGTACAATATTGATAGATATAGTTTTAAGTGCAGAGTTCTTCCTCTTTAGATAAGCTTTGTTGTTTTCTTTTCAAAAGGATTTTTATATTTTGCTTGTTATTTTTTAGTTGGCAACAGTTCTTTGAAGTTGTCGTCCTTGACATTAAATCTTTTGTCTGTTTATTTCCCCAATCTTTTTTCTTATCATATTCTTAGGTTTTTCTTTAGGTCCTATGATATTTCCACCACATTTATTCATATCGCTTTCTTCTCTTTTTCTATCTTAATTAATGAATGCTATTTCTTAAAGAACTCTGAAACCCAAAGTGCTAACCTTTTACTAGTACCGGATTTCAGAAGGTAGAAACCCTGGGCAGGAATTTTGCGGATGCCCCTTGGCCTCTTTAAGCATTCAGTATATTAAATGCACTTAGTAATATTAATAAATCTTAAAAGAATGGCCATATTGTGGAAAAAAAATATTTTAAAATTTAGTCTCCCGTAATTTTTTAACTGTAATATGCATGTTTCGTCATTTGTAAAAATTATTTTTAAAAATGTGGAGGCCCGTTTAAATGTGAGACCATGGCGACATCAGAATCGTACTCTAGCATCAATTACATCACGATCATTGGTACCGAGAGTTATCCCCCGTGACGCCAAGCTTCGTTGGCCATTTTGTACAATGCCAAATATGGTATCATAGCAACCGGCGCTTGCAGTGGGCGTTTTACAAAACAAACATCCATATTAAATGAGTTTTTTTTAAAGCTGGTTATAAACAGAGAGTGACCTGATTTTTATATGTCGAACGAGTTAACTTCTTTAATATTTGATGACTTTTGTCGATATGATACAAATAAGAATGTCAACGTCTCACTTTCCAAAAGCTCACTTCGATTTTGGCAAATGATGTCGCGCCATTTTCCGGATCTATTGCTCTGGTTTTCAAACTGCCTGGTAAAAGGTCGAGACGATATTCCTTTATACGAAGTCTTCAAATACAAATGACTAGTTCAGCTAAGCAAAATTCTGGACAAACTAATTGCAGATGGACAAAACTGGTGTGCCCTCGATTACATAAAATCGAGGTTAATTTATGTTTACATTGCAATTGACAACCTCACAGTAGAGGAAAGTTGTAATTGCCTTAAATATTCAAATTTTATAAATCAATTTTAAAATTCTTGACTAACGTTGCCTTTCAGATCTTGCGATCTATGGGGTAGGTCATCTTACTATAATATGTTTCTATGGCCAACGTTTAACAAGCAGGGTGCTATGTGGCCAGCACAACGACCAACCGCCTTAACTTTCCCCGACTAGAGTCAGGTACCCATTAGAGTTGGGTGGACTCAGGGGCGCCCTAAAAATCCCGAAATTAAAAATCTCAGTCTTCACCAAGATTCGAACCCAGGACCCCAAGTTCGGAAGGCGCTCAACCACTCAACCACCGCGCCCCCCGCTTGACTAATAAATAAACAAAAATGGCAATCCACAATCTGTACCTACCACAAAGAGACATTTATACCAAGATTTATCAAGATGTGTCAAACGGTTTTGATTTCCATGCGGGACATAGATACATACTCCTTACATTCTACTTTATATATTAGATTAACTAAAACCTTGAGACTGCCCGAGTGAAATAACGAACCTTTAACTGACCCAAATCTTGCTAGGGAGATTCGAAAGTCATTGGAAGGACTTGACAATTTGAGTGGGAGTGAATGGGGTGGGTCAGGAAGAATGTCCAGGGGCCATCCTTCACCACGAGGCCCTTAGTTATTTTAATGATAGCCCGTGTACTTGATGACGAAGCAGCCCGCCATCGCTTGCTACGACCCTGGTTACGGTCGGGTATATGTTTCTTCATGTGTTCATGTCGCTCTACCACCTAACGAGGGGACCAGGAATCCAATGGAGCCTCGGAATTTTAAACTCTTGCTGAACCCCGCATTCTGAGCGCCCAAAAGCACGCGGAAACCTTCTGACAAATCCCTCCCCCCCCCCTCCCTTCGTCCTTTCGATACCCACGTAAAAAGATTGGCCAGGGCCCAGAGCGCGTACTGACAATACTAAAGTAGGGCTGAGAGACGCGCTTTACAATTATGATAATACTTGTTCGTTTCGTAGATAATAATAATAATAATAATAATAATAATAATAAGCATTAAAAAGGGCAAGGCAACGAACACCAACATTGAATTTGAAGGCATCGAGGAATTGAACTCCGCCTCTATTTATAAATATCTTGGAATAAACCAGAATGCCAAGATAAACCATAAGAAATTAAAAGAGGACTTTCTTGGCAAATATAGGCAAAGAGTTAATAAAATCCTCAACACCAAACTGTCTGGCAGTAATCTCATCACTGCAATTAACAGCTGGGCCGTCCCTGTGCTCCTTTACACGTTCGGTGTGATCAAATGGACTGACACCGACCTACATGACATTGACAGACTCACTAGAAAATTACTAACCAAGTTTCGATGTCTACACCCCAAGTCCTCCACCATAAGGTTATACCTGCCCAGGAAGGATGGGGGTCGTGGATTGCAGAACATCTTCAAATTGTGTAAGATGCAAGTTTTAAAAATACGATCAAAACTGCTCGCCTCCAGCAATAAATTAGTTTCCTTCCTACGGAAATACGACTCCGATGCAACCCCTCTGAACCTACACAATGCTGATGTCAATATCGGTTTGGACGACGTAGGGCATGAGATTCGCCAATGGGAAGAAAAAACACTCCACGGAAAATTTCCGGCTTCATTACATGGGGACAACATCGACAAGGCTGCTTCCTTAACATGGCTCAAAGCAGGTCATCTCTACCCTGAAACAGAAGGCTTTGTTACAGCAATACAGGACAGAGTAATCAGGACAAAAAATTACGAGAAGCATATCCTGAAACTCAATGTTGTCGACAAATGCCGAAAATGTGGAAATGTGGGCGAGTCGATTGAACACATTATGGCAGGATGTCCAGCCCTATCAGAATCAGCCTACCTAGGTCGCCATAACCAAGTTGCAAAGTTAATACACCAACACCTGGCTTTGACGTACAAATTGATCGGTAAGGACACTCCCCCTTATTATAAATACTCTCCGCAAGAGGTTCTCGAGTCTACTGAACATCTGCTGTACTGGGATAGGCCTATTCTGACCGACAAAACGGTAGATTTCAATCGCCCGGATCTGCTGTTCATCGATAAAAAAGAAAAAACCGCTACCATTATCGATATCGCCGTACCACTGTCTCATAATTTAAGAAAAACTGAGATAGAAAAACAAAGAAAATATGGGAACCTAGGCTTGGAGATTAAGCGTCTATGGAAATTGTCCAAAATAACAATATACCCCATTGTTATATCAACCGAGGGGGTAATAACAACTGACCTCACAGACACCTTCAAGGCCCTTAACATTCCTAGGAACATCTTCGTTGCCTGTCAGAAGGCGGTACTGCTGCAGACCTGCCACATCACCAGAAAATTCCTCAGTGGAAACTGTTAAAGGGACTACGATGAATTTTGTTTCTCTTTAGCGAAACTCGACCCTGGCAGCGCCAGAGAATGACTACTCGTTCATTTCTAACATAATAATAATACATTGACATCGCCGTACCACTATCTCATAATATAAGAAAAACTGACAGGGAAAAGGAAATAAAATAATGGAACCTAAACTTCCATTTCGAATGTAAAAGAAAAATAGCGTAGAAAAGAATTTAAAAAAATAAACCTAATTGTGAAATCGAAGGTTTTGATATCACAGTCGGTAGTTGTCACGCAAACTCTTTGTAAATGACCGTCGTAACGGTTGAGTTCGCAAATGAAGGAAGTGCCAACTTCCAACCCCGGTCCTGTTCCCTCGCTGTGTAACGCTACATTGAGCATAGCAGTCGTACTGAACCAGGGGGCTCCGCCGTACCGACAGTCTTTCGTTTTCGCGCTGTCCCCAGTTTCTGCCCTCTCCACACGCCTCGCTTATCTCCCATTCCTATAAAGCAAGAGGGTATCGGTATGTCACGTGACTAAATTCGGAAATGAACTCTTGAAAAAAAAAAAAAAGGTTTCAGAGTTCATTCATGACAAGCAGCAGACGTATTTGCCTAGTGTCTGTGTGCCCCGTGTTGATTTCACGTACTGGTGATTTTTTTCTCCTGATGTGGATTATATTTTGAAGTAGAAATCTATTTCGTTTGGACTTACGTTATAAGCGATTTACTTCTTCCGTGAAATATCTTGAATAATCTAGATTCTAGTTCATTCTAGATTTATATACATACATTTTGAGGTATCTATTGTCTAGAATAATTGTAATCTCTATAATCTAGATAGACTTCTTGAATCAGCCGTTTTCGAACCGTAGACCATAGGCTATAATAATAAAAATTGCTTTGGAAATCCCGCGCCTAGGCCCCAAGGACATTTTTTGTATTACTATTTTTAGATTTAGTTTGAACTGTCAGGGAAATTAAATATTTCTTAATTAAATGAGGTAAAATATTTAAGCTAGATCTAGACTATGTGTGAAAAAATGCAAAGACTAAAGAGCCCTTTTAAGACTTTAAGTTAAGGCCTTAAATTTAAAGATCTAGACTAGATCTAGACTCTATAGGGCATTCCTTTTCTACTTTAGACTCTAGTAGTCTAGGTCTAGATTTAATCTAGATTTTTTTTTATTTAGATCTAAATATATTTTAAAACTTGTTAAACTAATAGAATCTAACAAAATGGAGCTAGTTTTACATCCATTTTTCATCTGTATGTCAGTCAATACAAAAAAAAAAAAAGCTCTAGGTCTATAATTTAGATCAATATATAGGCCTATAGATCTAGATTCTAGATCTTGACTAATTCGATCTAGATCTAGATTTAGTATTTTTAGATTCTAGAAAAATTTATTGTCGACGTCTTAACTGAGTGGTGGGGTAGTTGGGGCACAGGTGCTGACTCGTTCTCAACTTCATGCCAGAAGTTGCGGCCCTCTGCCGTACTGTTTTATGAACTACGTCAACGTATCAGTATGTCTATAAATAGACGTGCGTCATGTGACCTTGTGCACACTGTCAGCAAATCTAGACATCTATGTGACTATAATGAAGTTGTAATTTCGAAGGTTGTTACTATCTAATCTGATGTATAGATTGATCTTGACCAGATGTCTTCTCTCTAGAAACAATGGTAAATTTACTTTTGAGATCTATCGATACAAACAGATTTTTTAAAATTACAAGCCTAATTTGTTTCTGTTGCCAATGGTTAAAGGTGGTATGAAGGCAGAGTTTAAAGTGCTTCAGTTGCACAACCAAGAGTCTAGTTTGAACCTTGGCAAAAGCTGTCCTGTCAGTGTCATTCTGGTTCTGGGGGTAATGTAAGCTTCGTTGTGTAAGCCACAAGACATGCTCGTGAACTGTACAGAAGTCGAGCACACAGTATGAGGCAAGATAGAACCTGCTGGATCAGTAGACTGTTGTTTAGTTGTAACAGAAAACAGTTCATTGAAAAAAAAAAGTAAAGTTCCCATTTCTGTCCTTGCGATCTATAAGGCAGATGATGTAAAGGTCATCTGCCTTCCGTGGTCCACGGTTAACAAGGATGTCATGTGGCCAGCACAACGATTAACTGCCGTTACTTTTCCCCAATGTCGGGTATCCATTAGAGCTGGGTGGCCTCTTAGAGTTACCCAAAGATCCCAAATTGAAAATCCGTCTTCACCAGGATTCGAACCCGGGACGTCCGTTCGGTAGCCAAGCGCTTTACCGCTCAGCCTCCACTTGGTAAGTTAATTGAGTTCCGTAATTTTCAACTCTATTTGGGTAAAATATTTGTATATGGCTATTGTTTTTAGACTGTTTCTTATTCTTATGGTTTATCCAGAATTTACCTGTAACAACCTCCATTGTACTCCCAAAAGTTCTTGGGTGAAAGGATATTTTAAAAAAATCATTGTTACAATAAGCAAAATGTATGCTACACTATCGGTACAAAGACGTGTCAACTATTTCGAAGAATTAACAGATGCCTACTTCTTTATCTGTTATTAGATCCTACTTTTCTTGTTTTCAATGAATTCTACAAGATCTAACCATTTACCTCCCTTGGATATTTAGCACCATTTTCTTTTACATCTCTATGACTGATGGCTGGTATCTCAAGACCTTCGGGTTAGAGGCGAGGACTATATTTCCTAGGGTCCCTGGCCGAACGACAGAGGAAACTGCCCCATATTCCTCCTTTGTACCACATCAGCCGGGTAGTTGTCTACCATAAAACTGCCCCATATTCCTCCTTTGTACCACATCAGCCGGGTAGTTGTCCACCATAAAACGGCCCCTTGCGTGTGGACAGTTGAGATTAGTGACCTGGTTGTAGGGGCTCTCTTCCATCCCCGCTAGTGCTACGGACTTTGTCTTTAAGCATTCCCCAACGACCGTTCTTTTCTGCTTCTTGGCATAATCGTCTCCTCGAACGACCATGTCCCACTGGCTCTAACGACCATGTCCACTCTGGCTCTAACGACCATGTCCACCCTGGCTCTAACGACCATGTCCACCCTGGCTCCACGTTGAGGTTGAGAAGCGTTGCCCGGGGTTGGCCCAGCATAAACTTTGCTTATGTAGATCTAAGTTTTTCTAGGTTCTTTTGTTTTAAAAAAGTACATCTCGGATAGTTTCATTATAAAGTTTTCTGTCCGATGCTCTTCATTATTTGAACAGATTGAGTGGATGTGTATATTTCGGAAGCAAGTTTTGTGCTGTTGTTTTTCTCAGTAATTGTGAGTGATTGCTATGGAGGATGGATTCTGAATGTTCGACAGCTTCGCCCCCCCCCCAATATATTTGAATGACTCAATGAAGGATAGGCCTGTCCACCCTTTGTCATCCACCCATCTTCTATTTTGTCATCCTCGCTTTCCAACACCTGGCACTGTGCCTTGTAGGAGTGCCGTTTGAGCTTCATTTATTTTTCTCCGACACGTGTTTAAAATGTGAAGTGAGCGCCGAAGACAGTGTCGTGTGGAAACATCCCGAGCTCGTGCGCGAGTGCAACATTACACGTTTAGGCCTTTTTCTTTCATGGTGTGTTTTTGGTGTTAAGTTGGTACTCCTAAAACTGTAAGCGTTAGAACACACATTTTGAGTTACAAATAGTACAAGTAATTTCATTTCAAATGGCCATAGATTTTATCAGTTTTTAGTTTGGTAAGAGTCAACGTGCTTTGTTCTGGTGAATGCTATTCTAGTGTTAGTCAAATGTTAACCCTGGCTGTAATAATTATCTCGTTTGTCTTACGGCCACGGGCCTAGAAGCAAATTAAATGCCCGTAACAAAGATATTGCACGCAGAATTATTACAATTAAGTTAATTTATCTTTTGCTTTGAAAAAAAAAGGTGAATCATTTTAATTTGACCTAGATTGCTTTGGCGCACTAGTCTCTGCGTGTGTGTGTGTTTTGGTGTAATATTTGTAAGGGTGGTTCTACCACAACTAGTCTATGCGTGTGTGTGTGTGTTTTGGTGTAATATTTGTGAGGGTGGTTCTGCTATCTGATGCTACACAGTGTATGTGTGAGCACCTGTCTTTCTTGTTCACACTTAACTCCACAAAGTATTTACCATAAAAAGTGGGTCAAAAGCTTGTGGATTTTAGACGTTGCATCTTTTCATATCTGCTCTACCATCGGGACAGCAGAGGAAGTTACTTCTGTCGTCATGGTACTTGTATGAAAAAAAAAGGGGAAGATAATAAAGGGTAAGGGTAGACATTTTTTACCACCCTTGTTTCTAAATATAACGGAAATGAATTAACATAATGTACTATTTTAGCTCGGTACTGTTAAAAATATGAACCATCCCCAATTCACTGTAATCTAATGTCCACAACAGCTCGTGAACTATGGCCCACAAGGGCCTTGAAAATAAAAACCGTTTGAGTGTATTTTCAAACTTTGTTTCGTGGTTCCTACAGAGCCTCATGTAAAGGTGCGCCACAAAAAAAAAAATCCCATGTAACAACCCTGACCTTCCCTACCTTAGAACATGCTTGTTGTCCCCACCTGTCGCACCGAGTCTGTAAGTTCTCAGTCAATTGATCTACAGGCACGACTCTATAAAGCGAGTCAAAACTGTTGGCGCGACAATGGACGAGAAAATTGTGTTTTTGTTTTGAGTATGTCTGCGCGCGTGTGCTTATGTTGTTTGCGGATCTAACGTTTTTACCCCTGTAATTTTAAATGGACCTCCAGATGTCACCTGTTCAAATGTTGGTCATATTTTGTTTTGTTTTAAGCACATTTGATACGAATACTTTTAGAATGGCCATTTGAGGCCAGCTCGACAATCTTGTGTCACCGAAACGAAGTCTGTAGAGATATGCATCAGCCGTTTTAAGTAAACAATAACACAAGAAAATAAAAAAAAAATCCTTAAAAAACAAAGCTAATCTAAGGGAAAGAACTCACAACTATGCCTCTCAATAATGTAGCGGTTATTTCCATTATTCAATATCAGAACAAAAGAATTCATTGACCAATTGGTTGATGTTTTAATTAATTCATGATTTGTTAGGTAAAATAAATAATTGTTTAAAGTTTCAACTTGATCTAAGAACGGGTATTGGAGAAATAAATTGTTTAATTATCTAAGGGGACAAAACCTTACATATTTAACCGTATCTGTGAATACTAAAGGATTAATTTCCCTTTTTGGTATCAAACAAAACTACCAGTGATTAATTGTCTAATTGTTTTTTTTCTTTTAATCATATATGTGTTGTCTATGCCAATGAATAATTGTGCTAAGTTTCAACTTCATCCGAGAATGGGTGTGGGAGAAATAACGTGTACACACTTTTAACCAGACAGACAGACAGAGTGAGTTGATGAAAGCTTTGTAAGAAGGAATGCTTCTACTCTTCTCACTTCTGTCTTCAGTTTGACCAAGGGTTGTTAGGATGACCAAGGGTTGTTAGGATGACCAAGGGTTGTTAGGATGACCAAGGGTTGTTAGGATGACCAAGGGTTGTTAGGATGACGCGGGCTCGGCTATAAGGAGCCGCCCTAAATCACGTTCGCTAGCGAGGAGTGGCTTCTGCCTTTTGTCTTTGTCTCGTAAGGATTTTAGGAATAAAACAGTCAGTAAAAATTGTATGGCTTGTAAATAAGCGTGCTTCTTCAACTGCCATGAGAATCGGCCTTTCAGATTTCTGTATGGTTCCACTGGACATAATGTCCTGGGTTCAAATGTTCTTGGTGCGTTAGAAAACAAAGGTGAATCTTTCTGTTTGACGAACAGTAAGAAATTACCAGCTCAACCATTTGGCGGCCATGGATCTGAACCGTCTTCAAAGTCCAGCTCATTATGTTAATTAAAATACAAGAGTTAAAATCATAAACGTTTGGTTACACGCTAGTCTGTGGCAAAGTTAAACTTGAACAAGCAATTCAATATCCGTGTTTTGTTAAACCCTACACAAGGTTCACAGCTGTCAAGTTTGAAAGCAATAGATGATAAATGGGAAGAGACTCGTTTACGTTTGTTTTCTTTTAAACTGTACGTTGAAAATGTTTTTCTTAAATTTTATCTCGCCCTCGCCTCTCAGCTCAGTTTTGGACTTGATTTGAAACGTTGGCATTGATCTTATAGCAGAAAACGTTGGCATTGATCTTATAGCAGAAAACGTTGGTTTGATCTTATAGCAGAAAACGTTGGTTTGATTTTATAGCAGAAAACGTTGGTTTGATCTTATAGCAGAAAACGTTGGCATTGATCTTATAGCAGAAAACGTTGGCATTGATCTTATAGCAGAAAACGTTGGCATTGATCTTATAGCAGAAAACGTTGGTTTGATCTTATAGCAGAAAACGTTGGTTTGATCTTATAGCAGAAAACGTTGGTTTTATCTTATAGCAGAAAAAGTTGGTTTGATCTTATAGCAGAAAACTTTCCTTCAAAAAAAATATTATTATAACATCTAAGCACAGACGTCCTGCAGGTCGACAGAGGATGGCAGAGGGCAGGTTTCAAACTCGGGGCCATAGTGACACCTAGTGACTTAGTCGCTCATGCCAATTAGAGAAAAATATATCAAGTCATTTATTGTTCAGCCTGATACATGAAACCCGTTCCCTGAGAAGACCATTTAAATGTAATAATTTGAAATATCAGAGAACGGTAATCCTCTATTAGACGAATTCGAAATAAAATATATGACCTTTAACCTTAAATTGTTAAAAATATTGGATTACAAACAATGAAAGTTGTTCGCGGTGATTATGATATAGTGGTGAGGGGAAGCAGTTAAACTTCTTTTTGTAGTGATATAGCTATATTTTTATTTACTTTCAACGTTGATGCTGTTTCAGTTAAATACTTCCCCAATTTATATGTATTTATATATTGTAGCCGGGAAAAAATAGATTGTATGTTATATGTTGTAGTAATTGTGTCTGCCCTACTCTTTGTCCCCCCACCCCTCCTATAAAATATCCCCATGATCCCAATTCATACGTTAATGAGCTCGTTAGCATACTCATTAGACACGCTTATTTCGGTCACATCAAGAGTCACACACGAATTAGTAGTGCGTGTCACTCGCCATTGTCTTGAGTGGTTTTGACTAGGGCTGGTTATGCTTGACACGGATACTCTCTGAGCCAAACGCAGTCATGATACAAAGTTGTAGTCTAGATGTGTACTAGGAAGACTTTGATCTTTTTATAGGCTAGGGCCAGAGACTAAAAAATATTTTAAAACAATGTTCTTCATGGATTGCATAAGAAATTAATACCTGTGATCTATCTATCTATCTATCTATCTATCTATCTATCTATCTATCTATCTATCTATCTATCTATCTATCTATCTATCTATCTATCTATCTATCTATCTATCTATCTATCTATCTATCTGTTTCTCTCTCTCTCTCTCTGTCTGTCTGTCTTCTTGCCTATCTCGTCAGTTTGTAGGCCTTATGTATGTCTGTATGCGTGAACGTATGCATGCTTATCTCTGTATGTCATTAAAATATTAAACGTATCTTTAATAACTGGAAGCGATTTGAGACTTGTCATTGGCGTCGAAATTTTTATTTTGGATAATTAGAAAACATACAGAAAATAAATCTGCTTCTGTTGTCTTTTTTTGTTTTATCCTCATTTCTTATTCTTATACATGTAACAGTTAGTAGTTTAGGTTTTTTCTTTGTTGAATTTTTTTTTTTTTACCAAAATCGTCCAACGTTGTCTTTGAGGGCAGGATACGTCAATAAGTATTTTATGATGTCACTAATTATGTTTTTTTAGCATTTAGTTTTGAACATTGGGCTCTTCAAACGTGAGTTTTTGTGTGTGTGTGTGCGTGTTTTATTTCCTTTCCCTCATTGTCAATATTTGTGCTCTCTTTCGTTTCCTATTGATGAGGCAATCTTTATTTATGTCTGTTCTTTGTTCAGTCGATTGGGAGACGAGCCTTGTCCCTGTCCTGTCTCTATTTGATGAATTCAACAAACAAAAATATTTACATTCGTTTCAGAATTACTGCGTGTACGTGGCGGCAGGTTTGGGGCTGATTTGACTTTCATAAGATGAATTGTTCCATGCGAGGCCCAGGCGAGTGCCACAAACGGACTAGAAAGTCCGGGAGAGGGAAGGCTGTAATTAGACCTTCTTATCTATTCCGACGATTTCTGTAATAATTCTTTTTTTTTTTAAAGTGTGTGTGTGTGTGTAGCATTTACATAGGTCCTACAGAATTGTTGTGATTGATTCGGCTTACGTGTCTCGGTTAATTATGTCCACGCTTTGGTGTAGCGTAATATATTATTCCGTTATACGCGTGAATCTGTGTCAATCCATTCGTTCGTGTTTTTTTAAAATCGTTTATACTGCACTAAATCACTAAATCACCGAGTTTACGAGCCTATTGAGGCAACCATCGTTCAGACCAATTAAAAGACTGACTTCGTCTCAGTGTACATAACAAAATATGCGTTTTTTTTTCTAAGTAATAATTTACAATTGTTGCCCCTTTGTGGGGCCAAGATTTCCCGGACACAAAAATTATCAGTAAAAGAAATACATTTTTTTTTTTAAGGAAACATGGAGGACACTCGCGATGCTTTTTTAAAATCTTTTTCGACACACATTTTTGTCGCAGTGTTTCTCAAACAGTGGAGCGCGCTCCCTGAGACTTTAAGGCGGTCAATGCTTTTAACCTGGCACTAATCTGTTATATTTGCATTGTATAAATGACATTATTACCAATTTTCAATCATTAAACAATTATATCAAGAGACGTCATTCCATCATTGAAATTAAGTGGTTTCATACCATAATCATTAGAGGCGTCAACCAAACGTGACTCTATCCTTCTTTCTTACGCTCAGGCACCTCTGGGGAAGCTTTTAAATTCCTCTCCCCGTGGTCCTTAGCTGCCAAACTTAAATTGTTTTGGATTGTTGTGGTTGTCACAAGTAAACATTTTGAGAAACACTGTCTGATTTGATGTATCTTATCAAAGATTGCGCACATATGCGTGTGTGTGCTGTCGCTGGATGCACCCTGAGCTCCACGGATTAGCATTATCACAAGCACATTTGCATGCACATCAAGGACGAGAGAGCTGAGAGCTTTTATGTAAAACCGGAGGTACCCGCCGAGTGCTTTCCTGCCGAGTGTGTCAGATAAGAGTCTTTAGATAAGATGTATGCATGAAAAGAATAATAAATAAATAAAGATTTATTTATTCCTAAAACGTATGCTCTGTTTGTAGTAGCAGTTTTAAGGGTGGGCTTGTGAGGCGGGGATATGAACTAGTTTCGTTTCGCGCTTTCAACAAAGTTGGCGTTGTGAATCAGAGAAATGGTCAATGTACTGGTGTCAATATTTTCTTTTTTTTCATAGTGGTGTTAATCTTTTCTTTTTTCATAGTGGTGTTAATCTTTTCTTTTTCGTAGTGGTGCCAACTTTTCTTTTTCATAGTGGTGCCAACTTTTCTTTTTCATAGTGGTGTTAATCTTTTCTTTTTCATAGTGGTGCCAACTTTTCTTTTTCATAGTGGTGCCAACTTTTCTTTTTCATAGTGGTGCCAACTTTTCTTTTTCGTTGTGGTGCCAACTTTTCTTTTTCACAGTGGTGCCAACTTTTCTTTTTCACAGTGGTGCCAACTTTTCTTTTTCACAGTGGTGCCAACTTTTCTTTTTCATAGTGGTGCCAACTTTTCTTTTTCATAGTGGTGCCAACTTCTCTTTTTCGTTGTGGTGCCAACTTTTCTTTTTCACAGTGGTGCCAACTTTTCTTTTTCACAGTGGTGCCAACTTTTCTTTTTCACAGTGGTGCCAACTTTTCTTTTTCATAGTGGTGCTAACTTTTCTTTTTCGTTGTGGTGCCAACTTTTCTTTTTCATAGTGGTGCCAACTTTTCTTTTTCATAGTGGTGCCAACTTTTCTTTTTCGTTGTGGTGCCAACTTTTCTTTTTCACAGTGGTGCCAACTTTTCTTTTTCATAGTGGTGCCAACTTTTCTTTTTCATAGTGGTGCCAACTTTTCTTTTTCGTTGTGGTGCCAACTTTTCTTTTTCATAGTGGTGCCAATATTTTCTTTTTTTTCATAGTGGTGTTAATCTTTTCTTTTTTCATAGTGGTGTTAATCTTTTCTTTTTCCGTAGTGGTGTTAATCTTTTTTTTTCATAGTGGTGCCAACTTTTCTTTTTCATAGTGGTGCCAACTTTTCTTTTTCGTTGTGGTGCCAACCTTTCTTTTGTCATAGTGGTGCCAATCCTTCTTTTTCGTAGCGGTGCCAACCCTTCTTTTTCGTCTTGGAAAAAGGGGGGGGGGACAATTTCACGGGCGAGAACAATCGTTATAGAAAGCTTCAATACTGACCTGCTGCGACATCGCGACCTTTGCCATGTCCTATAGACTTAAATCACCAGAGAAAAAAAGAAGTCATTAATTCGGTTTATTCAGTTAGATTGTATGCAAATTAAATGCCACCTTCTTTTTATCTACCCTTGTGGGCGTTAAGCTAAATCAAAATTAAACGAAACACCCACAACATGTACTTGTACAGTGACATTTGAGAGGCTAAAAAAAATAAAAAAAATTGAGAGGCTAAATCTCTTGACATGTTACAACGACCTACTCCTTGAAAACTTTAAACAAAGGTTCAACTCTTTCAAGACCTAAAGAAATTGTGTTACACTATTTAAAATAGTTAGTACTTGTGAAAAAAAAGTTCAGATTTTCCTATTAATGCTTATCCCCAACCTCTGCATTAGTAGAGAGTGAACGGCTTATAGAGAAACCCGCCTGTGAAACTTCGGAACTAGTTAAACCTTGGAACTTGTCTAACTTCGGAACTAGTTAAACCTTGGAACTTGTCTAACTTCGGAACGTGGTGTGTTCAAATTATTTCGTCTGTGACGAAATGTGGGCACTTTTTTCTTTACTGAGTATTAAACACAAATAAATAAGTGGACAGCAATGTGCCACCGCTTCCTTCCCTTCCCCTAGTTATCCAAAGTGGAGGAGGGAGACATGAGGCTGGAAGTGAAGGTCAGACAAATGTTATCATTCTTGAGAATAAATTTCCACGCGAGGCGGTTTGAGCCTGGCTGCTGGAGTTTCGTTCAAGCATCGAGACTTCAGCGAGATTAGACTTGACCAAGTTGTTAATAAACGTTTGCGATAGTTGACGCGATGTTCTGGAGCATAAGATGACACAACCCCGTCTTTCTGTTGTTTTAATTTGAGAAGGCGCTCACCCATGTGCTTCCTTCTACTTCTAGACCATGTCCACTTCTCTAAGTCCTCCTTTCTGCTTCTCTGTGTCCATTCTACTCTACAAGAGTCCTACCCTCTGTCCTCTCTTCTAATTCTTCCCTTCTACTTCCCATATGTCCTGCCCTCTTTCCTCCTTTCTACACCACCCATGTCCTACCATCTAATTACTCTCTTCTATTTCTATGTACGCCCTTCTAATTCCTCCCTTCTACTGACACATGTCCTTCCCTCTACGCTGTCCTCCCCCATGCCCTACCCTCTAATTCCTCCCTTCTACTTCACCATATCCTTCCTTCTAACTCTTTTCTTCTATGTCCTCCCTTTTACTCAACTATGTTCTACCCTCTACGTCCTCATTTCTACTTGCCATGTCCTACCCTCTAAGTCCTCTCTTCTATCTCCTCCTTTTTATCCCCCCCATGACCTAGTAAGTAAAGTTTCCCTTTCAGACCTAACGATCTATGGGGCAGATGATGTTAAGGTCATCTGTTTCTATGGCCAACGGTTAACGAGCAGGGTGCAATGTGGCCAGCACAACGACCATCCGCCTTTACTTTCCCAACTAAAGTCAGGTACCCATTAGAGTTGGGTGGACTCAGGGACGCCCTAAAAATCCAGAAATTCAAAATCCCAGCCTTCACCGAGATTCGAACCCAGGATCTCAGGTTCAGAAGCCGAGCGCTTAACCACTCAGCCACATGACCTAGTAAGTCCTCTATTTTATGTCCTCCCTTCTACTTCACCATGTCCTTTCTCCTATGCCCTCTACCTCACGTCTTCTCGTTTACATGTTTACCAAACATGGCGTTGTGTCTTTGGAAAAAAAAAAGAAAAAAAAAGTTACGAACAGCGAACCTCTGACACGTAAGCACACTCTGCTGTCACCTAACGGTCTGTCATTGTCACAGCGGGGCCCTGCAATCAACATCATTACTTATGTCACTGTGTAACGGCTGTGTTGTATTTGTTCTCACCTGACGGAAATATCCACGTGATTTGTTGGTTTTCTCTCTCGGAAGTACTAGCACTAAAAACAAGCGATACGTACACACCTTATCGGCACTATGCGCGCCTCGCTTCCATAACGAGGTCAGAGTGCGTACACAAAAAACATTTCTTGGAAGACAAGAAGAAATAGAACAAACAAACCGTACATGCTTCTTAATAGAAGACCATCAAATCTGTTAGCAGTGATGCTCAAGCTAAGACCCGCGGGTGATGTCCAGCCTGTGACGCGGTGCTGTCCGGCCCGATCGTGAAGTGTCCGTAAAGGATCGAGATTAGTCCCCTTTACCAGGTATGAGGGATTACCTCTTCGCCGACATTTCTGTCTGGAGACCCCATCAACTAACTGATCATGTCATCGCATCCTTTTTTTTTTTAATGGGACACGTCTTCTTGTGCCAATGTCGTATGCGAAGGCCGTATGTCCCCCCCCGTTGGGGAACTGTGTGGCGGATGGGACAACGAGCCTTTCTTCCACCTTCACCTCGTACAATTGCATTCGTTGGATCAGACCGTGGTAGCCAACTGGAGGCAGCGTGCGTTACTCGTTATTAGCCTATCCGTTTCCCCTAACTGACGTTTCTATGGAGGCGCCATGATGAGTCTACAGAGCTGGAATCCTCCGATGTCCGCCCCTAGAAATTCCTGCCTTGTCTATTGAAGCCTCTGACTCTAAGGTACTGATTAGGCCCATACGTCTAAAATTGAAATTTCCCACTGGCAGGTAGGACGACATTGTTTTAGAGAATAAAATAGCCATTTGCAGCCCATAAAATACCATAAAATCCCTCTCGATACATCATTGGCATCATCCATCTTATAATTATGTAATTAAATGCTCCAGTGCTATAATCTTATTCTTTTGTACTTGAGCTCGAAATAAAGGCATTAATGTCTCTCTCTGTCTTCTTGTCTCTCTCTCTCTGTCTCTCTCTGTTTGTGTGTGTGTCTCTCTCTCCCTCTCTGTCTGTCTGTCTCTCTTAAATAAAATCTTCCACTTGTGAGCAGTTCAGGAGTTGACCATTGCGATGTATTATTAGTTATGACATTTAGGGAGGAAAGCAATAATCTCTTGCTGGTGTAGATGTTTAACCCGCGCTTGAGACCTGGCCCTGATGAGTGATTGTGCCGACGGATGTAATCGCTATTAGATTTGTGAATGTCATGTGAAAGAATACATTTGTGTAAAAGGAGTTGTGGCGTCAACGACATTTAATTAATCATCAGGGAATCTGGGTTTGGAGGTTGGCACGAGGAGCTTTTTGACCCATGTATTTGTCATCTTATGAACGCATTGATAAATGCCCAATGCCCTACATCACTGAGAAATTATTTTTCGTATTTCATTAATTCCCTCATCAAATTCTTATAATTTGTTGTCACTGCATACATTTTTTCAAGTATTCATAACAGGTTTGAAGTCTGTGCATATGTCCAACATATTCTCTCATGTTTCAGAAGTATGTGGTTTGTGTAACAAAGTGACGCTATTGTTCAACATTTTGCACACCGGCCAAAACGAGGCTGATTGTGTAGAGATACAGATCTTAGTCTGTGTCTTGTTGTGTGTCATAAGATTACACCAGAACTCTATACAGGGTCGTATTGATTGGCGTTTATCTATTTTAGGTAACGTAATCCACACATAACTCTCTCTCTCCCCACTCTGTTTTTCTTAGCCTTTATGTTGCAGGGTTTCTTCCCCTTATTGTCAACTATTCTCAAACTAATTTTCTTAGATATAAAATTGTGTACACCATGACAATATTGCTGTATCGCAGTATACGGCATGCGATTATTATAACTGATTTTCTTTTATCCTAGTGGGACATTTTAAAAAAGAAACACTCACATTACTCACTTAGACTAATAAGCATGGCTTTTTCTCTTGTTTGTTTTAGAATTTTTAAAAAATAGTATTCCTAGTTTAATTTTTTTTAATACTCTTGGGAAAAAAGAGTATTCAATGATATTGAAGCCCTCACTGCCCCTCAGTAACTTATTTCTCCCCCCAAAGTTGATACGACTTTGAGTAAGTCAACTGATTCGGTGCAGGCCCACCGCCAGAAATATTTGGACCCGCAGACAAAGTGGGTACGTGTGGGCACCTCTGCCTCCACCCCCACGCGCCAAAAACATTCACATGCGTATAAACACAATGCATAAAAAAGCGTGAAGATGCCCCACCCCCCTTTCTGTCGGCTGGACCTGTTGGCCCTCCTCCTCCCAGGCCGCGGTCCTGTCGGTAACGAGTACGTTTCTGACTTTCCCCCTAGCTAAGTGAAAAGAAAGTCTCTCGAGATGTTCAATGCCACAGACATTTCTGAAGCGATGTTTAAAAAATAAAAGCTACCCCCCCCCCATCTGGTGTTCTCCTTGCAATGCCTCCTTCTCATCGCCACCCCCCCCCCCCTCTCCTTTTTACGTTATGTGAATCCCTAGCACTTAGCGTTAACATGTCACGTTTAATTTAAACCACAAAGGGACGCTATCCCAGTGTAATGACGCAACTACTCTCTCCTTAGCTCGGGTGAAGACATTCCCTGCCCTTGTCTGTATAATCTATGCACACATCTTTCCCCTTTCTATTTTGTTTAAATTAAAGAAAGGGTTTGACCTTATAACACACACCTATAGGCTCAAACAGACCGCTATTTCTTCAAACTACAACGGCCACATCTGCCCTCGATCAAGTACACAAATGAAAGGAATGTGGTAAACAATAATCCTTTCGCCAATTTCTTTTGTTGAACGCTGAAAGGGTCGTTGATGTAAAAACCTTTTGATCGCAGGTTTGAGCAGGTAAAGATGACTAGATTTACGGGCTCAGCACATTGCACTGCAAGATTCAGGATAAGCTGTAGGATACAGGATATATTGTGGGACTCAGGATACCCCTGTAAGGACAGAGAACCATTTTATTTGATGTCTTAAACCAGGACACTGACTTAGTAGGCCTCACCTCTCCCTTTCAAAATTAAAAGTTTTAACAACTCGCAAAATTTATTGAAGTCACGCTCGTCTTTTTTTTGTTCAGAATGCGGAATATGTTTTCATACAAGTGTTCTTAAAGTTTGCTGTTATTTATTCAAATATTCCCCAACCACAATTTAAACAAAAAATACATTTTTAATTGGATTTGAGTTCTTCGTATCAACATCTTCAGACTCACAAATACATGCTATCTAGCTGACCAGGAAACGATCCTCAATTTTTAATGTTACAACTTTTTCAATGACCTTGAATAGTAATTAATGTATTTGCAATAAAACTTTTTTTTTTTTCGATTATACAAAAATTTAAATATATTTGAATTATATATTTTTTTTAAGTTTTACATTTCTATGCGTATAGAAACATGTATACATGCTAATATAACGTTTTCTTTAATTCGTGTATTAAGAATGGCCAACTCCTATTTAAAATGTTTTGAATCCAAGTGGGCTGCCAGTGGCGCCGTGCAATGACTTAAGAACCTCTGTTTTTATAGTCTTAACTTTGATACTACACTTCTGACATGTGCTGCCTCGTTCACTGTTTATGAAAAAAAACAACAACATACAAACAACCTGAATACAACATTTAATCTCCAAGATGATCCCAGCCCGTAAGTCGACTCGTGGTCATCCCGAGTGACAGTCTTTTTGTGTTTTAGTTGATTTCTCCTCTTTATCAGATCGTGAGTGACGTCAGGGGCCACCACTCGAGCCTATGTGGTACATGTATTAATACCTTGTGGTGCGTGTGTGTGCGTGTTTGATTCACGCGTGCCGTGACCTCCTTTTGTGACACGATCAGTGTTATTATTTGGCATAACGTAGGGACTACACATTTTATTGCCTTATAGAGCCGACAGGAAATCTAAGTATGTAATTTCATTTGTTTGTTTTCTTATTTAAATTTCCTAGAGTTTTTCTGTATCATAAATTTTTTAACCCCCCCCCCCTTCCCCTGCCCATTTGAGAGGGTCAAACGCAGACTGAAATTCAGCGTAACGGTTGACTGAACCTGGGGCTTTGCCTACAGCCTTAACAACGATGTATTGTACAATTAATGTGTATATGTACCGACACAGGACATTTCTAATTCATGTTGGATAATTCATTGGAAAACCTGAGTGATGACAATTAAGTTAGTTAACAACGGATTCCTTTATACTGTGGACAGCACTCGGGAACAGTTTGAGGTTTTATTGAAGTTGTTAGTTCTGGCCGGGAGAAGGAGCTATTTGGAATAGGATTGGAAGAGATTCGCTATCGGAACGGAAAGGGGGAGGCTCCTGTTGGACTGTAGCTCGAGCCCCTGGCTGACCGAAGATGGACGTGGACGATGAGAAGATAGTGACTCACGTCTACGGCCTGCACAGCGACTCAGACTCGGACAGCAGCGACTACCCCTACGTGGACGCGCCAACTGATGGGTAGGTATTTGTGAAGAAATAGTGTATGTGTCAGTGTGTGTGTGTGTCTTGAAAGTGTTTCCAAGAAGACAAAGCTCATAATATATATATTATTATATATTATATATATATATATATATACTAGCCTGGCATTACCCGCGGCCTGCGGGTCTAAGTTTGTGTTTACTAATGTAGCGGATTGGATTTAGATGTATGTTAAAGTTAGCTAATGATCCTTTCACGTTATTTCACTTTCGCTACGAAAATAAAATTAGTTTTGCGAACATGGGTTTACCCGAAGTCGATACATTCTTATCTATTAAAAACGAAAAGAGCGATAGCTTTGTTAAATGAATGGGATTATAAAGTGAACAATTAAACGAAATAATTTTTAGTACGCGATTCATGAATGAATATAGATCTAGGCCTATCTCAACTCGGCTTCGCAGCTTTCGTAAACGAATGTAGCTTTAGAAAACCAAATTTGAATGTTTATTTGATCAAAATATGAAATGAATGGACTTTAATTAATATGTTAAGTGTTAAAGTATAAAACTATCTGTGCGAAGAGAAGTTTTATCATCTTAGAGTTGAATTAGAGTTTTAGATCTAGGGATGGGATTATAAAGTAAACAATTAAACGAATTAATATTTAGTACGCGATTCATTACGGAATTGTCTAATGAATGTTCGTCAGGAAATCTGTAATCACAGATATAAGGAACTAATTAATGTAAAAAATGCTTTTGAAACACAAAATTGAAGGTTAATTTTATTATATAATGAAATCAATGGATCTTCTTTTGTCTTTTCATGTGTCAAAGTAAAAAACTATCTGCGCAAAGTGTATTTCTTAAAATTAGATCTAGGTCTAAATCCTTTCTATCTTTTCTCATGTCAACATTGTAGACATGGCCTAGATCCATAAAATACTATAGCTGTAATAGAGTCGGACCACTTTATTTTTTTTTGAGGGTCTTAAATTTGTTTTAGGGCTACAATACATACACTACGGTCTAAGTTGGTACCCAAGGAACATTCCTGCCTAGTTTTATCAAGATTGGTCAAGCGGTTTTGATGTCTATAAGTAACATCCATCCATCCATCCATCCATCCATACATACATACATACATACATACACCTCACATTCTACTTTATAATATATATATATATATATATCGTTGCCAAAAGAAATCATCATAATGCAATGTCAACAAAAAAACGTGAATCATTATGTTGTGTGAATCATTATGTTGTGAATCATTATGTTGTGAATCATTATGGTGTGTGAATCATTGTGTTATGCGAATTTTTCAGTCATGCGCAAGTTTTGTTGAAAATTAAAACAAAATCATCATAATTTTTCAGTACCAAATGGTAACACTTCTAAAACACAAATACATACACTACGGTCTAAGTTGGTACCCAAGGAACATTCCTGCCTAGTTTTATCAAGATTGGTCAAGCGGTTTTGATGTCTATAAGTAACATCCATCCATCCATCCATCCATCCATACATACATACATACATACATACCTACATACATACATACACCTCACATTCTACTTTATAATATATATATATATATATATCGTTGCCAAAAGAAATCATCATAATGCAATGTCAACAAAAAAACGTGAATCATTATGTTGTGTGAATCATTATGTTGTGAATCATTATGTTGTGTGAATCATTGTGTTATGCGAATTTTTCAGTCATGCGCAAGTTTTGTTGAAAATTAAAACAAAATCATCATAATTTTTCAGTACCAAATGGTAACACTTCTAAAACACATAAATACATATCTGAAAAAAAGAAGAAAGAGAGAAAGAAAGAGAGAGAGTGAGAGAGTAGATCTCAAACAGGAGAAGAGACATAATACAAAAGAGAGAGACGTTTGGGAATAGCATGAATTTTATGACCTAGTTTCTGGAGGACACTTTCTTATGCTGAAGAATTTCTTACCAGATTTTTCCAAAAATTATTTTCAAAAAAAAATAAAAAAAATAAAATAAAAATAATCCCTTGGCTAATAAAATCCCCTCATGGATGTTCCATAGCTCTGTTTATAAATTTCTGTCTAGAGATTTATATTTCAGAGCTGGGTTTTTATTTCAATGGCCTTCTGTAAGATAAAAAAAATGATATTAAGACATTCGCATTTCTGTTCTAAAAGAATAAGCCCAGAAAAAGACATTTTTACAAAGATTATATCAACTCACTCTGTCTGTCTGTCTTTCTGTCAGATAAAAAGTTTTGGACATGTTTTTTTCCTCCCTTTTCCCATTCGGGCACAAAATGGCCTTAATTGTGCCGATGTGCCAAAAAATGTAACCAATTAGTTAATCAATAAGTTCGATTTTTTTATATAGCTGAAGGAGAGCTAAACCCTACCATTTTCAGCTAAATGGAAGTAATTAGCGGTTCTTTCCCTTAGATAAGCATTGTTTTTAAAAAAGTAATCTTTTTTTTTTCTTTTGCTTGTTTTTTTTTTAAATTCTTCTTCTTCATCGTTCTCATTGTTATGTTGGAGTGTTCATATGACTAGACCAATACATGAGATGAACTGCGCAGTGGTTTCCAAATCAGGAAGCTCTCCATATAGTTTTCTTTCTATTGGGGTGATTTGGGGCCAATGTCTTATACGGGCCTCTTGGTAGAAAGAGCAGTTTTGGAGGACGTGGTCGGCATTTTCTGGTGATACTCCACATGGGCAGATTTCACTGGTTCCAATTTTGAGCTTCCGGAACATGTGTTGTCGCATTCTGTTGTGTCCGGTCCTGAGTCGAAAGATTAGACGTTGGTCTTGTCGGGATAGCTTATAGTAAGCATCATCTTTCTTGTGATTTGGATGGGAGCTCGTCCATTTCTCATTTATTTTATCTACAATTAATTTCTTCATTTCTTCTGAATAGAGTGCAGAGTTTACTTGTGAGTTTGTTCTCCCACTCTTGGCGAGTGTGTCAGCCTTCTCATTTCCTGCTAGTTGTATGTGAGCTGGTATCCATTGAATAACAGTTTTTTTGCTGTTGTGGTTGAGCTTTGTGAGTGCTGTTCTGAGGTTTTTAATATAAGGGGAATCAGAGTTTTGCAGGCTTTGGAGGGTTGTTTTTGCGTCTGTTAGAAAGACAATCTGACTGTGAGGGGAACTTGGATGATTTGCTAGCATGGTAGCAGCTAGTGCTAGTGCTTCCCTTTCTGCTCTGTGACTGTCAGAGAGCTCTCCAGTTGCAAAGGATTTTTCTAGTTTTCCTCCATCTGGCCATTCGATAAGTATTCCAGCTCCTCCATTTGTGGTGGCTTTATGGGATGAGCCATCCGTGTAAACTCTGATCCACTGATTGCTAGGGTAATTGGTATGTAGAAAACAGTTCACTATTTCCTTGAGCTCTGTTGGTCTGTAATCAGATTTTCTTTTTATGTTTTCAATATGGTCCCTTATAGTAGGAAGAGGGCTTTCGTCCCAGGGTGGAGATTCATTATAGTGTATCGAGGATTCCAGAGTAATTTTTTCAAGTTGGTGTTTCTTTTTTAGGTTTAGAGATTCCTGTATGAAATTGGTCCTTTTGAGACGTTTTTTTGTGCCAGTTTTGTGGATTTTTGTTCTGAGTGGGTGCCTCTCCAAGGTTTCCAATTTAGTGAATTGGGAAAGGATTTTTATTTCTCTTCTTTCATCCAGAGAGATCAGGGCAGCGGTTTCCTCCATAGCTCTTATGGGTGTTGTTTTGATTGCTCCTGTCATTATCCTTAGACCAATATTTTGAACCTTGTCTATTTTTCTTAGGTTGGTTTGGGCTGCTGAGCCCCATGCTGTGGCACCATATTCTAGTACAGGTCTTACATAACTGGTATAGGTCTTTTTCAGGATGTTGTGATTAGCTCCCCAATCTGTGCCAGCTAATTTTTTCAAGAGGGATAGTCTCTCATTTTTTTAAATGTATGCTTCGATTTTGTTTCACAAGATATGGAAAATCTAAAAAAAAAAAGATGAAATGGTTTGCCTGGTTTCCAGTACGTATTTTCAAATCAACGGATCAATGTCGTCCTTTGCAGCTGCTGCTGCACTTTGGCTCAGTATAAACTGAATTACAGCGCACATTTAAAGGATAATGTGAAACATTTTGAAATAGAAAATACAAGCAAGCAAATTAAAAAAAAATCTTTGTTTTTAAAAACAAAGCTTATCTGAGAGGGAAAAAAAAACGCAAATTCGCTGCCATTATCTCAATACTCCAGGAATAAGCTCCCATTTTTCTATATAAAACAAAATTAATTAATTGCCACTAAATTTTTTTTTTTTGTTATGATTATTTTCGCTGAAGTAATTATAGTGGACCATTAACTATGTATGAACACCATAATGAAGTGCAAATGGGCGCATTAACTGATTTGTTGCTGTTGAGAGCCAACATTCCCCAGTTCTCACTGTGCCGTGAATACACTTAAAGTTTACATTGGGTATGAGTGTGTTTAAGTTGACGATTGTTCACATTCTTGCATTGCGACTCTTATTTTTCATTGGAGAGTTTCACACCTGGGGGCAAATCCACAAATCGCAAGCTTTTTGGTGTATCCGCTGTACGGACTACGGAAGTAGTAAGAAGCGAAGTCTTTTAATAAACAGTTTTTTTTCCACTTCCGGCACTTTAGAATGAAATATTTTTCAAAGCTCTTTTGTTTGTAGGGCAAGGTCATTTTTATTATTTGGCTGGCAACATTGACCTTGCAATATGTCGTCCTTGACATTGTCTATCTTTTGTATTTATTTCAAAATTTATCCGAATCTTCCTCTTTTCATTTTTTTCTTTATGTTCCAATACATTGTCACTATATACCTTTATTTTCTTTTTTCCCTTCTTACTGAATTTGTATTGCTTAAAGCAGGGGTGGGCAACCTTTTTCTACCGAGGGCCGCATTAAAAAAAATTGGCGGGCCGCATAATTATTTGTTTTTACTCCCAATTGAGGAATTACAACAACAATTAGCAATTTCTTGAACTAATTTTACGAATATTTTTTTAAATTTTTTTATTATCTTTTTACATCACAACATCTCACCACAAATGTACAATTGTATTTAATGTGATGCATTTAACTGTTTACATCCGTGCATCTGTAACTGTAGAACTAGGTTACTAGTTGTTTTGTTCTTGCGACTGCTGTCAAATTACAGTCAGTGAGCATCGACCTATTCTAACACTTCATAATTTTCAAACAAACGAAATAAAGCGTGTTCACAGATGAATTAGGTTCCGAATAATGTGAAAGCTTCGCAGCAATGTTTTCTAAGTATGGTTATCTTAAGTCGTAAGATTCTGGCAGTCATGAAACTTCTGTGGTGGAACTAACTGGAATTTTTCTTTCATGTCATATTTTGCTTGGAGGTATGTCTTCTGGAGCTAAATCAGCTTCTGCATTAAATGGTGAGCTGATGGTATTGAAAACTAGTTCCAAGTTCTTGACGTCTTAAAATATGCTTTCAAATTCCAATATCAAGGAATCCAAATAAGTCTTGTAATTTCATCCATTTCACTAGAAATAGTTTCACCTTTTGGCTAAGGAAAATGATAAGACCCGATTTCACTCGCTGGCTCGAGAAGTGGAATAACTTTGTTTGAAAAGATTTAAGATGCACATACATTTCATTTGCAAACAAAATATTGCAATCTTTCCGATGATAAACAATAAGTCTGTCTTCAACTATTCATTAGAAATTTTTGTAACAATGAACCTAACTATTTCCTTGAGATTCCATATTCTTCTAGGCCAGCGGATACTACTGTGTTACCGAACATCGGAATGTTTTGTTCCAAATCTTGAAGTACTTCTCGGAACTGCCAGTCATGGCCGGTAGATAATTGTAGGCCATTGGCAAAGTGAATTTGGTGGCCTCAAATAAAATTTAAAAAAAAGCGATAATAGTAAAATTATTCAATTTATTAAAAACATATTGTACTTCAATAATAACATTGATGACAAGATTCGCTATTTCTTTATTAAAATAATAACACGGTTGTTAGTGCAAGAGCCTCACCAATTGGGGACCCTAAGCAGTTTGTCAATGCCTAAGGCTGGCCCTGTGCCTATAATTAGATCATTGAGAAATCAATTCCAACAATATATTTGATATTCAATGCTTTATTTTATTAAAAAAGCCTGTTTTTTTTAGTCACAGCACCAGCTCCATTAGTTGTTACACTTGGCATCTTGTATACGCCGACCTAACACTTTCAACACAGTTTTTGATAGAATTGAATAAATACTGGCTTGTGTTTGTCTTTGACTGAATGTTTCGAAATATTGCCATTTTCGTTTACTTGAAACTTTTTAGAATGACGTTTAAAGACAATGTTTATTTAGCCACATCAAGATAAGTGATAAGAATCAAAAGTTTCAATAATTTCTGGATCTAATGATATTTACAATTATTTATTTAAATATATTTGCATTTTTATATGCATCATGTGTGGGAACACATGATTTCTTTAGGCGTCGGCGGGCCGCATAAAACACGTCGGCGGGCCACATGTGGCCCGCGGGCCGTAATTTGCCCACCCCTGGCTTAAAGAACGTTAAAATGACTTAAAAATAAAAGGGTAAACAAAGGGAGTGAACTTTCAGTGTATTTCCTAAACAAACCATCAAAGGATGTTTGTGGAATTTAAAAACAAAAGGTGAAATATCAAACTTTTAAGCGAGAACAAAATATTAATCTCGAGCGCAGGGCTGAGTGACAATGAGCTAAATAAAGGATCTCAATTGAATCTCTCTTTAAAAAACGTGATTCTAATTGACCCAATTTCATTGAAGAACCATAGACAATTCCCAATTCATAACAGAAAAATAACTTGAAATACAATTTTTCCAAATATCCAGAATTTAGATTGCCGATCGATTCTTTGTTAATTAACAATACCTGCTAGTACAACCTTTGCTTTTCAAAATGAAAACTAATTTTAAAATATTTAAGAAATACAATGGGTCAAAAGAATTTCATGTGTGATACTTTCAAACATGGCAGCAGAAATCCATATAGCTCGTCCATAGTGATTCGATGATGATCAGATATAGGCCGAGCTTCTAAGATAAATTACGATACTATTATCAAGTCATTGGACATTTACAGCATTTATAGACGGATATTAAAGAGGGTTGAACTTGTTGTAAGGGCTTGCCCCACAACACCATATATAACAACTGATGGTGATTGTGTCTGAATAGTCATATACTAATATTATTATTATCATAAACTCTAATGGGGGCGTTGTTGCTAATCAGTAAGACGCTTGACTTCCGATTCGAGGGGGGGGGGTCTCGATTTTTAATCCGGGTGAAGAGATTTTGAATGTAGGGACGCCTCTGAGTGCACCCTACCCTAATGAGTACTTGACACCTTGGTGGGAAGTAAAGGCAGTTGGTCGTTGTGCTGGCCACATGACACCCAGCTCGTTAAATCTCGGTCACAGAAACGAATTACCTTTACATCATCTGGCCACGATAGGTCTGAAAGTGGTACCTTTACTTTTACTATGACACGAATATTTAGACGAGTTTCCTCCGAGGTGTGACAAGTACAAAGTAAGCTGCTGCCTTACTCCCACACCCACCCTACTCAGTATTGATAGGATTAAGGGGATCTGTTTCGTGTAGCCAAGTAGAAATGCTGTGACTTTTATATTTCAACTTTGGATAATTTTTTTTTTTTAACTTTCTGATATATCACTTATGTGTTTAATCAACTTTTTTTGTCTGGATTTTTTTTTATTTCAGTACTGAAGAGATTACATTGCCAACAACACATAAGACACTAACATAAGTTTAGGGTTTACACAACAGTTCACGTTAAAATTGTTCATAACCTGTCCAAACTTGACGATAACTGGGTTGTCCATTGTCCTGTGCTGTAGACAAACGAAGTTATTGGGATTCTTTCGGAAGGATCTGTCCTTATTTCCTATGGAAGCCCAAAGGTTCCAAGACGTTTAAATTTCTTTGATATTTAACAATATACACTCTGTATAAGAGGCTTACAGACCTGTGCTTAAGTACTTCGGATCTATGATATTTTGCAAGTTTCTATAGACTTGAATAATTAGGTTGACAGTTTTATTTATCCAAACCTTCACTACATTCTGACACTTGACTCGACATGCTCGAGTGCACTTTTATCGTCAGGTCAAAATTTGTGTACTGTGACACACCGTAACAGTGACAAACTACTTTCTAACCTTTTGGATGCTGCCAGTGTCACATCCTCCAACCCGCTTCAC
Organism: Biomphalaria glabrata; assembly: GCF_947242115.1. Classification (NCBI taxonomy): domain Eukaryota; kingdom Metazoa; phylum Mollusca; class Gastropoda; family Planorbidae; genus Biomphalaria; species Biomphalaria glabrata. Next base: position 21,387,311 of record NC_074727.1, read on the forward strand.
CGGTCTAGCCCCTTTCGTGACGCATTTAACTGACCTCTTCAATTTTGTTGTGTCCACAGAAACGCACCTGTGAAATACTTTACGCATGAGCTGTCCTTCAGGGGGAGACTTCGGAGGTTCTTTATAAGAAACTCGACCACACGTAAGTGATGGGATGAAAGTGACGTCTGTGTATCTAGTCGGAAAGTGAGAGGTGCCTGTGTGTGCGTGTCGCAAGATGTTTGGAACGAGTGTTGTGTGGGTGTTATGTGGGTGCATGTTGGGGCGTGGGGGAATGTCTCATGGGTCTGAGTCTTCAGCGTATATAACATACTAACACAGTGCTGAATTGACCTACAGGCAACATACGCTTAAAGTTAATGTCACTACTTGTTTCCAGGGATATTTTAAATCGCTTCTGTTAGTGCATGATGGGGTAATAAAAGCATGCGCGTGCGAAGAAGCGTGTGCGTATGACATGTTTGATGGGGTAATCGGAAAGGCCGATTTATAATGTGTGTTTGGAGGGGTTTTGAGATTGAGGGGTTCAATGGGGCAACAATTTATGTAGTGCGGCTGCACTGGTTGGACGTGCTGTTTGGTGATAATTTTATGTTACGCGGGCCGTGGTGGGCCATGTTAAGTGTGGGGCAATTTGTGCTATGATCATTTAGTTGCTTATGTGGATTTTGGGGGAGGCAGTGAAGGAGAAGAGTAAGGCAATGCACACGGAGATAAATGTATGTTTTCTCTTGGGTGAAAATGTGTGTTTTCTCTTGGGTGAAAATGTATGTTTTCTCTTGGGTGAAAATGTATGTTGTCTCTTGGGTGAAAATGTATGTTTTCTCTTGGGTGAATATGTTTTTTTTCTCTTGGGTGAAAATGTATGTTGTCTCTTGGGTGAAAATGTATGTTTTCTCTTGGGTGAATATGTTTTTTTTCTCTTGGGTGAAAATGTATGTTTTCTCTTGGGTGAAAATGTAGGTTTTCTCTTGGGTGAAAATTTATGTTTTCTCTTGGGTGAAAATTTATGTTTTCTCTTGGTTTTCTCTTGGGTGAAAATGTATGTTTTCTCTTGGGTGAATATGTTTTTTTTCTCTTGGGTGAAAATGTATGTTTTCTCTTGGGTGAAAATGTAGGTTTTCTCTTGGGTGAAAATTTATGTTTTCTCTTGGTTTTCTCTTGGGTGAAAATGTATGTTTTCTCTTGGGTGAAAATGTACGTTTTCTCTTGGGTGAAAATGTATGTTTTGTCTTGTGCGACTCATGATGGACAATGCCCTCGCTCATGTGTTGGGGACAACACATACGTAATAGTCAATGAGGTCACGGTTGGGGCAATATGAACGACAGCAGAAACAAAAAGATCATAGAAAAGTTGTTTGATCTCACGCCTTTTATGAATTGATATTCCACTAGTGCTTGAAGACACATTCTACATTCATATGCCACTTTGAGCGACGTTTAAGGATGGCATTAACCTGCGCATGGTATCACTTATAAGCACTTAGGGTCGAGGCCTTGCAGTATCTTATGCTCCCATGCTTCCATCATATGAATATCTTTGTTGTGCCAGTTTGTACTGTTTCTGTAATGGCTACCATTAATGTGGGTCTAAGTGATGAAACAGATCATGTTTAATGTGTGTTATCAGGGCCGGATTTTGACTTGATAAGGCCTTAACTTTTTGAGATATGGGGCTCCTTGTAATCAATATAATTAATTAATTAATTAATAATCAATTTTTCTTTACTCTTTCATCAAAACGATCACTGGAAACAGTTTTGGGGGCCCACAGGCAAGTAGGGGCCCTAAGCTATAGCTATATGTTGCCTGCAGGTAAATCCAACACTGTTCTATAGTGTTATATTCGCTGAAAGTGTATTCACGTTTTTTCCTAATTGAGTTAAACAATTTTAAACAAAAACTTTAAATGGTGTCTCAATCTCAGTGTTAAGAGTAAAGAGATTTTTTTTTTAAAGGTTAAACTTTATTGGGTGACAAAATAAGTAAAGGCTAGAGTTCAAGGCCATAGGATTTAAGAGAGGGACCTGTTCATTTTATTTTCTCTGCAGTTTGCCAGTGTATTGACTATTTCTCAACCTTTGTAAAGATGGCCTAGTGATGGCCTAGTCTACCTTAAAGATAAAGGAGCATAAAAAGTAAATCTCTTTATTGAACAGCGGTGGCTCACAACAGGGCGGGGGGTGGAGTTGGGAAAACTACGTTAACAGAATATGCCATTAGTTTAATTGTGGTTGGGAGTGAAGGCGGTGGGAGGGTGTCTCCTTATCACACCTCCCTCCCCCCCCTTTTTTTTTTAAACTGCATCGGAGAGTTCAAGCTTCTATAGAGTAGAACATCTGTAGAAATTAGTATGGCTTGACACACAAGACATGCCTCTTGAAGCAGCTCTTTTTAATGGCTTTCTTGAGTGTGTTATGTACACTGCATGGGATGACACACCAAATGGCAGGACGTACTACACAACATGGGACACTACACGACATGGAGCACTACATGACATGACACTTTACATGACATGACACTCTACATGCCATAGCAATGTATGAGAGACTAAAAGGGATGGCCCTACATAACATTATACACCTATTTTGTAATGCTCTTCGTGTTCTTGACACACTACATGGCATGACACAACACATAGTGTGACACTATATGTTATGATGACTTACATGGGATGACACTACATGTCATGCTAGACAACATTGGATAACGCCATGATAAACAACATGGGGTGACATACACTCTAAATGTCATGACAGATATCATGGGATGACACTCTACATATCATAACAAACTACATGGCATGACACACTACGTCTCATAATGCTCTACATGGCATGACACTCAAACACAATGAACTCTTTCTTCTTAGGATACTTCAGGACTGGATGTGTTAACAAGGTTCCACTTTGTGGCTTACATAATGGTTAACTTCTTACACAGTGTTTCTCAACTTGTGTTTCTTAGCCCACTGGTGATTCACATGTATCTAGCTGAGCTTGCTCTTATGTTTGTGGGTAGATTCATTTCAAGCCCTGTCTGAGGGAACATCATATTTGAGTGGCTTATTAAGTCTTTGTAAATCTGTTTTTTTTTCATCATTGTAAAAATCCAAAATGGAAGATCAAATCAATATATATATAATATAACTCTTTGAAAGAAGTTGTGTGTTCAAATTCTCAAAACCAAAGTTTCCATTGAATTTCAAGGGACAGTTTTGTTAATGTTTTATATCAAACTCCTTAAACACATTATTCAAAAAAATCATCTCATTTGTGTACTAATAAGTGTAAACCAAGGATTTAATAGTCATTTTAATAATTTAATAAGTCACTGATTACTATGCATGACAAGTTTGAGAAATGAAATGTGTAGGACATAATTATCTTCTTTTTTGAAGTAACATTTGTAATTTATATAAATTTTTTTTTTAAAGTTTACATATAGTTGCTGTAAATATAAACACTGTCCTACTCAAATCATTATTACCACAAAATATTTACATTTAAATGGAGTCTCATTGCGATAAGTGGTCCCTGTCTAACAAAGGTTTGAGAACCAACACTCAAATGACTTATTAAGTTTTGAGTCAGGAACTTCACCTTCAAGACTTTGTCTACTTAAAAAGTTTCTCAAATCTTAAAAAGTTTCTCAAATCTTAAGTGGAAATCTTGTGATTTGAGATCTGCTACCTGTGAGAGTCAAGTGTCTAAGAATGAGCTGTGATATAGAGTGCATGAATCTGTGACCTGGAGTGAAGTGTTTAGTCATTAAGCCATCTCTCCTCTCTATCAGATTTGTTATTTAAGTATCTGATGTTTCTTCTTCAGAAATAAATTTAGATGGCAGTGGACATGGTTTGAACTCAGGACCATTGTGATGACCATCTGAAACACATACCAAATAACCAGGTAGTATTACTCATACAGTGGCGCAGTGGCTGAGTAGTAAAGCGCTTGGCTTCTGAACCGGTGGTCTCGGGTTCAAATCCTGATGAAGACCATGATTTTTAATTTCGGGATCTTTATATTGCCTTTGAGTCCACCCAGCTCTGTTGGGTACCTGACATTAGTTGGGGGAAAGTAAAGGTGGTTGGTCGTTGTGCTGGCCACATGGCACACTCGTTAACTGTAGACCACAGGAACAGATGACCTTTACATCATCTGCCCTTTAGACCACAAGGTTTGAAAGGGGAACTTTATCTTTTTTTTTTATTACTCTTACAATATCCTGGTTTAACTTCTTCATCTACATATTTGTTATTTCCCACAGGTTTGGCTTGCACTTTTTTTGACTTAGCCTTGAAGACGTTGATCTGTGTTATCTATGTCACACGAGTGTCACTGGACAATGTCAAGGACTATGAATGGTAAGTGGCCTCCAAAATGTGTCACTTTTCTACATGACAGACCTATCCTTGTTGTCCAGAGTACTTAAGGAAAATCACTTGTGTCACACCTTTTGTGTTAGAGATAAAGTCACATCATCTTTGCTGTTACAATAAAATTTAAAAACCAGACTCGTAATCCAAATAAATATCTAAGCCTTGCATGTACTTGATTTTAGTGAATGTATTAAAAAAAAGAGTTAAGCTAAGAACTCAATGATTATAAACATTCTACTTATTTTTCTTGTCTTGTCTACAGCTTAACTCAAAATCTTGTTTCTGAATCTTGTATGCAACAAACTTTAATACTAAATGGATTGTAAAACCGCAGAAATATTTTTTTTTGAGTTAAATTTTGTAAAATGTTCAGTTTAAACCCCAAAAATGATAGTTTTGTCAGAAAATATTAAAAATCTTTGTAAAGGTTTTGAGTGCTGCCTTATAGAAATACATTGGAAATTAATGCATTATAAAATGTATTTTTGTTTTGGAAATATTAATTTTTAGACAGTTTTTGAGCGATGCTGAAGTTTTATAATATTTGAAAATCAACTTAGAAAAATGTTATAAATTCATGCCTTTATTTTCTGTAGTGCGGGAGCCCCTTGCAGCAATGCAGAAAATGACACTCGCATTAGCTCTAAAGAAGTTAATTGGTAAGGACTACAAATGATTTGTTTATCACCATTTTCTTAACTCTTTATTTATGAAGACTTTTTTATGTTCTTTAGTTTTCTAGTATATTATTGTCAATAAATGAAAAAAAATTAACACTAATTTAACACAAGCTAATTTAACATAAAATTAACATAAACTCTTCTTAGGTATAATTAAAATAAGTTCTAAACATAAGCTCTTGTAACATAAAATTTTAACATAAGCTCTTGTAAAAAAAAAAACTAGCTAATTTAAATTGCAACTTAATAATGCATGTATTTTATACATTTTTAAAAAAAGATTTGATGTCAACACTTTGTTGTTAAGTTTGCCCTTATATTGTTATCGATAAAATATTCATATGTTCTTTTGATAAATTTGACCTAATGCCATAATCTACTTGAATACAGTTTCCTATATCCATTGTATGCATGTGTCCTTTTTTAAAAAAAATAGGTATGTTCTACTTTGGGTTCAGCGAAGCTGGACCATCTGGGCCATTGAGGTGGCCCTGGCTGTTATATCTTTGGCTAAAGCTTTACTGATGATCTATATCGCCACCCGTGTAAGTAGAACCGTTTTTTTTCCACACAAGTATAGTAGTGTATAATTAAGTGTCATCATGTGTTCACCAGTTAAAATTTTGAAAATGTATCAATGATCTATTTTTTTGTTATGAAAAATCTACTCTAATCTTATTTACAGGGCCACAGAATGGATCATGTTTTAACTTTGACCTTTCTCTTAGAGATTTGCTGCTCTGTGCCTATACTTATAACTGTAAGTCCTTATATGTTATCCTCCTTTACAAGAGATCTTTAAATATGTGTATGAATCAATACTTCCTTGCAGTGAACATATAACAGCTTTTAATATTGATCAAATGTAGCAAAAAGCCTACAATATTAGACTATATTAGGCTGGTATTAGGCTAGTATGATGTATTTTTCTAAATTCCTTTATAAAATTTTGGATTTTGTAACAAAAATTAATCTATATCTTTTTTACAAGATTTATTTAAAAATGAATGGTTCAAGTCATTGTAAACAATGTACACACTGTATTGAGGCATTTAGTGTTATAATCCTCTCATTTAATACATTTACATTTTTTTTTTATTAGATATAGTGAAAAAAATATTTTCCTTAAATGAATAAATCATTCTATGAAAAAATCATTTAAGATGCAGTTTTTTTTTGCTTGACTAGCTTATATTGTGGGCATAATAAATATATACATCAGAAAACAAAATGTAACATTTCTAAGCATCTTGTAGGATTGTAAAAGGGAACAAGCCATAAATTCTGTTCCAATCTTTTTGCTGTTTCCTTGTCAAGTGCTTGGCAATAAGATGAAGTGCCTCTACAAAGCCCTAGAAAGAAGCTATAAAAGTAGTTCAGTCAGATGCACTAATGACAATCATTTGATACCTTATTCAAACATCTTGATCTTGGACTGTTTTGAAGGTTGAAGACATTTCTGATGTTGTGTAGCCTGAAGGGTCCTGCCTTTTCAATGTGACATCTAGTGGCATGAGAAAATGGTGTTTAAGGATGGTACTAAAACACAAACAAATATTAGACTGTGATATTAAGTGGAATTGTTTTTCACTGAAACATACCATAAAAGAGGATACCTGAATATATAAGGGAGGAACATTCATGCTAACTCTTTCACAACTTCTTACCTTCTTTTCATTTTTTTCACTGTGAATATGATCACTTAGTTAAACATTAAGTGGAATTGTTTTTCACTGAAACATAGCCTAAAAGAGGATACCTGAATATATAATATATATATACTCATGCTAACTCTTTCACAATTTCTCACATTCTTTTCATTATTTCACTGTGACTATGAACACTTATTTAAACGGTAGGTGGATCCACACTGTGATGTCATTCCACTATATTCTTTCCTCTATTTAATGCTATCTTCCACTTGAAAGCCTTGTAGGATTATTACTAAAAGGATGTTAGAACTTGTTATATATCCATATCATTTAAAGTTTGGAGCTTAAAACTGTGCTCAGAAACTAACCACAATGGCTAATGTTTCTTTTTACTGACATCTTGTACCTTATTATTTTTTTGCGTATGAAATAGTTAGACATATGCGATAACACTCTTTTTGTCTAGTTATGATTTTAATACAAATATGATAAAAGAGAATTGGATTCAGGAAAAAGTTGAATAAGTCTGCTGACCAGGGGGAGTAGTCTCCCTCCCTCCCTCACTCTCTTATGGTCTTGGCTTGTCTTGGCTTAATCTAAAAAGCTCATCAAGTTTTTCTCCCAATCTTTCTTTTGTTTATTGCTTTTTTTCCTGCTATTTCTGGGTTTATTTTTTGTTTAAAAAATTTGTCATGGGGGGGGGGGTCATAATGATCATCATAAAATAAATCCAATTTTGTTATATTTTTTTATTTTGTTTGTTCTTTGTTCTATCAGGTTGTGTTTCCAAAGCTGCTGAAACAGCTGTTCGTTCCTGTCTTTCTCAACTGTTGGCTGGCGAAGAGATCTATGGAAAAAATTTATGTAAGTACCAGCAGTTGTTTAAAAGCAATTAAATTTTAGATTAACCCAATTCATAAAATGATCTGTTTTTTTTTTATTTATATTTTTTAGAATGATCTTCATTTGACTAGGCAAAGATTCCAGACAATATCTGTTACACTCCTGCAGCAGATGGTCATGCTTGTGGTCAATATAATATGTCTAGTCTTTATCAAGTAGGTTTTTAGTTTGAGTTTATTTCATGTAAAGTTATTTCTTTTTTATTTATAATATAAGACTTAATAAATAAAATTATGTCTATTACATAATTCAAGACAATTAATTTTTTTTTTTATATTTAAAAAAAAATTATTATTTACAAAGACTTTAGCTTTTGACCTGCACAAAAATAGATTACACTTTTTATAGAAGTTTCACATTTAAAATTCTTTTTCCATATATATATATATATATATATATATATATATATATATATATATATATATATATATATATATATATTTATATATATATATATATATATATATATATATATATATTTATATATATATATATATATATATATATATATATATATATATATATATATATATTTATATATATATATATATATATATATATATATATATATATATATATATATATATATATATATACTTTATAATCCAAAAGTCCAATAGCAAGTTTCAATTAAAAATAACATAATTTGTATTACAACAGTGTGCAGGTCAATATATGTTTGTCACCAGCCCTCAGAGGCTGAGATATAGGCCTTTTGTTTTTTTCTGGTTGTGCTTGAGTTCAAATCATGATGGCAAATATGATTTTTAATGCAGTTTTAGGACATCGCTTTTTTTGTTGTGGATTTTTTTTTTTTTTTCTTTTTGTGGTCTTGTGACACATTTTCAAAAATATATAATACACAGTGATGGATGAATGTAATCTTTCCCATGAAGCTTGGCCACATAAGCTCTGTCAGGGAATTAAATTACTTCACTTTCATTGTTTTTCATAGTGAACTATTTATAAAAAAAATTTTTTCAAATAAATGTCCATAATTTATAAAAGATAACAATGATTTAATCTGTACCTTCAGTAATCATGTTTTTTTTCCCTTCAATTTTCAGTATTTGCTTCATTCAACACATCCAGCGAGCCAGCAGTGAGAAGCAGTTGTCTATGTTTGATTCTCTGTACTTTGTGATAGTGACTTTCTCCACAGTGGGTTATGGAGACATCTACCCAGACATTTGGCTTGGGAGGCTGTTCACCATCATCATGATTTGTGTGGCTTTTGCCTCCATTCCTAGACATGTAAGTTTTTGGGACACTTAAGAAACTCAAGAAACTCTATATGATTTAAAGCTAGAAGCTAAAATTTTTTTGCTTATCAATTATATGCTTTCTGTTTGGCATTAATATTTTATTTATATTTGCATTATTTCGGTAGATTGAAGGGCTTGTATCTACTTACATGGAACGTCAAAAAGCAGGGGGTGAGTACAGCCAGAGGTCAGCACAGCGCAATAGACATGTCATTGTGTGCAGCAGTGCCATGATTCAAGACACTCTCATGGACTTTCTAAATGAATTCTACGCACACCCCAAGCTAGAGGTATTTGAAAAAACTGTCTGTGAATGTTTAATTCAAGTCTATGATAGTAAAGTTTCACTTTAAAACAAATATTTTAATTTCCATTTTGATAATACCTTATGTTTTCTTAAAAAAGTTATGCTTGAAATTTAATTCCGGTTATAACATTATTATATAAAATAATATTCTAGTCTAACAATGGACCTCATTCACCAACGAATGGTCATATGATATCCATGGATAAAACACTTAAAAAGTACAGTCACATGATATCCATGTTTGAATTAGGTTGTAGGTTGAATAGAAAAGATGGGGAAGCATGTGACTCAGAAATGTTTGTTTAGGATTGGTGAATGAAAGAGTCCATTATCTTTGGTCAGAGTGAGACCACTTTGATATTTGGAACATTGTCAATTTCTTAATAGAAATCACAAACTAGCAGATTTGAGCTTACAAACCTTTGTTATAACAGTTGGACATTGTAGCCATGAAATAGTATTTTATTATATTTTCTTAGCCATTGTGTAAATCTAAAATTAAGGAGATAAAAAAAAATACATATTATAAAACAGTTGGGTTAATTTTTATAGATTTGGGGGTGTTTCACTACCATTTTTTTCCTATTAATTGCATTTCAGGATCACACAGTAATTCTTCTGTGTCCACAAGAACTAGACAGCAACAAGCAGGTCATTTTAAAAGACCCCAAATGGGCTCACAGGGTTATCTACATGAGGGGGTCATCTCTTAAAGATATTGATCTGAAAAGGTGTCGAGTGCATCAAGCGGATGCCTGCTTCTTCCTTGCACCAAGACCTACTCAGGACAAAGCTAAAGCAGTAAGTGCAAAACACCTTTTTTTTAAAAAAACGTTATGATTTCATTAAGTATAGTGCCCTGAATGTAGTAATGTTAAATTATTTTTTGACACTTGGAAGCTTCTTTAATGAATCTGCTTGATCTATTTTTCATAATTTTTGTTTGGGTTTTTTTTTTGTTATGGCCTACTTTTTATAGTGCTGATATTTATTTAATATGCCTTGGGATTTTATTACAATTATGGATCAACTTCTACTAAGGTACATGTGTAGCCAAATGCTGGAAGCCAAAGAATAAATTTATGAGTCTTTAATGCTCATGAAGTCAGGAGAAAAGTAGCCCATGATACAACTTAGAAGTACAGTGAACCTGGGAATCTCTTACTTGTGCTTACTTCTGCTCTAAACTTGTCACTTTTGATCACTTGGTTTATTTTTTAGATAATAGTGTGAATCTAAGTTTATTATAGTCTTGGTGTACTAGCCAGCACAATTACCATACAGTTTTTCTGATCTTGTGCCAGGCAACAAGCTGGAAATTCTGGTATTGTCATATTAAAGAAATCTGAAGATTTGAACCTGATACCTTTGGTTAAACATTTCACAGTTGTGTTACTTTTACTTTTTACCATTTTACTAATAGCTTATCACTTTGTTGTCAACATCAGAGGAAATAATTCTGTGTCATTGTTAGTGCTAATAATTGAACATGTTTTCAAATACTCATTTAGTCTTCTTGTTTTGTTAAATCCCTTTTTCTTTTTCCTTCATCTTTTCCTTAACTGATCTAGACATTGAAGACAGTATTTGTGACAGTTTGTTGATCAGTCTAAGAGATAACTTGTAATCATTTTTCCCATACTTGTCACAACAAGTTACAATCTGTAGGGTCATCTTCTCAGTCAGTTACATATTTCCTTTATTCTATTTCAGTGATGATAATAATTTTTATTTTAACTTGCAAACTTTCAGCTTGCTATGATAGATTTAGAAATCTCCACCATCAGACTACCTTACTCCACCCCTGCAGAAGACTTAGGAAATGACTTCTTTATTGCAACCAAATTCATAGCATTTCAGACATTATAAAGTAATTTCTATGGAAAAAAAAGAAATCATTATTGATTTTTCTTGGGTTGGGTAATTAGGTCTAGGTCTCTTGCTAACAGAAGTTTTGGATCATTGGTTTTGATTCCCTAACCTGGCTAGCAGTTGCTTTTTTTCTTTGTTATCTTCTTCACTGTATATTCTCAATTTATGGTTTGCTTTGTGTTTCTCTTTTAATTTTTATTTATATAGTTTAACTTTAATTAAAACTACTGACTACAAAGCATAGTGTAATAGTGTAATTGTTCTCAGTGTTTAAGTGAATATAAAGCATTCATATATTCATTAGTCTTAAAATAAAGACATTTAGTTTCAAAAGGCATAATTGGCATAAAACAAACTGGCAGTCTTTTGGATTTGATTTTGAGTGGATTGTCTACAACTTGAATGTAGTGTAGTAGATGTAGGACAAGGTAACCACCTGTGATCATAAAGTCATTTTGCAGATTTTTTCTTGGCCCTATGTCTTGTTTATTTGGTTACTCATTCTTCTGTGTTGTCATCATCAGGGATTCAAGGCTCATTCTTAAGTCAAAGCAAGGCTTTTTATTTCAATATCTTTCTTTTGTTTTATATCAAATCATAATCATAATATATTAATTAGCCTATTAAATGTTAAATGTTAGGTATATTACTTGTCATTAATTGACTTGTGTATACTTATAGGATCGCCATACTATACTCAGATCTTGGGCAGTCAAAGATTTTGCGCCAAACTGCAAGCAGTATATTCAGCTGTTCAAAGCTAAAAATAAACTACATGTCAAGTTTGCAGGTAAGTTTGTAATAAGCAGAAGAAAATAATCAGACTAGATAAATTATGAAAACTGAAGTTTCTGCAGTAATACCAACTCAAGTATGTTTTACAGCCTACACTTTGATGTGTGTGTGTAATCATTTTAGACATCCATTTTCAACTCTTAGTTTTGAAATGAAATCATAGTTAACAAGTTTAAAAAATTATGTCTTTAATTAAAGTCCTTTAATTACAAATATAAGTATTTGAAATAGACATCAAGTTGTCCTGGTCAATCATAGTTATTTATTAATCATTATGAAATCATTAAACAAGAAACATCTAAAAAAAAAACAATAATAAAAATTAGGTGGTTATTTACCTCTTAATAACTAATGAATGTTAGCTTTAAAAAAAGGAACCCTCACCCTGAGAAAAAATCCTTGGTTAAGCAAGTGTATAAATCTGCTCGACTTCTCCCTCAAAAGCTACGGTCTGCGTGCTTTTTCAGTTCACGGACCAAAGGTTTGGAACTCACTCCCCATTGATCTCAGACAGACAACATGCTACACCACTTTTAAGAAGAACATTAAGACCTATCTGTTTAAAACTTTTTTAGATTAACTGTCATTTTAGCTCTCGTGTTTTTGTTTGTAATGTTATTACAGCGCCTTAAGCCTACATTTTGTTTGTTAACAGCGCTTTATAAATAAAATTATTATTATTATTATTATTATTATTCTGATAAGTCAATGCACAAAAGGTTCCTGAACATTAATTTATTTAACTCTTTAATGAATAGGGTCAACATGCGGAAATACCTGAACACGTTATCTATTCAAGATAAAGATTTTTTAGTCCTCTAGCCTAATTTGAATTAATTTTTTTTTATACTTACAAAAAGTTAATGGTCAAAGAGTTTTCCCATGAGCTAGTAATGCTTTTCCCTTGAGCTAGTAATCTTTTCCCATGAGCTAGTAATCCTTTTCCCATGAGCTAGTAATCCTTTTCCCATGAGCTAGTAATCCTTTTCCCATGAGCTAATAATCCTTTTCCCATGAGCTAATAATCCTTTTCCCATGAGCTAGTAATCCTTTTCCCATGAGCTAATAATCCTTTTCCCATGAGCTAATAATCCTTTTCCCATGAGCTAGTAATCCTTTTCCCATGAGCTAATAATCCTTTTCCCATGAGCTAGTAATCCTTTTCCCATGAACTAGTAATCCTTTTCCGATGAGCTAGTAATCCTTTTCCCATGATATACATCACCTGTCAAATTTCTAGGAAAATAGAAACATTTTCAGGAGCCAGGTTCACCTAGGTTTGGCCTAGGAATGTGTGACCTGAAATGAGGTATTGTAAAATAAAAAGAATGAACAAATCAAAATTTAGAACTAAATTGATTTTTAAACAAAAAGGTTATCATATTTGCATGTGTCCTGACTTCTTTTTGTTCTTGAAGTCTGATTTCATTCACAGTATACTTGACCAAGATTCTCTACATTTGAATCTATTTATATGAATCAATTTATATGAATCATATAATCTATTTCTATGAATCTATTTATATGAATCTATTTATATGAATATCTACATTTTGTGTACAGAACATGTCGTTTGTGAAGATGAATTCAAATATGCCCTTTTGGCCAACAACTGCCTTTACCCAGGTCTGTCCACTCTAGTCTCTCTTTTGGTTCATACCTCCACTGGACAGTAAGTACTCACATTTTCTTTGTTTTGATCATGTGTGGGAGTGTTGGCCTGTGCTGTGTTTGTGTATGAGTGTGTGTGGACATGTTGCATTACTGAGTGAGATGTTTGGCTACTCTCTGACAGTATCTTTTGTAGATGATGTGTACACTTATTGGTATATATGTATGTACATTGTACATGTATGTATATTATCTTATTTGATGATTGCCCATGAAACTGCACAGAAGTGTCCATATATTAATTTTTTCTTGGAGTGATTCTAATTATCTGTATTATTAATCAAAACTATTCAAGATTAAAATAAGAAAAAGTCTATTACAACAATAGGATGCAGAAGATATGAGATATCTTAATATAAATATCTTAAAACATAAAAGAAGTTTGCATAACTTAATTAAAGCCAGCAATTATTTTGTCAGGTTTCTATATTCCCTAGCTTGAATCAACCACTGAATACCAGTTGTATTGTATTCAAAACTCAGTTGAACTTCCATACAGTTTCTTTGGCATTTATCATATATTTACAAAGTATTAGTATCTAGTTAACATTGTAGTTAACATTGTTTTGCAGTTGTTTGTTTATTAATCCTTTTGTTACAACTAATGAGATACTTTAGGACATTTTAAAATCAATTTTTGGTTTTGTAACAGGTGAAACATCTATTTTAAAATGAGTATGACAAAAGTGAACTCTAAATAATTGAATATGAAGTTTGTGCATTTTGATTTTTGATACATTTTAATTGTGCCTCAAAATTATTTATAAAAAAAAAATGCCCCCCCCCCTCTTTAAAAAATAAAAAAAGCTATTATTTATTTGGTTGTAAAAGTAAAAAAAACTTATACAAGTAAAAACTAGACATTGATTTATAGTCAATAAGATAAAAACACAGATTGTCATTCTTTGTCCCCCCAAGATTTGAACAGTTTTTCTATACATGTCAATAAAATGTGTTATACAAGAAGTGCAGCAAGGACAAGCAAGGCCATCAAGTTTATGAACAGTTTTATACAGCAACTGACTGTTAAAAAAAAGACAAGGCTAATGTTACAAAACAGAAAGCCCAAATTGATAATATCTGCAGTTTATCAGTTCAGCACTCTTAAATTTGTAGACTATTTTAGAACTCATTTATTCATAAGCTTCGTTTTTTCATATAGTTACTGTTTGGTTGAAATTTTTCCATCAGGTTCATGCCCGTTATATCTCGGATTTATGGGTGTGTTAAACAAATTATTTAGATAATACTACAAAAATTGTATTGCTTCCCTTGAAATGCTTTCGTTCTATTAATATTTCACTTGACGTACGGAATGTAAATCTCAAGTATTAATATTCTGTATTAAGCATGTTGAATGGCTATTAATTGCACCAAGGCTTTGAATGATACAACAGTAAAAGTATTCTCAGGTCTCTATGTGGGCTTTATTTTTGCATGAGTATCTCTGCCCATAGTTTTTTTGGGAGAAGGAGTAGTGAGCCTTCTTTCTCTACTAACAAAACAAGCTGGATTTTATAGGCCTAGGAATTCGTATCTGTAGTGCCTATGTTTTGGTTGTAGGTTATAGGCTTTAACATTGTTCATCTCCTTAATAGTAAACACTGTATTTATATTATAACATAAGATATAATGTGTGTTCAGATATTCGTTAGCGTACAGATGATATTTAAATATATTTATAAACTGATTTAATGTGAGTTAATGATGACTTATATATTTTTAACAAATAAAAGACTTCTAGCTAAACATAACTGGGATTCTGGGTAAGATTATGTTTTTTTAGGTTTATATGATAGGCATGTTTTATGTCTATTTGGTTTTGACTTGTTTTGCTCTTATAAACATTTTCCCTTCCATTATTGTATTCTTAATTTTAAAATAAAACAATCTTAGATACAACAAAAACAAATTGGAAGTCTGAATAATGCACATTCATAAGTTTTTTTTTCTAAACAAAACAAAGATAAACTCCAAAATAAATTATTCCATCCAAAAGTTATATTTGAAAAAAAAACAATAATTTGTTCTATTAATAGTAAAATGTTATTCGTTAATTGATGCAGTTGTCCCTAATATATTTATTAAATCCTTATCAGTATTTTATAGAACAAGATAGTAAGAGAGATCTTTTTAGAAATGAGATCTGAATTACACCGTAATTTTTTTCCCAACTTTTAATCCTTTTGTCAGATGTGTAATTATTCATTCTTATTTTTGTAAATATTATTTTATTATTACTTTATTTGTTTACGACTCTGCTTCCCTTCCCCAATTTGTAATAGTTTTATGTTTTTATCTTTTTTTTTTATAGCCATAATGATTCTGGGTAAATTTTTCAAATTCCAAGGCTTCTATTGGCTATTTTTTTTTTATCTGTTTAGTTTCTGCTAGTATTACACATGATTTGTATATTATATCCAGTTATTAGTTTTTATGTATATTATATATATATATATATTGGTCTATACAACAAATATAAAGTAGTTTTATTTTATGTATTTAATATTATTATATTATTTTATTCTTTTGAAATCCTTTATTTCTTGAATTTGAAGGATATTATTATATATTCTATTTACTTGTATTCAAACATTTTCATTTTCATTGTTATTTTGTATCAATAATTTTTCTCAATTTCAGACCTGATCCTCTGTAAGCATGGGACCTTTGTGTTATACATAGCTGTTGTTATTAATAATTGTTACTCAGTAAAACTTTTATTCTTTCATAACAACAGGGGTTTCCCAATGTGTTTTCTCTTAAATTAAAGATTTCTAAAATCTTTAATTTCTGGTTCTCAAGACATTATATTTATTTCATTTTTTGTAGAAAAGTAGTTTTTTTCCCTCACGTTTGTGGGGTACTCTTATGAATTGGATCTTCTGTTGTCATAGTTTTGGGAACCCCTGAGATCATGATGCAAACAGACTATGCCATTAATCTCTTTTTCTCTACAACAGAATAACACACTAACCCATTTACTTCTTCAGTTGATGTATTTAACTTCGTCTTTTTTTCTAGTTGGTTGTTATCAGTAGATGAATCTCTCTCTGTGATTTTATTTGATACAAACTTTTTAATAAAATTCAGTTAACCTTATGACGTACAATTTTCTAGAGATCAGTTAATAAATTGATAGAATTAATTCCAATTTACCAAAAAAAAACAACAACCCAGCATTGGTGCTCATATTCTCAAGAACCCATACAATCATGTAGATTTATATTTATATTAGATCTACTTACTGCATCTTAAAATTCCTATAATTTATCTGTAGGAAATATTGAACATTTTCAGTATGTATTAAATTGGTCAATATGTTGAGAATAAAAGTCATAGGAAATAAAAATGTGATACTTTCCTAATAAAAAGGTAATAGTGACAAAGTGAGTTTACAGTGACAACTAGCCTAATGAATTGAGTACATATAATTGGCCTATATAGTTATAAACAAAATGGAGAAAGGATTAGGTAATAATCAGAAGCCAGTCTGTAAGGTATCTAAGTACTCAATATGTAGGCCTACAAGAAAGTATTTCTAATATTGTTTGGCAGTATTTTGTAAGTCAATTCTTTGTTAAACATTATTAACAAAGTAAATAAGATTATTATTAAACCATTCCTTGACTGGCCACAATCCTAGTCTTTGGTTTTAGTATTCCAAATTTTAGGAATGTCAAAATTTTTTATTTCTTTAAAAAACAAAGAGCTGGTGGATACAGGTAGCATCGGTAGGACATTGCCACAATGAAGGTCCTGAGGGTTAAGAGATTGTCTTGATTGTCTGAATATTATCAAGAACAAGCCAAAATCTATTGCCTAATGAGATGCCAATAACAGTTTAGACAAGGGACAATACTTGCACAGGCCACAGAGGATAACTCTTGTTTTTGTAATACATTTAGCAAGCTGTTTAAATTTTGCTTAGAGAAAGGAGAAAAGGAGAGGGGGGTTGGAAATGTTTTTTGCTGCTGTATAAAACTCAAAACAATTAAATTGAGTTCCCTATTTCATATTCTTGCTTTAAAAATCTTTAGTTTCAACATCTTAGAGTGTACAGTTATTAAAATTAAAACAAATTAACTCAGAAGTACAGATTTATTTACACAATTTTGATCTCTGGCAGTTTGAAAGAAATGCAATAAAGAAACTAAATATCACAGGCAATAAAGAGCTGCAGAAAGGTGTATTGTTTTTAAATGTTACAACACATTGCAGTCAAAGGAACTGCTATAAAGATGTATGTTTTCTTTTGTAATTGCTCTTTGAAATGTTTTCATCCCTAACTTTGCTCTTGAAACTATTTATTAAACCACTACTCATCTATTTTCTTAGCCTTCATTTTGATGTACAAAATATATTAAATCAAAATTTAGTGACTGACTAGAGCCTATTTTTGTTCAAATTAATCTAAAAATAATAGCTCTTAGTGCTTTTTTCTTTACATGAGATTGTTTACTTTGCAGCCTTTTGGTTTTAATTGCATGTTAAATTTCTTAATCTATTTTCCCTCTGCAATTAATACATCTCATACTTATTTAATAATCTATCTTGCTGTATTCATTCAACTAGGCTTCTATTTCTTTGTAATGGTTTAAAACAGTGTTTCCCAAATTTTTCTGCTGAACTCTTATTAGATGCCTGAATAGGTGTTCCATGAACGTCTGGAATAATTAACAAGTAGGCCACCATGTGAACTAATCTCTCTAAAAAAAATAAGCAAAGTGTTCTGCTAAACAGTCAGAATGTGCGAAGTGTTCTGTTAAGGAAAAAGTTTGGGAAACACGGATCTAAAATATTAGCTTATATACAGTTCATGCAAATCTTTCTTTTTAATTGAAAGAGAATTATTAAAAATGTTCTGAATTATTTAAACTAATAACATTTTTACATCTTTGAAATTGAAAATTTTTACAAGATAAGCTTATTAGCTTAGAACAGTTTAGGTTTTAAGTTTTTTTTTTATTTAATAAGGTTTAGAGTTTAAAAATGTCCCTTTTCCAATATAATTATTTGACATATACATTGAAAGGCCTTCTCTTCATGATTAATTTTTTCTTGAAAAAGTCTGTGATGAAAATTATCAGTTTTGATGACACCAAAATTTGGTAGTAATTATTTTGATGGAGATATTTAAAATTGAAAGATCATGACAAAAAGAATATCAGTCTCTGCTTTACCTTAAGTTGGGAGTCTAGGTATTAAACAAAAACTTGAGTGGAAATGTTGCTATTTGATCTCAAAAGGAAATTCCTGTTTTTCTTACAAGATAACTTTTGTGAAAATTATATCTTTTGGTGTCATTTACATTCTTTATAACACATGACAGACACACAAGGATATAGTTGATAAACTATTATTTGTTGATTACACTTAAACAATGTATTCCTGTACATTCTCATGCAGAGAAGGGCTGGTAGCACCAGAGCCATGGCAGCAAGTGTATGGCAGGCATTCTGGGAATGAAATATATCACATTCAGCTCCACAAGAGCTTGTTTTTCAACCAGTACGAAGGGGAGACATTCCCACAAGCTTCAGCTGATGCACACCACAGGTGAGGCTTTGAATCAGACTGTCCTAGATCAATAGGCTTAGCATCTAGTTAAGAGCTCAAATGGAAGAGGCCAATCTAAAATTGTGCATCACTCACACGTGTTGTTGTGGCCTCTGCTTTTCTGATTTTAAATATTAAATGCTAATTTGGTAGCTGGTCAGTAACTGTATCAGCTGTTTGCCTTTACTTTGGACTCAACAGCTGGATGAAGAGGGAGGAACTACTGTGTGGGAAACACAATTCTGACCATAGCCAAAACCCAGGCTCTTATCTTGGTCATAGCCTTAAACTTAAAACTGGAGAGGACTTGGTTAAACTTTTTAACTAGGCTCAAATATCTCCTGTTACTCTTTGTCCTTCAGGTTTGGTGTAGCGCTTTTAGCAGTACTGGACAGTGAATCACCATCTCCCAGGCTGCAGCTCAATCCTGGCCCAGAGTACAGATTAAAGGTCAGCATACTTTGTGTGTTGGGTTTATAGTTTATTATTTACTGTACAGTTGTGAAAATGATTTTAAATGTACTAGTTATAGTAAGTAAATGCAGTTGTCATGAAAACTCTTGCTCTAGCAGTCAAGTCAGTCACACCCTGTGTGGGCAAAAATTAAAAGAAAAAAGAAAGGTGCATTAGGGAAACTTTTTTTTGACTTTTCTCTTATTCAAACTTACAGTGACCTGTTGACTGTGGCTTCACAGTTTATTTCTCTGCTTCATCAACTTCTTCAGTCAGTTAACATGCATTCACTAGATTAACACTTGGATACATGTAGGGTGCAATTATCTTCTTTTGAATGGAAATCTGCAAGTTATTTGATAAGATATAATCCATCAGAGGCTGAGTAAAACCCCATTGATGATCTGAGATTTAACCTTGTTTACATACAAAAAAATGATCTAATTTTGAATTTAGAATACTTCTTCACTTCTTGCTTTTTTTGTCATTTTTCATTCTTTTCAAATAATAGAATTATCCCAGTTGGCCTTTTTTTTAATGTTTACAACTGTTATTAGATCTTTGTAGACACTATTTTGGTTGATTCATTTAATGCAATGAAATTTCGTCCTTCAATTTTTAAAATAAATTTACTTAATAGATTTAGAACCAAAAAGTCTTTTAAGATGTTTCTTAACTCTTTCAGGCCAATGACTACTGTTTTTACATGAGTGTAACAAGGGAAGAGTACTCTAAGATCAGCCCTGAAGCATTAAAGAGTATTCCCAGGAAGAAAAATGAAAATATAGGTAAGTTTCAATTTTTTCCTCTAATTTGATTTTTTGTCCACTTTTTTACAAATTTTCGAATGAAATATTAACCAGATTTTTGAAAGCTTTGAAACCAAGTCATGGCCTGCATACATTTATGTCCTGCTGTAATTATTTTGGTGTTTAGCCAATTAGTACCTTGAAGTTGTTTTTTTTTACTGAGTTTTACATATTTTTTAAATTTTGTAGTTACACTAGACCTAGTTTAAAAGTAATGTAGTGCTGACCAGCAATTTATTTGTTATGTGGTCCTCCAAAATGTAGCAGAGCTCTGCACCTTCTTACTATACTACTTAAGTTTTTAAAGTAATTCATGTGTTGATTATTTTTACTTTAAAAATTTCCATTTTGTGTTATCAGGCCACAAGTTTTATTTAATAAATCTCTAAAATTAAAGTAAATAAAAACATTCACACTGGCGATAAGCAAAGAGTTAAACTTTGTCCTTCAAAAAGTTTCTTTTAGATGGTTGAATTTTCATCTATTGAAATCAGATAAGCACTGTTATTGTTATTGCCTCTTTCCCCTATTGTTAATAAGGAGCCAATAGATCATTGCCTTCACCTCATGAGAACATCACCAATTTATAACTTATTTCAATAGTTCTTTCTACCTAACACTTTGTCTTTGAAGTTCTTGATATGCTGTTTATGTTCTCAATGACTCTCTATGTGATAATTTAACACATGTAAAACTTTTGGCAGAAGATTCCATTTATTTTTACTCCCTGACTTTTTTCTCTCTTCTTCTTTCATGTCGGAGGGTTTAGATCAGTAATCAAAGCTTCTTATCTTATATAATACAGACGTTACTTAAAAAAAGAAGATGATTATGTCCTATGCGTCATGCATTCAGTCATGCATATTAATGAATGACTTAAATTCTGCCAAGTCACTGGTTTTCCTGGCTAGCTCAGGCAACCCATTCCATACTCTAATAGCACTAGGGAAGAAGGAGTATTTGTACAAATTTGTCCTAGCATATGGGATGAAGAATGTGCCTTTATCTTTGTGTCTTTCAGAGTATTTTATAAAATTTTGTTTTTGTATTTGAAGATTATGGTTCAGTGTTTTATGTATAATTGCTACTTTACTTTTGCGTCTTCTGTCCTGAAGGCTTTCTAAATTTAGTGATTTAACTAAATCCTATATCTGATATGAACCATGCAGTGGTTTCCTGATCAGGCAGTTCTCCATATAGTTTCTCTTTAATAACATGCAAGTCTTTGTAAATCTTGACATTGGAGAACTAATTATACATAAGAATCAAAGCTCACCAAAACAATTTACAACTTTTTTTTGTCGTTCTAATGATGAAAAGATATTTCTCATTATTTGACAACCTACCCATTTTTTTTCCATCTGAGACTTTTTGTCAAAGGAGAAAGAAGATTCCGGGTGTCATTACTGGCACCATTCCAGCGAAGATGAAGATGACCATAAGAAAACATTTCGCTGTGAGGTTTACCAAGATTCTAGACGTGAATGTACTTTAACTCTCTAACAGCATTCCATTTAACACTTAACAAGAGCTTCGGAAGACAATCTTTAGGCCAATGCATCAGTTGTTGCATGAACCTTGAAACTTATTGAGAAACAGAGTACTATTCAGTGATAAATATTACCTCTGTTTTGTATTTCTTTCCCATTATCTGTCCAATTAGCAAAGGACTAGGCTTAATGAGAAGTTTCATAAAAGTGAAATTACAAAAGTGCTTTTACTGTAAACTACATCTGTAATTATCTAAGGAGAGATGTTCTGGCAATGTCAAAAGACGAGTTTGATATGTTGTGTACCTCGGTTAAATCTAAGAAGAGTTTTATTGAGAGTAGCTGCTTATTCTATTTACCATCCTGTTATAAAGATATTAACGGAAAAAAATAGTATTATTATTAATATTTTATTAAATTTTTGCTTTTAGCTGGCCAATCAAACATGTTCTTGACATTTTCAGCACCTAGTGACCTACCTTTTTTTTTTCAGTTGCAATAATTTTTTTTTGTTGCTTTTTTCCCATTATCATTTACTTGCTAGCATTTTTTTTTGTTTTTTTGTTTTCTTTATTGCATCCAATATTTTTGACAATGTGAGCTTAATCCTTTGAGTCATGACTAATTGAAGACAACTCAGAACATGATTAAGTAGTTAGAAAAAATATTGATGTATGCTTAACATGTGACTGAATAAGATTAATTCACTTGTTCAGGATCAAGCTTATAGCTCACCCATAGAAGGGAAACAGAAACATTTGTCAAAACTTTGATATTTGAACCAAAATAATTAACTTTTATGTTCTTTACACATACATTTTAATTAGTAGGCACTATAGTAAACTAAAAGTTTGTAAAACTTGTTAGATTTTGTATAGTTTTGTCATAAATAATATCCATAAACTTACTAACTAGGGAAACTAGGGTTATCTCTCAAGCCATGTTGTATATGTATTGACAATGTACTAGCCACCAAACACAACTGTTAATCAAGAAATCATAATCCCTAGAATAGTTTCCATTGTTAATTACATTATATTCATTTGTATACATCTTGCCATTCTTTAAAATAAACAAACATTTTTATTTTTGGAGTTTCTTTTCAATTAAATATCTAAATTTATGAAAATGAATAACAGATTTTTAATTTATACACATTTTGGACTAAAACTAATTAAATCCTTTTAAAAAAATGATTTAAAAAAAAAATCTTGAATTCATTCTTGGGAATTTTTATGGTAACTTTGCTGTTTCTATAAAGAAAAATAATTTGCTTTAGGCAAACAAGACCAGTATGGTCAAGAAATCATCAAAGCTATCATTATAATCTATTTTGAGTATGTAATTATTATCTTTTTCTTATAATATAAAATGCATATTACAAAAATGCATAGATATGGATACTAAACACTCTGTTCAGTTTAGAAGTTTCTCAATGAATTACTATATTTGTAACCTACTGTCATTGGCATTGCAGCTCAGATAGCCTTAGCATTACAGAAATACCACAATGACAATGATGTGACTATCAATGTGGAAGACACGGATGAGGCAGTGTTTGACACAATCACCAGTCTGATGGGGGAGAAAATCACCAGAATGGCTAGGAATCAGACAGCACCAAATTTCACGATAGGCAATGAGCCCAATGGCAAGTCCTTGCTTCAGAAGCCTGGTGTACGTTTGAAAAAGGGCTCAGTCAGTTTCAGCTCCATCCCACTTCTGCATGCAGAGGAGCCCAAACAGACAGACATTCCAAAGGTAGATGAGGAAGATGATAAGACTGACTCGACTGAACAGCTGATGGGTGAGGAAGATAGCAAAGATGGATCTGAAATAGGTAGGCCTGAAGGTTTGCTGTCTTATACATCAATGGAGTTTAAAACTAAAAAGTCTTAGAGTTGAATCAGTGATAGGTGAAATGGTTTACTGGGTTTGAAATGAAAATATTTTTTTTCTCCAATTATTTGTTAGTGTCCATAGAAACGACCTCTCAAAACATGAATCAATTTAAAAAAAAAGTATGTTTAAATTAGGTTAGCTTTGTAAAAACATTGTCACAAGGAAAGCTTATATATGACTTATGAGTGCCAAGTATGAATCAATGAGATTTTATTCTATCCAGCACTAGACACTTCTTAAACTCCATCATGATGTTGCTTGTTCAGGTTGTTTAATCAAATTTGTTTCTGAACATTCAAATCACATACTTTGATGCCACAAAGTTTCAAATTGCAAACTAGAGGATTTGAAGAATATACCAATTCACCAGTCTATACAAATATTTAGATGTATTATGCTTAACACAAAGAAAAGTAAAGTTTATATTTGGTTTAAATTGCTTTGTTTATAATTTAAGTGTGAGTGTCATTTTCATTTTTAGTTGAGAATTACTTTGAAAGACTGCACTCATTCTTAATATTTAGAATCAAAGGCAATGCCATTATTATTATTATTATAAGTTTCCTATCACACCTTGCGATCTATAGGGCAGATGATGTAATGGTCATCTGTTTCTGTGGTCCTTCATTAGCGAGGGTGTCATGTGGAGAGCACAATGACCAACAGCCTTTACTTTTCCACAACTAATGTCAGGTACCCATTAAAGATGGGTGGACATGGGAGCCTTAAGATCTTGAAATTAAAAATCCCACTCATCACCAGGATTCGAACCTGGGACCCCCAGTTTGGTAGTCAAGTGCTTTACCACACAGTCAACACACCTCCATTAATATTATTACTCTGTGTTATTGTATGCTTTTTAATCCTCTCTGTAAAACAGGTGGCCTTCATAATGTTGACCACAGACATGGAGCTGGAAGAGTTTTGCAATTCTACACTGACATGGGACAGGAGAAGTAATTATATTTTTTGTGTTGCAGGTCTCATTGTTTTTAAAGAAAAACTTTTGTTAAAATACTTTACTAAAAGCAAATAACACTAAAGATATATTTTAAATATGCTATAAACATCTAGATCAGTATAAGAAAACAACTAAATCCATATTATGAATATTACAGATTCATTACAATAGACTCCATTTAATTTATGTTATATAATTAAGTCCACGTTATTATGTTAATAGGATCTTTCAAAATTAATTGTATAAAATATAGACACATTTAATAAAATGCTTAAAGAAAAGAGCTTTTGATTTTTTTCTTGTAGGTAGCAGTCATTCATTTGAAGTTAAATAATAGCCTTTCTCCCCTAGGTTGACCACTGGACCACCACCTGTTACAATTTTCTCTGGAGCCAGACGAACAAACTGTCACATTATGTCAGAAAAAAGACACTTGTGTTGCCTAGAGTGGGGTCAGGTGAGTAGGAGGTTATTAGTTTTAGAGGTTAGTTATTATAACTATCAGTTCATCTCATCACTCTGAGATGTAATACTTGTGTATGTTAGGGTTGAGATTGAAATATGTGTAATTACTGATTACAGCAGTTCAAAAAGCAGTCATTTGTAAAGGGAGCTATTTAAAGTCAACATTAGATAAACTGCTATTTTAAAAGTATTCTATTAGGGTAACTGTTATTTTAAAAGTATTCTAAATGAATAATTTGATTTTTTGTTCACATTTCCAACATTGCCTATTAAAAAAAAACAATATAAAAAATATATTTATTTTGTTATTTTTACATAAGTTGGTGCCAAAATACTAAAAGAAAGTGATTATTGTTTTGTTTAAAATCTCATCTCATCTGTCCCTTGACTATCTTTGTAGGGGTACTGTGACAGCTCAGGTAACCAAATCCCTCCACTTTTTCTGGTCAGCAGCTGTTCTTAGCAGGATATCAAGAAAAGGCCGGTCCATTCTTTTATGTTATACAGCCAGCTTTTCTATGGACGGCCCTTTCTTCATGCAAAATGTTTTGTATATTCTTTTACATGTTTCAGATGTTCCTTCGGAGTTGAAGATAATCTACTTCCTAGTCCAAACCTCCTGCAGGATGACAGGGGAAGAAGCGGGGGCGGGCAGGGTATCAACCTGAGACCATTGAGAAGTCCGAATGACAGTCACGTGCGCATACTGCATGACCCTGCTCCCTCCATAATACCTTGGAGAATTACCTTTGATAGTGATTTATCTTTCAATATGACCAAACCAGCTCAGCATTTGTCTCTTCACTGTATTGAATAGTTCCTTCTTTTTGCCAGTCAGTTAACTTGTAAAAGTACAAACTCATTTGTTTTCTTTTCTGGTATCTTTAACCCAGCATTTTTCTGTACACACAGAAAAAAAAATATATAAAAATTGTTTTTGAAATTGTTTCTCAGCTACTTTAAAACTGCGCTGTTATGTTGCTTTTAACTTCCCACAGAACTGTCAGCATTGCTCATACAAAAATGCAAATGATAAAAGGTGGCACCACCAGTTGATCATCCTTGCAGCCGAGCATGCCTCCAGTGGAATATTCAATTTCATCGTCCCACTCCGCTCATCATTTATTGGTGTTAATGGTCTGAGTCCCATAGTTCTACTCTTGGAAGAAAAGTGAGCAGAAGAATGTTTTTCTAGTTTTAGTAATTCTTTATCATTTTATTAGTTCTTTATAGTTTGTTTTTCATGTTTCATTTTTTATCTTGTTTAGTCTTGACCTAGTCCTCGATTGAAACCAATATCCTCAACAACAAAAAATAATTTAGTGTTGAAGATTCCAAACATTTGCCATTGTAGTCTGCTAGAAATGTAAATATAAAAGTTAAAAGTCTTAAAAAAGTACAGGGAATAAAAAAGAAAACAAACATTTAGAAAGAAAAAAATGGAAATGGTAGTTTACAGAATAAATATAACTCAATATTCAACATAATGTGAATTTATTTATCTCAAAGTATATGCTTTTTAATTAAGCATTTTTTCTTTGTAGCTTTTTATGTTTTTATGAAGAACTACAAATCAGACACAAAATTTACCCATGTTTTATCTTTTGTTGTGTGGCATGGTGGCTGAGTGTTAAAGCACTTGGTTTCTCAACTGGAAGGTCTTGAGTTTGAATCCAGGTGAACACTGGGAGCTCGAATTAAAATATTTTTAGTAAACCCCTGAGTCCAGCCAACTCCAATGGGTACCTAATATTTGTTGATATATTTTGTATTTATTGTTTGTACGCATATATATGTGTGTGTGTGTTTTGCTTCACACACAGAAGAGTAACTTTTGCCTTACAAATATTTTTCAGGCCGGACGTTTTATTCCTGGACACCATAGCACAGTTTCCTTTAGTCTACTACATGATCGGCAAGATACAGAAGTGAGTTTGTAGGCTATAACACTAGAAATTTGTCAAAGTCTTTACTTTTAGTTTTGGCTTAACATACATCAAGAAGCAGCAAAAGTGTCCAATATCTTAAATAGGGAGATGACTATAAAACGTTTTTGAAAAAATCGGAAACATAAACAATAAAGGCTGTTAAAACCAACCCAGTACTTGATATGATAAGTCTTTATTTAAAAACAAAACAGCCGAAATTGAACTGATGATTGGGGAAACAAAACAAGAAGAAAGAATTAAGCTTAACTAATTAACACATCGTTAATCTAACCTGTCTTTCCAGTGTTGATGATCTACTAGTCGCAGGAATCAACCAGGCCAGCCATCTGGTTGTTGTCAACCGGGATTCTGATTCTGACTACGGAGGGGAGGAGATTCTAGCAGACTCTGAGACTATTGTAGCAGTACAAACTATTTTCAGGTAATCTTCCAGCTTGTGCACTTGACTATTTGATTAGTTAGAATCTGTTCACATAAATGCAAAAGTTCTAGCTCACTATCTGTCGTAGATGAAAAAATATGAAAATTTAACCTGTTATTACTTACTGTGTACATGGAACAATGAAAACATTAACTTTATTTTCTAAAGGAGATAAAACACAATTACTGGTATACCTTGAAACAATTAAAGAGACATACCCGATTTCATTTTTTTCTATTATTGAACTATTTATATTTAAACAAAAAAATTATTACGCTTTTTTCTCATCTTGTGTTAACAAATATTATTTTCTTTCTTTCCTTTACAGATTGTTCCCTAACACGTATGTTGTCACAGAGTTGAGTCAGGCATCCAACATGAGGTTTATGCAGTTCTCTGCACAGGATGTGTATTCCCAGAAAGCCTCCAGACTTGAGCAGGTAATAACTAACATACATTCATTGGAATTATTCTTTCATTTATATATTATGTTTAAGATCACCTTAAAAGAACAGATAGAGGCAGAGGTGGAGATAAAATAAGATCCTAACATGGAAGTGGATCCCATCTGAAAGGTGAAACTCTTCTCACATTAAAGATGGAAGCAATGGCGCCACTAAAATGGTGAGGGCCACACTGGGTGACATGGAACTTAGTGTCGCCACTGAATGAAAAGATCAATGATAAACTTAAAGATCGGAGAGTGGACTACTGAAGTATGAAAAGTGATAATGCCACATATATCTGAAACAAACAAAAAATAAATTGATGATAAATTTTATATGCCTAAAAAAATTTTTCTTTTCTGTTAATTTCAGAAACTCAAAGACACAATGACAACAAACTTAAATCATATTTTCCGTCTGCCTTTTGCTGCTGGCCAGGTTTTTTCTGCTAGTATGCTGGACACATTACTTTACCAGGTGGGTCCTGAACATATTTAATCTCACTTTTTTGTTATTGTTTTCATTTTCTTGCATATGTTTCATATGCAAAGCTTCAGCAATCTTAGATATCATTAAAGATACACAGAAAATAAAGTTGGATAAGATTAAGTAAGTTATTTAATTAGACTTTACCAAGAGGAATACATCTAAAATATTTAATTAAGCATACACAAACAATTATTTAGGCCTATAAAATTTACTAGTCTGCTGATTGTTTTTATTATTTTCTTTTTCCCTGTCAGATGATCCTAGTTTGTTTTATTTTTGCTTAATGTTACTTCCAAATGTTTCAGACCTTTGTGAAAGGTTACTTGATCAGCTTTGTTCGTCTGCTGCTAGGGATTGATGCTGAAGAGGGTTCAGGACATTTATCTAGTGTAAGTAATTGACAGGGCTAGACCACAGAGCTAGACCAGTGTGATTATAATTGCAAAAAGATTTCTAACTAGCTTGTTTTTTTTCCCTTCATGTTTAGCTAAGGGATATAACACTCAATTTAGTTTTTAATTTTTATAAGATTTAATTAGTCCTGTGCAATAATATCAACATGCAGTCTATATCCATTATATTAACAGTATTGTATATGGTACTCAGTGAAGGTTAAAAAATTAAAATTACTTCTGATGTGTCTCTGTCTCCAGTCTTCTGCTTTCTCTTTTGTAGTCTATATTCTTAGGTTTACAAAGCACTACACAAAATAAAATAATATTCTATAATAATCTTTAATACTACATCACTTTCAATCCTGTCCTTGTCATATATTATACACAGTGATACATTTTGATCTATGTGTCTAGAAAAAAAAAAACTGATTAAAAAAAAGACTTTAGCCAACCAAGCCTTTGCAGTCAACAATTAGCCTTCCCTTATTTTAATGATCTGTAAGCATAACTCAGATAACCAAGTCAGGAACACCTAAATGTCACTACAATATATGGAATTTCAATACCATATCTTGTGTATAGGGCTCTTTTTATTTATAGATCTATAAGGAAAGCCATTGAACTTGAAAAGACGAAATTCTTCTCACAATGTAATATAGTGTTTACTTTTCTGTTTCTTGATTGTGACCTTCAGATCAGAGTGAAGAGATCCACTGTCCAGAAGTTCCCAGAATATGGTGACCTCTATGATGGTTTATGCTCAGCTACTGGAGAGATTCCTTTCGCTATCTACAGAACAGAAAAAGTGACAAACACAGAGCCAAATGAAGAACCATCAACTTTCTTTGGAGAACATTTGTCGGACTTCCATTTTCAATATAAGAAAGTTGGTTTTGAGAACTTTATAGTGATCTTTTTTAACAGTTTTATATTAATTATGTATGTACAACTAAACATATAAAATCATATATATATATATATATACACAATATAGTATAGCAGAAACAGTTTGTGGTTTAACTCTATTGCTCTAATTGTCTTAAAAAGTTGTCTAATCGCTTATCAAAGAGAGGGAGAACTCAATGAAATAATTCTAGAAATAAAAGACCTGATCTAAAAAAACTAGAATAATATGTCTAGTTTAAAAAATATGTACTTTCAATACCACATTTTTGTAAATACAGGAAAAGAGTAAAAAAAAAAATACATTAGCCAGGTATATTTCTTCCTTTGGAATGAAACCTTCTTATACACAAGTTATAGTGACTGTAACTTCCCAGCACATACTAGCAGCATACACACTCACTAATTATAACAATAACATTTGGAATCAACATCAATATAGTTTTATTACTCCAGCTAATTCAATATTTGTTTAAGACTTCCATTCACTCAATTTTTTTTTTTATTGTGTTAGTAAAAAAAAAATGAAACATTGTCTTTGTGTAGAAGAAACCTGGCAAAAAACGCCATGATGAGGGAATCAAACCTTCACAGTCCACCATTAGTCGTCATAGATTTTCAATGATCTGTAAGCCTGATCAAGATGACCTTGGTGACCTAATCAGGAACAGACTCATGTCCCTTGAACTCACCTCTAATGATTACAGTAAGTGTGTACTAAAAGGCTAGAAATTAAATTTTTGTTATGTCACTGACAACTTACGTGTTTCATTTTATACCAGAAAGAGAGAAATAAGAAGAAAGCATATTTTACCCAGGTCTTTTTCAGAAAAGAAAACAGATATATTCTGCGATGCTGGGTCACAACCTTATTAAGTGGTCAAGGGTCCATTTTGCATGGAATTCTTTGTTTGTGACCCTTTTAGTCACCTTTAGATGATTTTCTTTTCTCTAGAGAAGCATTCTGAAGTCACCTAACAACAGTCCTCAAGCAATTAAGTCCTTTATGACTTCTAGGTCTGTTCTGAACCATAATAAAACTAGTATGCTGATAGACTACTAGTCATGAGCTTAAACATTATAGAGTGAAGAAATCAAAAGGTAACTTCATTGTCCATTTGCTTTTTGTTTGAATTGATGAAATCATTTAGAAAGGTATCAAGTTTTGAAGTCCAAGTGCTTTCTTTAAATTATTATACTTACCTTATAATGCTGCCTGGATATATTGACCATTATGTTTGTCCATTTTTTCTGCCATGGTTATTAATTTTGAATGTCTACAGGTGATGTGAGGAGACGTCCCAACACACTGTCTTATGTTATCACCAATCCATCCCCCAAGAGGAGACTTAAGATGGGAGATATTGTGTATGTATCTTCCAAAATCTGTTTATTTATTTCAATTAAATAATCAGCTTTGGCATGGATTGACATTTTTAGAGGTGCTGGTTTGAAGTATCAATGTTTAGAAGCTCAACTTACAAGTTCCCTGTTTAGACATTATGAGATAGGAGTGAAAAGAAACTAGCTCTTGACTAATAAGAGTTTTCATTGCCCCAAACAATTAAATGGTAGACATCCTTCATCTTGGGCTGAAATCCTTGAGTCCTAAATGAAAATGTGGCATGACTCTACAGGAAATACTTTTATCTATCCATAGCACCTGTAAGTCTTGAGGGAATTTTACTTTCTACATCAGATGTTGTATTGTGGGGATCTAGTAATCATTGTACTCATATACTAATATCTGCAAATATTTTCATAGTAAAAACAAGGCTGTTCTATAACATTAGAATAGAAAGAATTTTCCAGCCACCATCAAGTTAATTATAATAAATGGTAATTATGCTAATCATGTTTTAAAAATTCTATTATTTTCCAATAGGTATGTCATCCAGCCCTCTTCTATGTATGCTAAGCCATCGAAAAGGAAATTTTACATGAACCGTATTCATCGCTCTCACAGTTTTGCTGGCACAGAGAGCAGTAACTCTCTCAATAACAATTTAACCAAAGATGTAGGACTGGGTGTGGACAAAAAGGTGGGTCGTTTCACTCTGCATCGGAATCTCTCTGACAAGGACATGCGCCCTAGAAGTGTAACTGTCATTGGCAATGAGGCTGCCACAGGTGCCACAAAAGTATAAACTGTTGCAGACATTTTGTTTTTCTTCCAATGTTCCAGATCTAAGTGTTGATTCATATTTACAGATCTCACTAAGCTCTGACCAAAGTGTTTGTTGATCAAACCTGTGTTCTTCTGGAGAGAATTTCAATCTTGAGTGTTGTGTGCCATTCATACCATATTGTATGTGTGCTGCGACTCAAGACTGAGCATAAACTGTTTAGAGTTTAGGCAATGCATGACCTTGACCTGATCTGGGTGCAGACCAGAGTTTTGTTGTAAAAAAAAACTATTGTAAAAATGTGACTTTTTATTGTACAAAGTATTGTGAGAAATATTTTTATTGAGACTTTTTTATGTTTTAATATTTTATGTCCAGACTTTATAGACCCATTGCTTTCATCTTTTTCTACAAACTTGTCTATATACTTCTATTCCTTTTCCAAGCATACCAATAACAATTCCCTTGTATTATAGGGTCATGTTTGTTATACATTAGCTGACAAGAATAGTTTTAAAATTGACATTTTAGAATCTTTATGAATTTTGTTCTATTGTGATCCTTTATTTACATTTTTGTATGAATTTTTATAAGTATTTAGCAAATGGTAACATACAAACAAGTAACATTATTAAAACTATTTCTAGCCACAAACATTTTGACTTTTTTTAAACACTTCGATATTTACCATCATTTAGACTTTCTCTTTGACCAGAAAAATTAAGTAGATTTCTGGAAATAAAATGTTGCCACTTGATAGCTAAATGAAGAGTTAAAGTTCTTTATCGCTTGCATTTTTTCTTTCTGTTGTAGCTTTTCTTCCTGTCATGTTCACACGCATTTCAAACTAAAACAAGCTACAAACATGAATATCTTTTTTTTGATTGGTTATCTACAACTACTTTCTTTTTGTTTCACAATGTTGTTCTAAATAGTTCTTAATTTTGATGTTTGTAAATTATATATATATATATATATGACACTGCTATAGTCAATAATTCTAGTCTCAGCTAGTACATCTGGGTATCAGTCGAGTATATGTTTGTATTGCCTTAAAATAGCTATGTATTTATTTAACAAGTCTTTAAACCATAGCATTGGGGAACAAAAATTGAACATTATCTTGTGAAGTTTGATATAAGTATGAAGACATTAAAGTAATATTTGGGGTGAACTTATACATTTGAAAACTAGTGAAATATTAAAAGCTGAATTCTGTTCCATTAACTGCACTTAACAGTACATGTCCTTTTGATTCATAGATCTAACAAAACCATAAAAAAAATGACTGCAGGTTAAAAAACGTATTCAGTCGCCCCATCTATTCAAGATCACATTTTCTATTTTTATTTGTCTTTATATCATTGTCTGTCCCAAGCCTTGAGTTTGAAGGCATTGAATTAAAAAGCACATTTAAGCTTTGAGGAGAACACATGTACATAGAACCTGACTTGTGCTGAACACATCTGGTCAAATACTCTCATTGGCTTTTTTTAAAAACAGGCTAAAGAAGTTTGTACTTATTTTATTGTATATGTACATAGTCATTATATATCTAATTTTACTGAGTAATAAAGTATGTACAACTTTCTTTGTCTCTTCAGTGGCTTGTCATTTTTTTTCATATTATTATTATTATAAATTGTTTTCAATTGATGAAATTGAATGTTAAAAAAATTTTGATAATGATATAGAGAAATTTGTGAGGGTATTATTTATGTATGCTGATTATTGAATATAAAGTATTATTACAATCAGAGTTTGCACTAGATAATTTAGCTGTTTAAATTCAGGTCTATTATATGTTACTTCCCAAAGTGTGTCTGCTTATGGTTAATGTGTCAAACTTAGGAAGAGTTGTGTTTTGTCAGTCATGTCCATAGATCAAACTTTATTCTATAAATTATTGTAGAGTCTTTTTGTCTCACTTTCTGATTCACTGTAACGCTTTTGTTGCTTGTTTCAAATCTTGCTCACTTTACCTACCCCCCTCCCTTATGTATATAAATTGTACACAAATTTCAAATCTTGAGTTAACAAAAATCAACCCATTATGTCCTGCTCTAAAGGTGCTGTCAGCCGTTGGCTTTCTACATTTTCCTAGTATTGGTATACAACATTGAGCTCAGCTGTGCCACATTTTGTTTTTTATCACCAATGTTTTGGTGAACTTTTTAAAAGCTTTTTGTTTTGGTCCTGTGCCTTCATTTTGTATGTTCAATGGAATTTTTCTATAGCATATACATATAAAGTTAACACTCTAGATGTTCAAAGCATTCCTGACAATTTGTTTTATACACAATTTATGTTTATCTGAAGAACCATTGTGAAACTTTTTATTCTGTTTCTCTTATAAAGTTGTATTTCACTTTAAAATGTCTCTAACTCTAATTGAGCCTTACAGCAGTGAATTTGAATAGTTTTATCTGACACACAACCACCTGTATGGAATGCTTCCAGAGATATAAGCACCATAATTCCACTTGCTTAAGACACTAGTGACCTTAGAGCTGACAATGTTTGATTTAATGATGACTTAATTCTGATTTGCTAATGTAAGAGTTTTTTAACAGCTAGATGATTTTAACAGCTAGATGTTTTTATCAAGTAATTTTGTTAAAAATTACTTTGTACTGCTCATCTTTCCATGCTTGTAGCTTGCGCAGTGCGCTATCTCTTTTCTGGACATGTGATGGGTTATCTGAAATCTGCTAACACAACTTAGATCATGTTGGGATTCAAACTTAAGTCCCCTTGATAAAGCGGTTAATTCAACTCAGCCATACATAATGTTTCAGACACATTTAGAAAGAGTTTAGGTAAAAACTTTTTTCTTACGATTTAGCAACCTAAGAATTGTACTTAATTTCTGTTTACTTTCCCTTGTATGGGAGTCTGATCTCTTATCATCACTATCTTTTTTATTTTTGTATATGGCATTATCAGTTAGTATACTTCAGTAGAGTTAGTATACTTCAGTAGTCCACTCTCTGATCTTTAAGTTTATCATTGATCCTTTCATTTAGTGGCATCATGTTCCACGTCACCCAGTGTGGCCCTCACCATCTTAGTGGCACCATTGCTTCCATCTTTGATGTGAGAAGAGTTTCACCTTTCTGATGGGATCCACTTCCATGTTAGGATCTTATTTTATCTCCACCTCTGCATCTATCTGTTCCTACAAGGTGATCTTAAACATAATATATAAATGAAAGAATTGGCTATGAATGAATGAATGTAAACGTTTCCAGATTGACTTGAATGTTAATTTTACAAAATTGTTGGCCTGATTTCAAATGATATGTAAGATGTCAAGACATTAGATTGTGATAATTTTGGTAATAAAAATGATATTTATCATTCAAAGCTATCATGTTTTCACCTTTCTTTTTACAACAGAAACATTTGAATGTCCATTGTTTTTTAAATTTAATGTTGACAACACTAACATTCTGCTTTTAGAGAAGTATATACTATAAAATCATTCTTGTAGTCTGTTTTTATTATAGCTTTACATGTATAGTGTGATACCTATACATTTGAGATTCAATATGAATACACAATAAAAAAAAATACATGAAATGAGATTCAGGTATAGAGTAAAAATAAAACAAAAACTGAATACATAATGTCATACACTTATCACAGATTTCATTATAATATGGTACATGTTTTTTTACCTTATCATGTTCAATAGTATTTCCTATTATTGGTTTGGCATATCCCACTGATTAAATGCTAACATAGACATAACATCTAAAGTATTTGAGTTATCTCCCCTTAGTCTTTGAACACCTCTCGCTCAATAATGAGAAGGTTATTAAATGCTCATTCTTGTAGACTTGCAGCAATACATATATTTAATCTTATATACTTTTCAACTTGAAACCACGGATTTCAGAAGAAAATCTATTAATTTGTTTATCTAAAAATTATTTGACTACAAAACAACAAATAAATATATAATATAATGATGAAGGGAACAATCAATAGTCAATATGCCTATTGTAGGCAATTAATATTATGAGGTTTTAAACTTTAAATTTTTTTTAAAATAAATAAAAGGTATATAAAATAGTGAACAAAATTCATTACATTTTAGTCACATGTGATGTTGTAAGCTGCAGTTATTTGATCGCCAAGGTCATAGGTCAAACATCCCATTCAGTGGGTCAGTTATGATCCTTTTATGTATCTCCACGAATAAAGGGACATAGGTCACAAAGTCCAAAAAGTCAACATAACCTTTGCTGTCACGATTAAATTTGGTCATAACCTGGAAATACAATGAATACAAACATAAAATGGCAAGAACTACCATTTAAAAAAAAAATTCTTTCATTAAAACTGAAAACACAACAAAAATGTTGTAAGTATTTCTATTTAAAGAAAATATACATTTTATATGAGAAATTAAACATCACCCCCCCCCCTAAAATTTAAAAAAGGAAAGTAAAATTCCTCTTTCAGACCTTGCGATCTATGGTGCAGATGATGTTAAGGTCATCTGTTTCTTTGCCCAATAGTTAATGAGCAGGGTGTTATGTGGCCAGCACAACGACCAACCATCTTTACTTTCCCCAACTAAAAATCCTCGATTTTTGAATTCGCAGTCTTTACCGAGATTCGAACCTAGGACCCCAGGTTCGGAAGCCAAGCTCCCCCCCCCTCCCAAATAAAATATTTAAATAAGTAAATAAAAATATTCATATAAGCTTTTAAAGGTCAAGTCAGCATACACGCATACACAAAACATTAAAACCGCGTTACCCGTACTGTTCAAGACAATATAACAGGCACGTTTTTTTTGTTTTGTTTAAAGAAAAGTCAAGTTTTAATTTTTAGTCATCTACGGACCACTGGTTGTCAGGACACTTCAGTTTGAAAAAAAAACAAAAAACAACCTGATCATAATAAAAATATTAAAAGAAATTTCAATTGCAATTTAGAATTATGTACATTACGGTTACTAATTAAACCTGATTCAAGATATTTGATTTTTAACAACTGTAACTTTCAAAAAGTTCTTCAAACTAATTATTTAAGTCACCGAGAGATCCTTGCTCCAAAATCGAAACCCACAACAGGTCAAAAACCAACGACAGTTTTCAAGTGTTACGCTTCAAATAATAGCTGGCTACATCTATCTAACAGTACTCCATAATTACAATGACCTCACTTAAGTCAATACTTACATATCTGGTGTGCTCCGGCCTGAGTCCACCTGCAGTCAGTTCGACGGCTAGACTGGCTGCCTGGGCTGCACCTTTAGGCATGTGCTCGGACTCCAAGAGTTGAAACAGTTCCTGGGTACAAAAATGGTTAGTTTAACATATGGAAGTAGCCAGGGGGGAAGGGGGGTTCTTGGGGTTCAAACCCCCCCGAAATGAAATCCACCCCCCTAGGGGGGGGGGAACGGAATTAAGTGACTGATTTTTGCTTTCATTTTGTTTATTTTAGGTGAGATTTTAATACTAAATCATCACTTACCACAGCACAGCCGAGGCAGTTTTGAGTTAAAACCCTCTAACAGGGGGTTTTGAGTTTAAATCCCCCTACCAGGGGGTTTTGAGATTAAAAAAAACCCTATCAGGGGGTTTTGAGATACGAATCCCTCTACCAGGGGGCTTTGAGTTTAAAACACCCTACAGAGGGTTTTGAATTTTAAACCCCTACCAGAGGTTTTTGCAGTTAAATCCCCCTCTTCTATAAAACAAAACAAAAAAAAAATGCAAACAACAATCCCCAAATTCCAACAGCACAGTTGAGGAAGATTTTGATTTAAACCCCCCCTCCAAAATTTACGATAAACCCCATCTTCAATATAAAAAAAGCAAATTAAAAATCTATAAAATCTATGAGCGAAGCCAAAGGGGTTTTGAGTTTAAACCCCCCTCCAGTTGGGGTTTGAAGCTAAAAAGTACCTCTTCAATATAAAAAAAAGCAAATTACACACTATAAAATCTATGAGCGAAGCCAAAGGGGTTTTGAGTTTAAACCCCCCCTCCAGTTGGGGTTTGAAGCTAAAAAGTACCTCATCAATATAAAAAAAAAAGCAAATTACACACTATAAAATCTATGAGCGAAGCCAAAGGGGTTTTGTGTTTAAATCCCCCTCCTCCAGATGGCTTTTTCTTTAAAGTTTAAAACCCCTCCAGATGGTTTTGAGTTTAAAATTCCCATACAGAGCGTTTAGAGTTGAAAACCTCTCTCTTCAATATTATTTTAAAGCAAACTACAGTCACCAAATTCTATGATCGTAGCTAAATGGGGTTTTGAATTAAAAACAAAACAAAAAAACTCCAGAGATTTCTTAGTTTAAAACCCCTCAACAGATGATTTGACGAAAAAACTTTCCTTTTCGATATTAAATCTAAAGCGAAATACAGACATGTAATACCAAGAGCGTAGTCAAGAAAGGTTACAAATTTCTACCAGTGGCTTGGGCTCCATTAATAAAGTGTGAATAGTCTTCTGCCGAAATTGAAAATCATTAAATGTGTCTCAACAAAGATGGCTAAGACAGATTTTAGGAGTCAGTCATCGAGATCGGGTCTAAATCAAAGAAATCATATGCCGAACTGGGAGTCGAATCCTTAGTAAGGTTGTGACAGAGCGTCGCATGAGGTTTTGCGGGACATGTTCTCACACAAAATGAATTACGCAAAATAAGAGTTGCGGAAACAGCTTGCCGGAAAATGCGCCGAGCGGCGCGAGAGGGTCTAAGTCAGTAAGAATAGCACATTACGTTTTTGAAATAAAACTTTTTAATAGCAAGATAATGCACTGTAGATATCTCAGAATATGCATTTTGTTGGCTTTCAATACCAGAAATAGTGCTCGGCGGCGGGGCTTCGCCCAGCGCAGGGGGAGCACTGCGAACTCCCCCAGACACCCTTGCTAGCAAGGGCGGGGAGTCTGCAATAAACAATAAACGTCTTCCGAAAGGGTCAGAATGTGATAAAGATTTATTATGTACACACACACACACACACACACACACATATATTTTTTTTTCCGCGGGGGGGGGGGGAAGGGAGGGGGGGGGGTCGAGGGTCGGGGGGGGGGGCGGCGGATCCCCCCCCCCCCCAAACCATCCCCGAAAAAAAATCCTGGCTACGCCCATGGTTTAACAGGTAACTAAGCTAACAATAAAGATAGGTGCATTAATTATACTATGTAGACCTCATTTCTTTTGTCGTCCAAGAGGCGGGAAGAGAGCAGGGGAAATAATCGTTTAAATGAGAGGAAAAGTTAAGTGCCCCTTTCAGACCTTGCGATCTATAGGGGCGATGATTGAATGGGCATGTTTCTAAAGCCACCACAGACTGGGGCATGTCCATCAATTCAAAAAAGACAACATACACCATATTCTCACTGTCAACAAAACAACAAACAATAAAATTAACATTAGATAAGGAAGCTTTAGAAAAAAAAATGACAGCCCTACTTATCTTGGAGTCACCTATGACCCGAGACTAACCTGGAAAAACCAAATAGATAGAACACAGAGTAAAGGTATCCAGAGACTATCTCTCTTGAAAAAATTAGCTGGCACAGATTGGGGAGCTAATCACAACATTCTGAAAAAGACCTATACCAGTTATGTAAGACCTGTACTAGAATATGGTGCCACAGCTTGGGGCTCAGCAGCCCAAACCAACCTAAGAAAAATAGACAAGGTTCAAAATATTGGTCTAAGGATAATGACAGGAGCAATCAAAACAACACCCATAAGAGCTTTGGAGGAAACCGCTGCTCTGATCTCTCTGGATGAAAGAAGAGAAATAAAAATCCTTTCCCAATTCACTAAATTGGAAACCTTGTAGAGGCACCCACTCAGAACAAAAATCCACAAAACTGGCACAAAAAACCGTCTCAAAAGGACCGATTTCATACAGGAATCTCTAAACCTAAAAAGAAACACCAACTTGAAAGAATTACTCTGGAATCCTCGATACACTATAATGAATCACCACAATGGTACGAAAGCCCTCTTCCTACTATAAGGAACCATATTGAAAACATAAAAAGAAAATCTGATTACAGACCAACAGAGCTCAAGGAAATAGTGAACTGTTTTCTACATACCAATTACCCTAGCAATCAGTGGATCAGAGTTTACACGGATGGCTCATCCCATAAAGCCACCACAAATGGAGGAGCTGGAATACTTATCGAATGGCCAGATGGAGGAAAACTAGAAAAATCCATTGCAACTGGAGAGCTCTCTGACAGTCACAGAGCAGAAAGCACTAGCTGCTACCATGCTAGCAAATCATCCAAGTTCCCCTCACAGTCAGATTGTCTTTCTAACAGACGCGAAAACAACCCTCCAAAGCTTGCAAAACTTTGATTCCCCTTATATTAAAAACCTCAGAACAGCACTTACAAAGCTCAACAACAACAGCAAAAAAACTGTTATTCAATGGATACCAGCTCACATACAACTAGCAGGAAATGAGAAGGCTGACACATTCGCCAAGAGTGGGAGAACAAACTCACAAGTAAACTCTGCACTCTATCCAGAAGAAATGAAGAAATTAATTGTAGATAAAATAAATGAGAAATGGACGAGCGCCCATCCAAATCACAAGAAATTTGACGCTTACTATAAGCTATCTCGACAAAACCAACGTCTAATCTTTCGACTCAGGACCGGACACAACAGAATGCGACAACACATGTACCGGAAGCTCAAAATTGGAACCAGTGAAATCTGCCCATGTGGAGTATCACCTGAAAATGCCGACCACGTCCTCCAAAACTGCTCTCTCTACCAAGAGCCCCGTATAACTGGCCCCAAAGCACCCCAATAGAAAGAAAACTATATGGAGAGCTCCCTGATTTGGAAATCACTGCGCAGTTCATCTCATGTATTGGTCTAGTCATATGAACACTCCAACATAACAATGAGAACGATGAAGAAGAAGATAAAGCCACCAACACGAGCAACCGCCTTTACTTTTCCCCAATAAATGTCAGGCGCCCATTAGAGTTGGATGGGTGGGGCACAGTACGAATGCCAAAATTCAAAATCCCTGTCTTCAACAAGATTCGAACCCGAGACTCCGCGCTTCGAAAGCCAAGAACGTTAGCACTTGGCCAATACGAGTGTCTCAATTCTTAATAAATTACGGTAAAGTTTTCTTGGAATTCGAATTATGTTAGTCGTAATAAAAATTAAATAAACAACATGATGTTATAGACAAACATCATTTAGTGGTGTTAAAGACATACGTCTTTTCATGGTGTTAAAAACATACATCATTTCATGGTGTTAAAAACATACATCATTTCATGGTGTTAAAGACACACTATTTCATTGTTTTAAAGACTGACAAAATTCGATAGAGCTATAAACATCTATATTAGGAAAGCAAACGAGTAAAAATGCGACTGAAAGCAAACGAGTAAAAATGCGAATGTAAAAATGGACGTGTATTTCTTGCACTCGACCAACCTGGCTTCTTTAATGCAATGAAATATTGTACTATCTACATTTCATTTTGACATTTCATATTGACATCGGGGGTGGGTTATTGACATCAATGTCTTCACATACCTTACACTTCTCCATCTTGATGTCCAGTGCATTATAGTCAAAGTTGTTAATTAGTTTCCTAATGACCGGGCTGGAAATATGAAAAAAGAAAGAGCAAAGCTTTACCTTGTTTCTAGTTTCTAGACTGAACAAAATGTCAGAGAGGCCGATAGATAACATTGCTAACTTAACCAGACCTCATTGTGCATAATTATACATTAGTTGTCAAAAAGATGAAAATACAAGAAAAGAATGTTCTCGGCGAGGATTTCCAACAAAATAAGAACAAAACAAACAAAGCAAACAAAGCAAACAAAACAAACAAAGCAAACAAAGCAAACAAAGCAGGTCTTAATTAATGTTCTATATAATCAACATTCTTTACTACCAAGGAGTCGTCATACTAGGTTTTTTTACTTTTTAATTTCATTTTTGGTCTCAAATCTGTATCTCGTGGCTTTTGTAATAGACCTTAAGCTGGGTGTCAGAGGACATTAATATTTCCGAAAAAAAAAATAAAAAAATTCAACAACGGAACTGGAGCCTCAACGGTTTCAATGGACGGATTGCTGTGTTCGTAGTTTAGGTATCACTGACCTAACTATTTTCAAGGACATTGTGTATCACTTCAAGGAACACCTTAAAGATTGCATCGATGAACAGAAGTCAGTAGACAAACAAACTTAAACTAGAATTAGAACAAAACCTAGACCTACTCAAGCTGTGTGACTTTCTCAGACAAGGCTGCAATGATGCTGAACAAGCGAAAGTTGATTCTCTCCCGACGAGGCAAGTTCAAGACCTGTTTATACATGAAGTTAAAATATGTTAACTATTTGAGTAAACTTAATTCAATGCATTAAACTATTTGATAACCTTGTGACATCATATATTTACTTCTTACTATAAGGAACAGATTACGTTGGGCAGGTCACCTCGAAGGAATGCCAGAGAACAGAGAAGCAAAGATTGTTCACCAGCAAAAACCAAAAGGCAGGCCATGAGTACGGTGGCTTGATGACGTAGAGACAGATCTACAACAGCTAAAAAGTCCGGGCATGGAGACGTAAAGTACAGGAGAGATCAGAATGGAGAGATGTGCTAAAGCAGACCAGGGCCCACCATGGGCTGTAGCGCCACTGGGATGGATGGGTATGGCCTATGCATATAGGAATAAATATTCATAGCTAGCATTCCTTTGTGGGCTGTGGGGGGGGGGAGGGAGGAATAGTCTCTTTGGATTGTCTCCTGAAAGATTGTGTATAAATTCTGAGCTATTCTGACCAGGTGCGCATCTTCAAAATTAGGCATTAGCTCTTTCTGAGAAAGCTCGATAAATATAAGAACCGTTTTAGAAGTCATCATTTTTAGAGACCAAGTCACTCCAGAGGAAAATGTTGTTGGACTTCATGAGGACCTTTTCATTGTTGTCACAGGTCTGTACGACGAGGCAACGAGCTATTGATCTCCACTGCCCACAGGTTGCGACATCACAGGTCTGTACGACGAGGCAACAAGCTATTGATCTCCACTGCCCACAGGTTGCGACATCACAGGTCTGTACGACGAGGCAACGAGCTATTGATCTCCACTGCCCACAGGTTGCGACATCACAGGTCTGTACGACGAGGCAACGAGCTATTGATCTCCACTGCCCACAGGTTGCAAAGTCGCCGGTCAGTATTGAGGCCTTCTATA
Source organism: Biomphalaria glabrata (assembly GCF_947242115.1). Classification (NCBI taxonomy): domain Eukaryota; kingdom Metazoa; phylum Mollusca; class Gastropoda; family Planorbidae; genus Biomphalaria; species Biomphalaria glabrata. Next base: position 21,430,455 of record NC_074727.1, read on the forward strand.
ACGATTGATCTCGCACTTACAGGCAATGCATCTATATTGGGCTAGCAATGGCTCTATTTCAACCGTATCTCTCTTTCTCTCATAAAAGATGTGGTCCTTGGCCCCTGCCTTTACATACATTTGTATGCCCCTTCCGTCCAGCAGGCAGTTGGGACCTGGTTATAATAATTATTGTGCCTGTAGTACTTTATGTGTGTGCTATGTAATCAGATTAACGTTATATGACTTATTAAAGGAAATGTTGTAACTTATTAAAGGTAATGTTGTAACACATCAGCAGTTGTCTGGAGCATGTATCCACATGGACTGCATCTCATTTTGATCTTAGTTCAGTCATCTTCAATATACAACTAAAAAAAGTGTTTTCGCTTACACTGTACAGGAAATAGAATTCCTTGTCTGTCAGAAGATGGTTGTTGATAAGTTGCAGAGCTTCCTCCACCTCTTCTAAGTTCATCTCGAGGTCCTAAAAATAGAATTACATATAGTAAGAAAGATTGCACCACAATTCATCACGCACAGAAATCATGTTATTCTACACTCGCGTTACTATTAAACTACATTTATATTTATAGATTGTTTGCAATTTCTGATCTCATACAGCCATTTTTCTTCATATAAAACTTTGTAAAACAGTTATACACCATTTGTTACCTAGAATTGTATATATTAACTGTATAATGCTTTAGTGAAAAAAATTATGTAATGTTATATTATGTACATGTTATATGAAGTACATATTATATTAAGTACACAAAGATGTACGTACTGGGTTCGGTCTGAGTCTGTTGTACATCTCACTCTGTTGTCGTCTGTACTCGCCTGGCATGTTGTTGCTCTCCCCTTGTCTCAAGAAGTAATGGTTCATACAGAAGGCATCAGCCAACAACTTCTCCGCTGGGAAATATATACACATTTATAAGAGCAAAATAACAGTAGTACAAGCAAACTATTTTGAAAAATGTGTTTAAACCAAGCTTCTATTTAGTAAAGGTAAAGTGCCGTTCAATCGCTGTCATATCTCTCAGTATTGCAAGTTTCATATTCGTTTTTTGTATATAAAACAAAATTAATTAATTACCCATACTTGATCTTATCTTATATTATCTTATCTTAAACATTACAGACGTAACTTAAAACAAGGTTACAAAGACAGTTTTTCTTGAAAAACAAACTGAAAATCGGCCCCCGAAGTGGTCCACCCAGGCAGGTAAAAAGGCAGTTTTCAATATTATCAGAATGAAATTCTATCAAAGACAAATGAAAGAAAATAATGGAGAAAAAAAAGGTTAACAGATCTCGTGTGGTGCCCCAACAGTCCAGCAGACCAAGGGATAGGTGAAAGTGAATGTGAAGTTAGATGTGAACCTGACCTAACCGATGTCTTATAATGAATATCTAATTGATCTAATTGTTTTGTAAAGGGACAATTTCTTATTCCTCAAGAATAAAACATTTCCGTAAAAAAATAAAAATAACAAATCCCCCCCCCCCCAATTTTTTTTTCTTTGGTTAGGTAATGTATGACCTGTACATCCCTGCAGTTCATGCGATAATATGAAAAACTACTTATTAATTGTTGTTTTAAATTATATCTGACTTATATTCATACTAAATAGATTTTTTCTTTTAAAAAAAAAACAAAACATTTTTTGTGTGTAAATATAGTACTCAGTATAACAGAACTTACACAACTTAACAATTAAAATATATTTTTAAAAATTGGACAAAAAATCTACAACTATTTGCATAAATGTGTAGAAAATGATGTACACAGCTTTCTCCCCTATTAAAGAGGCTCAAGTGTTTGTTACTATTAATAGTGAATAGTTGTAAAGTGGTGTTTTTTAATGAAAAAACTGCTTCCTTAAGTGATTTAAAAAATTAGATTTTTCGCTTTCAGAAAAGAAAAAAGTAGCCGTTGCATCAGAACCTTCATTTCTTGTGTCAATCTAGTCATACATGTGAATCAATGACTTCATTTCTTGTGTCAATCTAGTCATACATGTGAATCAATGACTTCATTTCTTGTGTCAATCTAGTCATACATGTGAATCAATGACTTCATTTCTTGTGTCAATCTAGTCATACATGTTAATCAATGACTTCATTTCTTGTGTAAATCTAGTCATACATGTGAATCAATGACTTCATTTCTTGTGTCAGTCTAGTCATACATGTGAATCAATGACTTCATTTCTTGTGTCAATCTAGTCATACATGTTAATCAATGACTTCATTTCTTGTGTCAATCTAGTCATACATGTGAATCAATGACTTCATTTCTTGTGTCAATCTAGTCATACATGTGAATCAATGACTTCATTTCTTGTGTCAATCTAGTCATACATGTGAATCAATGACTTCATTTCTTGTGTCAATCTAGTCATACATGTGAATCAATGACTTCATTTCTTGTGTCAATCTAGTCATACATGTTAATCAATGACTTCATTTCTTGTGTAAATCTAGTCATACATGTGAATCAATGACTTCATTTCTTGTGTCAGTCTAGTCATACATGTGAATCAATGACTTCATTTCTTGTGTCAATCTAGTCATACATGTTAATCAATGACTTCATTTCTTGTGTCAATCTAGTCATACATGTGAATCAATGACTTCATTTCTTGTGTCAATCTAGTCATACATGTGAATCAATGACTTCATTTCTTGTGTCAATCTAGTCATACATGTGAATCAATGACTTCATTTCTTGTGTCAGTCTAGTCATACATGTTAATCAATGACTTCATTTCTTGTGTCAATCTAGTCATACATGTGAATCAATGACTTTATTTCTTGTGTCAATCTAGTCATACATGTGAATCAATGACTTCATTTCTTGTGTCAATCTAGTCATACATGTGAATCAATGACTTCATTTCTTGTGTCAATCTAGTCATACATGTTAATCAATGACTTCATTTCTTGTGTCAATCTAGTCATACATGTGAATCAATGACTTCATTTCTTGTGTCAGTCTAGTCATACATGTTAATCAATGACTTCATTTCTTGTGTCACTCTAGTCATACATGTGAATCAATGACTTCATTTCTTGTGTCAATCTAGTCATACATGTTAATCAATGACTTCATTTCTTGTGTCAATCTAGTCATACATGTGAATCAATGACTTCATTTCTTGTGTCAATCTAGTCATACATGTGAATCAATGACTTCATTTCTTGTGTCAATCTAGTCATACATGTGAATCAATGACTTCATTTCTTGTGTCAATCTAGTCATACATGTTAATCAATGACTTCATTTCTTGTGTAAATCTAGTCATACATGTGAATCAATGACTTCATTTCTTGTGTCAGTCTAGTCATACATGTGAATCAATGACTTCATTTCTTGTGTCAATCTAGTCATACATGTTAATCAATGACTTCATTTCTTGTGTAAATCTAGTCATACATGTGAATCAATGACTTCATTTCTTGTGTCAGTCTAGTCATACATGTGAATCAATGACTTCATTTCTTGTGTCAATCTAGTCATACATGTTAATCAATGACTTCATTTCTTGTGTCAATCTAGTCATACATGTGAATCAATGACTTCATTTCTTGTGTCAATCTAGTCATACATGTGAATCAATGACTTCATTTCTTGTGTCAATCTAGTCATACATGTGAATCAATGACTTCATTTCTTGTGTCAGTCTAGTCATACATGTTAATCAATGACTTCATTTCTTGTGTCAATCTAGTCATACATGTGAATCAATGACTTTATTTCTTGTGTCAATCTAGTCATACATGTGAATCAATGACTTCATTTCTTGTGTCAATCTAGTCATACATGTGAATCAATGACTTCATTTCTTGTGTCAATCTAGTCATACATGTTAATCAATGACTTCATTTCTTGTGTCAATCTAGTCATACATGTGAATCAATGACTTCATTTCTTGTGTCAGTCTAGTCATACATGTTAATCAATGACTTCATTTCTTGTGTCAATCTAGTCATACATGTGAATCAATGACTTCATTTCTTGTGTCAATCTAGTCATACATGTTAATCAATGACTTCATTTCTTGTGTCAATCTAGTCATACTTGTGAATCAATGACTTCATTTCTTGTGTCAATCTAGTCATACATGTGAATCAATGACTTCATTTCTTGTGTCAATCTAGTCATACATGTGAATCAATGACTTCATTTCTTGTGTCAATCTAGTCATACATGTGAATCAATGACTTCATTTCTTGTGTCAATCTAGTCATACATGTGAATCAATGACTTCATTTCTTGTGTCAGTCTAGTCATACATGTGAATCAATGACTTCATTTCTTGTGTCAATCTAGTCATACATTTTAATCAATGACTTCATTTCTTGTGTCAGTCTAGTCATACATGTGAATCAATGACTTCATTTCTTGTGTCAATCTAGTCATACATGTGAATCAATGACTTCATTTCTTGTGTCAATCTAGTTATACATGTGAATCAATGACTTCATTTCTTGTGTCAGTCTAGTCATACATGTGAATCAATGACTTCATTTCTTATGTCAGTCTAGTCATACATGTGAATCAATGACTTCATTTCTTGTGTCAATCTAGTCATACATGTTAATCAATGACTTCATTTCTTGTGTCAATCTAGTCATACATGTGAATCAATGACTTCATTTCTTGTGTCAATCTAGTCATACATGTTAATCAATGACTTCATTTCTTGTGTCAATCTAGTCATACATGTTAATCAATGACTTCATTTCTTGTGTCAATCTAGTCATACATGTTAATCAATGACTTCATTTCTTGTGTCAATCTAGTCATACATGTGAATCAATGACTTCATTTCTTGTGTCAATCTAGTCATACATGTGAATCAATGACTTCAATTCTGCCAAATTGTTGGTTTTACTTTGGAAAACCGCAGTCGACTCCCAACACTAACCCTCGAGCGGATCCAGAAATTTTGAATTTTGGGGGGGGGGGGGGGGGGGGCAACTTTTTTTCAAACCCTAACCCTAAAGCCCAGTAAACCCTAACCCTATTGCTAAACGCTCATACAGCCCGACGCCAAGCATGTTCTAGCATTCTTGACTGCAGAAACGCATTTCTGACATCTACAGCTCACTATTCCTCCTATAAACAAAAGGCAGGTCAAATTGAGTAAAATAAAGTATATATATATGAATTTAAAAAAAAAAGTATTTCTCAACCTTCGGGCAAAAACAAAACAGCAACAACAAAAACGAAAAAAAACAACGTTGGTGGTCTTTCTCTTGACAGCTCGGGGGTCTTGGGGAGCGTTGTGAGCTCAACCATTGGGGTTCGGGGCGAAGAGATTGCATGTATCTCACCTGGTACAACCCTGTTTCATTTTATATTTACTAATTATAAAATTTAGTGTGGTGCGGCATAATAAACTAATGGGCTCAAATTTCAATAAGTAGCTTATATTATATAGATATTTTACTAATTTTGTTCAGAAACTATGATGTTCTCCATAAAAATAGGACCGCCCCCCCCCAGCACTCAGTGGGCTAGAGTGAGGAGGGCAGTAGATACAATCGCCCCCCCCCCCCCGCCCCGACAAATATTAGAAAATTATACAAAATTCAACATATTTTGTTCACAAACTATTTCTCCATAAAATTAGGACCGCCCCCCCCTCAAAGGGTTTAGGTGGGAAGGGCAGTAGATGTATTCCCCCCCTCCCCATCCCACCCAGTCGGCCAACAGGGGAACGACTTAATATAAAGATTCGTTAAAATATCAATAACAAGTTTTTAATCATATAGATGTGATCATATTTAATTGATTCTGTTTACAAGCTGTGATTTCTATAAATAAATTGGAACGCCCCCCCCCCCTCAAAATTTATGGTGGGTGGGGGGGATTGATGCCATCGCGAAATAATCTAAACATAGGTTGAAATATAAATAATTAGTATATTTAATAACATAAATTCGTATACAAATTGTGTGGTTTCTTTACTAAAATTCCTCCACTGCCTCCCTTTTTTTTGCGGGGGGGGGGAAGTCAGCCGAGTGGTGGGGGGGGGGGGCGATCGCCCCTACCGCCCCCTCCTGGATCCGCCAGAACACTAACCTGCTATTTGTTCGACCCTGTTTTGAACATCCTTGAACTTTGCTTTACAGATCTCAATTTCAGACTCTAACAACTTCATATCAGGCTCCTGACACATCTGTGAGTACAAAATGATAGATACATGAATCTTACTACGTAACTTAACCAGGCGAATCCTTAGAATAAGTTATATATACCAAGCTTACTTCCCAGTCTTTATTTTCTAAATTCTTTTTATAGTGCTCGGATTCTGGGATTTTTCTTTACCAAGAATTCTACTTCGCAAGCCTTTGCCTATTGAGTTACAATAATTTGCTCACAGTTCTATATTCTACGTGGTTCCTCAAGGCTGTCAATGTTCCGCAAGGCTGTCAATATTCCGTAAGGCTGTCAATGTTCCGCAAGGTTGTCATTGCCGGAAGTGGTAATGGATATAAACATTGCATTACCTACAAAATGCTTCCTGGTGGTTTCAAATAGCCTCTGATAATCAGCCCAACTCCTGGCCTTCACGGGTGGCTTATATATTGAGTCCTGAGGAACTGTTTTCACTATAAAGGAGAAGGGCGAAGGTCAGTAACTGGCTCCTAGACCGGGGGCTCGTTAGCCTTGGCTGGCTCCTAAAGGTCCTAGGAGAAGGAAAACTGTCAATTCAAAGCTCTCCCAATCAAGGAAAAGGCAGCATAATTTTGAATTTTTGAACAAAATGAGACTCATATGGCGACCCATAGGCAGTTTGTGCTACACCCTGGTAGAGCCTGCGACGCGTCTGACTATAAACTGTATTGGCACTTGCCATTCCTTTGGATAAATCAGCTGCGTGGAGAGGGAAGAACTGGGGAACTGTTGTTTGGGCGATATTGTTCCGACAATAGCTAATGCCCAGGCATTCACCTCATTTCCTTGAGATGATCCATTGTTGTTTCGCGACTGAGTGAAGCCATATATACAGTTCTATATTTACCACAATAATAGGAATGGTATGAAATTATAATGGTTAAAAATATTGCCAAAAATAGTACTGTCATAACTCGTCACGACTGACCATCATCACTCACCTCTTTTAACATTTTACCGTCCAGTCGAGACACTATGACGTCATCAGTGATTTCATGCGGACGTAACTTCCGGTCAGATTCTTCAACTTCTTTGTTTTTCTTGACAGATAATTAAAAAAAAAATCAAACCGTTGAAACAATCAGTTCCATCAATGTTGTTATAGTTTATTCCATCTATAATTATGTTAGTAATCATAAAAACCTCACGAAGAGCATTAGATTACATAACAGAATAAAAAGTGAAATAGCAATGACATATATAATAAATCTTATATTACCATTAAAAAAAAAAAGGTTCACACTATACTTTAACACTATTCCTACTGGCAACCCTAACCATTACTTCTATATACGCTTACCCTTTTTCCTTTTTTCTCTTTTTTCTTTTTAAGCGAGAAGTTAGGGGACGCAATCCCTGGGACTCTAGATCTTGCTTTTTGTGCCAGCAGTTCAGTTCTCCTGACTTTTAGAGGGTAGCAGAAACATAAAATGATTTAAAACATAAAGCAAATGCAATATTCTAAATGATATATTTTAAGACGATGGTAAAACCTAAAAATGTCAAAGTAATTCTCTGTCAATAGAGACTATTCACATTTCCTTGCAAGAAAAATGCGTAGGACTATGTCCTATAATGCTCTACATCTATAATATAGAGTGGATTTCTATTCCTTTTTCCGGAACCATTTTAAGTGTCCCGTGATATACGTGTTAATGTTGCAAGAGAAGTGTAAACAGGAATAAAAAAAAAAAATTCTACACAGAATAGAAAAAAATGTAAAGGAAGGTAAATAGAAATAAAACGTTTTCATGTTATTTCCGCTATCTCTGCTAAGGAAATAAGTTTTAAGCTTCCTGTGAAATATACTATTATTAATTTATTATTGAAATTTTGTTATACTGTGTATGAATAGTTTGTGCTCATTTTTGTTTCGGATTTTTACTTGAGGAATAAAAATTTTTAAATTTGGAACGAGGAATTCTATTATTTCTGCCCTGCCATTGGCCTGTACTGTCCATTATTTCTGTCCTGCCATTGGCCTGTACTGTCCATTATTTCTATGTATTTAATTCACCATTTTCTGTCCATAAAAACATTGTACCTTGTGCTACCACCCTATATGTATAATGTGTGTGTCATTGATGGGAAGGCTAAGTATTGTCAAACTGACCTTCCAGGTCTTCCAACTGACCACACAGTTTATTCATCTTGTCTTGTAGCATGTCCAGGGTATAAATAAGTTTCTCTAAGTTTTGTTCCTCTAAGGTCATTGCCTGAAGGTAGTAAAAAGCATGAACAAAATACATGTAATTGATAAGTAGAAATTCTGAACAGCGTGGCTTGAATTGAAAATAAACCAAAAATGTTCCAATTGTCACAAAGCTCAACTCACTCTGTCTGTCTGTCTTTCTGTCTGTCTGGTAAAAAGTTTCAAAACGTTTTTTTATCCTACTCCCATTCATTGATTAAGTTGAAACTTTGCATAATTATTGATTGGCATACACAAGACATGAATCAATATGAAATATTAACGAAGTAGTCATTTAACTACTGGTTATTAATTATTGTATTTGATACCAACAAAAAGAACTTATTCTATTTCCCCGACACCTATTCTCGTATCAAGTTGAAACTTTAAAAATATATGCTATATACCTAACAAAACATGAATCGTTAGAAAAATTAACCAATAAGTTAATTATTGATAATTAATTATTTTATTTGATATAAAAAATAGAAATAATTATATCGTTGTTGGTGTGGAGTTGTTCCCCTTAGATAAGCTTTGTTTTTCAAATAAGCAATTTTAATATTAAAATTGCTTTTAAGTTTAACAAGCTAGCAGAATTTTAAGGGGTCGAGCTTGCACCGTTTCCCAGAGGCCAGGAATGGGAAATTGACTCTTCGGCGACCTATCTGTCCGCTGGTCTCCCATCGACTAGATTTAGATGATCATTTAATCATATCCATCTGTAGGGGCACGACTCCTTGAGTTGCTGCGGTGTTCGTCCTTCTCTTGAGGCCGGAGGCCAAGCTCTCGTGAAGCGGAATGGCGGATAGGACGATTTAGCGGAGTCTCTAAAAGCAATGCGTGCTTGCTAGAACGTACTGCGGAATCCCACTGAAGGAGATGCTCCTTTGCCCTGTTAGTCCTCTTGTATCTTTTATTAGACATTTCCACGACTGTGCCTCACGGGGCCAGGTTAAAAGATAACCTTGTTATATCACTTCCTGACATGTGCTCGGATTGGGATCAACACAGGAAGGACAACTCCTGCAGTGATGTTCCAAGAGATTCAAGAAAGGTCAAGATCAATGTGCATAGATGGAGTGAACGTAATGATAGAAACAAAATCAAACCTCACGCCTGGCAACAGATAATCTGCAACAACTCGCTGCGACACATCTAAAGTGGAATCAGAAGAATACAGCGAACTTCGAAATAAAAAAAATAAATAAAAATAAACTGACCACTTTCTCAATGTTTAGTCCCCTCTCTGTGGGTAATAGCTGTGAATTGATTGGCGCTTGGGCATTGGTTCTCTTGACAGGTGTCTTAGCTCTAGATTTACCTGTGGAGAGGTGTAAATGCTAATTAAATCATTGACCTGACATAACGTCGTTCTAATCACAAATTAGATCAGAGAGATTAGTCAGACAGCACTAGGTTTACAATTGACAGGTACCAGCCAGGCAGAAATCAGATTTGATAGATGTAGTTGAGACAACTTAGTGCTTTATTCTCACAGGGCCGGCCTTAGACGATTAGAGGCCCTAAGCAACGCGAATTTAGTGGCCCAAAATGAAATAGAAAAATAAACAATGAAAAAATAAAATTACGCATCACAAAAGAGATACAAGACACCGATAGCAAAGACAAACAGACACAAACACTCTTTTGTTCCCCTGGCAATCAAATCATTAAATAAGAACAATCTGGTATAAACTTTGTCACATGTAAATTATGAGTGAGTCTGGTGTGAATGTACACTTTGGTTTCTTATAATTATAATGTTTTTTGTTTGGTGTAGTGCACAAATTGTAAGACAAATTTCCTTATGGATAATAAAGATTATTATTATTATTATTATTATTATTATTGAAAATCTAGTGACTCTAACAATATCTTTGGGCACAAGTTTCACTATTTCTTCTCTAAAAAAATATCAAGAGTCTTGTGTGTGGTCCTCACCAATCAGAGGCCATAGGCGGCTGCCTAGTGTGCTTATGTCTAAGACCGGCATGAATTATAGTTTGTTAAGTTGAATCAGAACGGCATGCTTGTAGCAGTCTCCCACACATACTTCTGGCCGGTGAATTCTAGAATGACTTTTCTCATTCTCCCCAAGCCGTCATCCACCCGAAAAAAAAATTGGTGTTGTAACGCCCCTTCACCCAAGAATTCTAATATCTGTTGTTTTTTTAAACTTCACCATAAACACACAAAAATATAACTAAATCTAAATTTCATTTTGTTTATATAAATTTTTACACACAAAAATATAACTAAATCTAAATTTCATTTTGTTTATATAAATTTTTACACACAAAAATACGTATTCAGTCAATGTCGGCTTTATATAACAGATAAAATATTTTTTTGTATACAATGTCTACACATGCAAGTTACGCGCCAATTTTTTGAAAGATACACACAAAAGAGTTTCAATAGTGCTTACAAATGGAAGGATGTATAATCTATGTATATCTCGGCTTAAAAAGAAAAACGAAACATATTGGGTCGAAATTGCGAATAAAAAAGTCTTTTTTGTTAAATTTAACAGCTGCGTATGGTCTACGACTCAATATACTATTGATAAGTGACACAATGTTATAAGTAGAACATTACCGCTTTACAATCCTCCATTCACATCATCACTTAATGTCAGCCAACTCAACATCTATATTTAACATTGTACACAGCTATGACGCAAACACCACAGTCACATACACACTGGGAGACATAGTGCATTATGTGTTTTTTTTTTTTGGGGGGGGGTGCAGACCTTTTTTCTTCTTCTTCTCATTTGGCAGCTCCGCTTGAGTTGAGTCCTGAGACAGCTGCTCATCCTGGGCACACTGCTCGTTTTGAGCTAAGGGCTGTTCCGGCGAGGGCTTAGTGTAGCGTGGGGTCTGTTCTTCTAATGTGGATTCGAACACAATCTCATAGAATGGCAGACGATCAGGACTGTAATGGATAGAGAAACATTTACCTAGTTTACAGCTATTTATAGACATGACCAGCTATATAGAGACGTAAAAAACTATTTATAGACATGACATGCTTTCATATATATATATATATATATGAGAAATATACTTTTTTAAAAAAGCAATCTCTTCTTAATCCTCAAATAGTATAGTAAACATTCATTCTATTATTTTTTTAAAAATTATCTCATTGCTGTGTGGGGGCGGCCATGTACTAAAGGGGGACGCTACCTTGAGTCTTATAGGTATTAACGGTAAATACAAATTTCTAATGAATTCAATAAAACAATGATCTTTCTGAAATTGTAATACAATATGTTGTCACGCAGTACGAGTTTATGTACGTGTTATTGACGATCGCTGACTTATAGCATCATGCCGCTTGTAGACAACTAAACCGCTGTAGGCGTATTATATCTTAACTAATAAACTTGAAATAACTTTGTAAAACAATAGGCCATGCTAAATGCAACTGTCATAGTAATATAGGCAATAAAGTAATATAGGCAGAATCAAGTTAATAGGAGATCAAATAAATATACTAGACTTAAATAATAATATTTTTTAAACAAAAATCAAACTCACTACCTTTCTATCTCTCTTTCTCTATTCTTCTATCGCTTTCTCTCATACTGGTCTCTACATACAACAAACCAATGTCTTATCGTATCTAAAGGTGCTTACTACTTACTTGATGATACAGTACTTGGCGAGAAAGTCCAAAGGGTCCTGAATGTCAATCAACTCCTCAGCCGTGACTGGAGCCTCGGCAGGCCGTGACTTTCTCGGCCTGGAGAGATGCTTGGGTCTGGGGTGTCATGGAAACAAAATCTTGGTTAAAATCCCTCAATGCATCATAAAAATCTTTTTATTTACTTTTAAAATTACTAATACATATATTATTGATCCTATAACAGAACATTAATATCTCATTAATATTTCCACGTCAATAATTATTCATAATGACGTCGGTGTATACGTTTACACATTTAGGCTGAACGTATTTCTCTATAATCATGACTTGACGTCATCTATTGTAAGTCTAGACACTAGCTAGAGATCAATGATACAATCTGAATAGTCTATTATGAAAGCAAACATGGGACTTGACCAAAAAGTAAACCTTAGACTAGGCTCACTTGTTTCTGAAACTGAAACTTTTAACTAGCGCAAAACAGTGAAAAACTTCTTGTGGAGTGTCACCATAAAATGCCCACTATGTCCTTGAAAGCTGCATACTTTACCAGCAGGTACGGACACACTATTAAAGTGGCGGCACCAATTTGGTTAGCTCAGGGTGTCCCCCCACCCCTTCAAATCAACTTCACCACTCCCAAATTTTTCAATGTTAAATCCTTACATAGTGAGCTCATTACAGGCATTCATTGATTGCTCAAGAAATGTAAAATGAGTGTTTTCATTACCTTTAAATTTGATGTTCGCTAACCTAGATACTGTCACTTTACAAAAAATTGTATTTACCAATGAACCTAGTTGAACACTGTATTTGGGACCTTTTGGAAACATTTGAGGGAAAGGGAGACTCCATTAGCTAACTTGGCTATATGACACTGACCCAGTAATGCCATTAACCTTAGTAACTATTACCGTCACACTTGAAAACTCGGAAGGAAACCTGGAGAACAAGACTAAGCCCTCTGGCCTCATATTACCGCAAGAATAGGGAGCTTGATTCATTTCATACTCACAAGCGTCTTATCTTGGGAGCTGCCTTCCGTTTTTTAGGTGCCTCTGCAAGATGGGGTTGAGGTGGAGGCTCCACCAAAAATTTCAGCTTCTGTTTTCTTTTCTCTGGCTGTGGAAGGACAACTTGGTGATAACGGATCAATAAAGTGGAAGCTACAGCCTCTGACAGACATTGATTCAACGCTACTACAAGAACGTTAACCAGAGGCGGCCTTAGCGAGTGTCATATGCGGGGCCCTGGGCGAGTGTCATATGCGGGGCCCTAAGCCGCAAGGATAGTCTATATATACCGTAATAAAACGCTAACGTCTCGTCCGCCTCTAATGCTGTAGGCCTTATTGTTGTTACAGAACATAGTACCTCACGTAGGTAGTAGCTACTGTACTATTGACCATATAAGTACATTACATTACATTACATAATGTTCTGCATGGAAAATTTTGCCTTTTAAGGTTAATCTACGTAACTAATGATTCAGAAATATTTTTTATAAACAATCAACAAACTATAAAATAATATTTCTGCTAAACACGCTGGAGGTTAAGATTATGGCCGCCGCAAAGAGAGTAAAAAGCTCGACTGTTGCGAATAATGTGTGCTTGAACTCCTTGGTGCTTTCCCTTTATCTTTGCACAACTGTTGTAACCCTGGCCACGACAATTGGCGATGTCGTCATCATCTTGACATTTTACAAAACCCAATATAAGGGACATCTGTTTTTGTGGCTATCATCAAGGATGATGGGAAAATATTTAGCAAGTTTGATTTTATCAATAATGTTCCCTTTTACTTATGATGCCATCAGGTCTATAAATTCATTTTGAATCCTATGCCCGATGTAATGGTCGTGAGCCTCGGCGTTCTTAATTCGTCGAAGATGTTCTTGCATGGTTGGGTCGACGTCGGCCATCATCTCAATCAAGCCTGAAAATTGACCATTGTTCGTTTGTTTGTCTGTTCTCCCACGAAATGTGCCGTTGTTTTCTTCAAGGTACTGAACACTCGCTAGAATTTTAGTTCAGACTGCACGATAATAATGTTTTTTCTTCTAAATTGTTCTTGCATCACATTATTCGTTGTGCTACCATTTGACATTCTCAGAGCTAAATCCAACCACAAAGTCACACACTTAACGGGATTTACAGAAACCTCAGACTGCTGAAGTTTATTATGTCATGTTAAGAGCTTACATGGTAATTGGTATCATATAGATGCCTGGAAAGATTTCCAAAGATATTGAGTAAGGATTCTTAATTTATGAAACTGATCTGGTTTTCGAACCTGACGATGACAAGGGAATCTCCGAGGCGCGGCGCCTGGGGCTTTTGCCCCGCTTGCTACCCCCTAAGGCCGCTACTGGCGTTAACAATATATCGATTTATATAATTCTCTTCGTCGCTCAAGAGTTTGGACGAGAAGAAGTAAAGGAAAGATCAATCTCTTATTTCTGCGGAAAATCACCACACGAAAAAACAAGAGGGGGGGGGGGAGAACAAGTATTCACCGGTCGCTACGGCTGGCTGCCTAGTTTGTCATTTTCCAAGGTGTGCGACTTGTTTTTTTTTGTATAGTTTTGTGTATAGAAAGATGTCCTGGACGAGGCGGCCATTCGAGGAGTTATACACGATAAAGAGAACTAAAACTTCCTTAACTGAAAGTCCTAAAACAGTTGCATTTTCATGCATTTTAAAACGAAAAATTTGCCGCTCCAGACCTGACCTGGAGAGACTCTGCGTCATTTAAGAACAAGCAATCAACACCAGTGATTCATCAAGGCGGATCCATTTTCTTTCGAGACAGAAGAAGGGTTGTATATAGAGTTATTTAAAAAAGAAGGTCATAAGGCAGCGAGGGTATTACGTAACCAAAACAACGGCTAACCAGTGATGCCTAACCTACAGTTGGCTGCCTGGTCATGCGGTGTGCGCTCTGGACTGTAGTTCGGTCGTCTCGATTGTCCCGGGTTCATACCCTACCGCTGCCATCTCCGTCGTCCTGCGGGAGGAATGAGATTATCTTCAACTATAAAGGAACATCCGAAATATGTTAAACATTTTACAAACATTTTCACGACACGCAGGCCATATCCGGTGCGTAACGTGGTGCAATCCGGGCCCTACAAACTTCTACCTATGGTGCACAATGAAGCAGTGGTGTCACTAAGGTGCAAGATTCACCGGATGACCCCCCCCCCCAGTGACGCCACTGCAATTGTACCGCGATATTTTGAGTGAATGCGCAGCGAGACAAGCATGTCGGAAATATATTTGGACCGAAGGCAAAAGAACGTTGAGCACTGGACCTAACCAAAACACTTATTGTGAGAAATAAATACATGAAAAGTAATTTTAGTCAGAAAGGGATTTAAAAAAAATAACGTGTGAATATACTGACCAAGTTATCCTCAATCTCTGGGAGGTCTGGTACCTCTGGCAGCTCAATATCTGTAAGAGGAACCTCCTCTCGCTCGAAGATCGGACTCTGGGGCGCCACTGGAGAGGGCGGTGTCAATGATCGTTTCCTGGCGGGTGGTGGTGAAGGTAGACGCGGAGGGCTCTGAGAAACAAAATGGTTAAAGGCGTTAGATCTGTTGACTTGAAGGTCATCTAATTACTCTGTTAGATAAAGAATCAATATGTCACTTCTTTAACCAAAATAATTCTAAATAATACAAGTCGTCAAACCATATATATAAATCTTTTTCTTTTTCTAGTAATAATAATTTTTTTTATTTTTTCACTAACAACATACCAACTATTTCTTAAGAACAAAAATTAAATAATGAAAACAAATTTTCCATCACACATTTAAAGTCTTTAAGACATGTGAATAGAGGACAGGTGAACAGAGGACATGTGAATAGAGGACATGTGAACAGAGGATATGTGAATTGAGGATATGTGAATTGAGGACATGTGAATAGAGGACATGTGAATAGAGGACATGTGAATAGAGGACAATGCGCTCAACCGGTTGACAAGGGTGTTTCATGGCCAAAACAAAGTTTATTTCTTTATTTTTTGACTTTACTGACGATGATATCAATTAGAGTGGGCTTTCAGAAATATCTTAAATACCGAGTGTTAATCCAGGTCTTCAAAGAGGCTTTCACTTAGGACCTTTTTGATATAGCAGCCAAGCCCTCTCTATCCCTATGCCACTAAATTTCCTTAGATTCTGGATGTACATATTGTTTCGAAATAAACCTCTTAAATATGATCTCTAAGAGAAAAAAAATTTCGTAGTTCTCACAATAATAATAATAATGGCAATGTCTTCGATTCCGAAGGATTAAGGTCAAGGATGTATGCAGTATTTCACATGGCTACGCCCAGTTGCGACCTGCATATTTTCCCACACTGATGAAGACAAAGCCGTTGTCCGCCGGGATCTATTGCAGTTTTCTTTATGTGTTCTGCGCCTGTCCTCTAAAAGGTCTTTACTCTGGGCCTCGGACCTTAAAACCAGCAATTGGAGATCTCTCACGAAGGCCGCGGGACACAGATTTGTGTCTCATAATATAACTTATATATAGGTGTCAAGAAAAACCTCCATGTAACAAAAGGCTTCCATGTTTCATTCTCAAGTTTCCTCGACTAGATCACACTAACCCTACACAGATCCTCAGCTTAGTTAAATCCGGCACTGGGCCAACTGGTAGGTTTAAATACATTCACTACGTTTAAACATCTATAACAATAAATCTGCTCACCTGGGGTGCTGTTAGGGGTGGTAGCAGCTCAACTTTAGTTTTTTTCACTATCTCCCTCCTCTTGGCTTTGACCGGCTCCTGGGCTGTTGGAGCAGCTGTGGGGGAAGTGACGTCACTCGAGGCCGGGCCTGAGTCTTCCTTTTTGTCCCCGACTCCGTCCGAAGTCTCCGCGCGTGACTCTGTGTAGCGTGCAATGTTTTCATTATAGCCCAGGTCATAAAATAAACACATAGACAGACTAAATTATAGGCAATAAGTTACGCGGGGCGCCGGCTACTAAAACGTCGTGGGGAGAAGGTATAAGTAGAGCGCGGAATGTAGCCTAGGGAAATAGTAAAGAAACAAAATATAGTCGATGGCTGAGTTGCATGAACCTCTTGACTACCTATCAAGGAAGCTTGAGTTCGAATCCCTGAACAAATGTGCTTGTTGAGCGTTTTATAGGGAGCACGGAAATATTACCCTAAAGCCCCATATATACAAAATATACGAGGGGAGGGAAAGAACGGCACATTTAAGAACATTTCAATCTCATGTGTCTCAATACTGTAAGATTTTCCCTCTTTTTTATATAAAATTAATCTATTTAAAAAAAAATTGATTCATGTTAAGGACACTAAATGATTGTGCAACGTTTCAACTTGCTCGAGATTGGGAAGTGGGAGAGATATCGTGTACATAATGTGTACAGACGAACAGAGTTGATATAAGCTGTGTAAAGCTATACATGTATATGATGTATAACGATGGTGTCACGTGTCCAACAAAACAAATTTTAGTTGTTCAACGTATGCCAGGAGCGTTCTGAAAATCCAAAAAGTTTACAATCTCAATCTTCACCGGGATTCGAACTTGAGTCTCAAGGTTCCGTCAGTTCGGAAGCTAGGCGCATTACTACTCGACCATCACGCCCCAGATAAAGACCGAAATAATAATTTGTTATCGAACTGCAAAAGTGTAAGCAATTTTCATCGGGTCGACTAATATTTGGCACCACCGACAAAAGGCGATGAAACAAAATTGAAAATACTGAAACAAAATTTAAAATACTGAAACAAAATTTAAAATACTGAAACGAAACTAGACTTTACTCTTTTTACTTTCTTCCGGTGACAAACTCTTGATCTGTATGGACCTCACCCTGGCCTCATCGACAGTCTCAAAGTCACTCAAACGTAACTCCATCAAGTTTTATAGATAGATCTACCTCTTCGTCAGTATGCTATCTATGACTCGGTTAGAAACTTCATCAATGCTTATGAATATCACTTCATCTGTATGTTAAATATGGCTCCATTAAGGAACTACAACAACGCATTGACTCCATTAGAAATAAAACTTACAATTTGTTTGTGTGTATGTGTGTTTGTTTGAAACACGCATTTGTTCATAAACATTTCTTCAAGTTCAAGCTTTTGTCTACACAGATACACACACCTCCAGATTTTGTTCATTCATAAAAACAAATTTTTGAACCTTCAATTTATTTAATTTCAGTGCTTTTTAGTTTCCTCTTTTATCCAGATTGAACACACGCTGTATGAACACACGTTATATGAACACATGTTGATAAACACTCACAAAAGTATATTCTAATTTAGAAAACTCAATTCACGCACTTTGAACACCATGGCAGCAATGGAAGTCTAGGTTTAATATCCAACGACAATCTCAGTTCTAATTCTACTTCGTTTTTGGCAAAATTGATTCCAGGTTTTTGTCCAATCCAATGTCCAAAATGAAGCTTTTTTTTAGTATTTACTGGAAATTATTCCTCTAACATAACAAGTAAAATTACTTTATTGGTACGCCCATTTTTTTCATAACATAATTTAAGGTTTTATTCTTCAACACTCTCTGCTTCTTGACTACGATAGTGAAAAACAGCCGTTGGAACTCGGGTAAAATGAAGCTAATACCATTCACTAAAGTGGCTCTGATTCTATAATAGCGCTTTTTTTTTACCGTAAGGTTGAATTCCTGAGCTAATGGATACACGGACAGCACATTGTAACATATCAATACGATGTACTTGCAACACACGATGGTGTGTTAAACATTTTCAATGATCTTACGATAATATTATGGCTCTGTTGATCAATGCAGTCATGTAACATAAGTCATGTAACATAAGTCATGTGTGGTGTTAAGTCATGTGTATCCCGCCAACTTTTTTGAACACACATTTATACGAGGCTTTCTCCTAGACCTCACCCATAGGTGATCAATACAAACAGTAGAGGAGCAGTGTTTTCATTGCTGGGTATTTTCTCCTAGATCTCGTTTTAAAAAAAATATATTTATGTTTATTATTGTTTTAATATTTGTTTTTGAAATTGGGCGGAATACTTCGGTATTTTAGTATTTTACTTTAATGAGAGGAAGTAAGGAAGCCCACATGATTAAAATTCTCTCCTTTCTGGTCGTTGACTCCATTCATACAAAGTTGAGAACCTCTACATTTTACCCCTCAGTGCTTCATCCTAAAGTAGTGTAACGAAAAAAAAAAGAAGTGAACGCAATAGCTGAAGTACTCCCCCGCTCTTTTTTTTTATTTCTCTCTCTCTCCCTCCGCCTCCTCTTAACAAAAAGAGCACCATTACCCCCCCTCCCCCCTCACTCCATAGTACTTGTTATGGAACCTTTCTTTCTAGACTGTACCTTTTCACAACACTTTGCTAAAACACTTGAACACCTTTTTTAAACACCTTCGTTTAGTTCACGAAGACATTGCAATGTCGTTAAAAATGTCGCAATTACAACTCGGGAGGTCGCACAATGGGAAATGTAACGTGTGAATTAAATAGTCGCAGCCAAAAAAATAAACATGAAATAAACGTTGGCATTCACGCTTGATTGATTCATCGATCACTTTGTAAACGTGTGTGTGATTGATAGTTGATTAGTGGGCCCACCACTCTAGCCCCATGTAGACGTATACCTATCCATTGATTCAAGCATGCCTGGCAAATACTTATCATTCTTAATTGTCTTTAAAGTAAATTAAAATAATAAATAAAAAAAAAAGGGGGAAACTCCCTTTAGACGCTCGAGCACTGACGAGTACAATCGATCATTGGGGTGCATCAAGACCTGTTCCATTGATGTCATTGTTTTCTTGCGCCCTGGTGGGTAACTTTAAGACACAGAGCTACAGAGAGTGACACAATCTAACGTTCAAACGATGTCAACGGTCGCAGCACTTCATGATTACCGGTACCTCACTTATCACGTGGTTCGTTTGATAGTTCGAAGTACCGACAGATTCCTAACAGTTATCAGTGCTTGCTTGCATATAATTACCAACTCTAATTTAATCGCTAGTCATAGCTGCAGAATGAAGCAATTCAGTATCACCAAAAAGCTTCTTTACGGTCCAAAACAAAAAGCCAAACGATCACAAGACTAACCAATGAAACGATCTGAGAGTTTGCAACAATGAATTTGCATCTTCCAAGTCTAGAGCAAGTGATAGAACCTCGTGACGTCAGACTGTAAGAATTGAAGCGTAATATCAGAAATTCACCCAAGCACACGGGCTCTAGCTAAACTAGCATGCCTAGGGTTACCAGACACTAGCGTGCCTAAGGTTACCAGACACTAGCGTGCCTAAGGTTACCAGACACTAGCGTGCCTAAGGTTACCAGACACTAGCGATCCTAAGGTTACCAGACACTAGCGTGCCTAGGGTTACCAGACACTAGCGTGCCTAGGGTTACCAGACACTAGCGTGCCTAAGGTTACCAGACACTAGCGTGCCTAAGGTTACCAGACACTAGCGTGCCTAAGGTTACCAGACACTAGCGTGCCTAAGGTTACCAGACACTAGCGTGCCTAAGGTTACCAGACACTAGCGTGCCTAAGGTTACCAGACACTAGCATGCCTAAGGTTACCAGACACTAGCATGCCTAAAGTTACTAGACACTAGCATGCCTAGGGTTACCAGACACCTAAACGTCCAGAGGAAGACAGAAAGAAGGACGAATCCTTGGAAAGAAACGGAAAGCCTTTAAAGTGAGGACAAAAAAAAAACCTAGACAAACTAGATTTAAAAAAAAAACAAGAAAAACATTTTTTATGTTTTTAAAAAAATACAAGGCTTATACGAAGTGTATTTATAACAATCAGTCCTGTAATTAAATGTGTAATAGATCTAGACCAACAACAATAAATCTGTGCGATTAGAAATATTTTTACAATGGTTTAGCGCTATTTCATGCTTTTAGCTTTCTCACTACGCTATGATCCTATCATTTATCTGGACCAGTTGGGGAAATGAAGGGAGAATGGGATATCTGAGTAAATTTTAACGTAATCGCTTTTTTAAAAGGATTTATATTTTTAAAAAAGGAAGGAGGACGACATGAATTCGAACTAATGGCTCAAGCCTCCACTAACCGTGACTAACCAACACACTAACCACTCTGATATTGAGTAGCTCATAATAAAATAGAAGATTGTATAGTTATCTATTGTTTGTTTCAAATTTAATCTAAAGCTGCGACCTATAAATTCACCTTATACCAACACTTCTATCATGTGAAATTTCTTTCCCTTGTTCGACATACCAAACAAAAATAATTGATTACCAATAGTTAATTAATTAATTGGTTAATTTTTTAAAATTGATTCTTTTGTTGTCAGGTAAAAGAAATATCTGTGCAAATTTTCATCTTGATCCGAGATTGAGTGTGGGAGGACTAACGTGTACAAACTTTTTACCAGACAGACAGACCGAGCCTTTTCACATTTAGACCAATGCAAGCCGGACAGAGAACACGGCCCTAAAAGGGAGGACATGTCCTCCTTCTGCAGGACGTCTGGTAACCTTATACATAGAGAAAGACCTATAAACATAGACTCCATAAAGTGTGTCCTTACATAAAAATATTATTCTTAGTCTACAATTAATTAAAACCTGCAATTTCTAATTGTCCATAATTATCGGTCGGACTGTGTGTCGATACACTGACTGCATTGACTATGTATCGATACACTGACTGCTTTGACTATGTATCGATACACTGATTGATCATTGAGCACCTCACGCGAGAAACTACGTCATCAGACTCTGGGGGATTTCCGTTTCCCATTTCTTAGTGCCATGTCTATTGATCTTACATGGAACTAAGGATCTAGGAGCGATGACTGTGCATCTTATGAATACATACTTAACAAAGGCCAATAAATAATAGGGGAAGGGGGAGTTTACAATCAATAGCGCTGTGGTGAGCAGGGGAGAGGGTATATGATGTAATGAATGGGTCTCAACGGAGCTTTTACACGACTCCTTTAATGGTAAGCAATTTCATCCACCTCGTTGGTTAGTCTTGTGTATGAAATAGAGAGAGAGAGAGAGAGCTTATCTTCCTTGCTACCTTAATCACTCAACTTGGCTACACTTGAGGCCAGAGGTCTAACAAGAAAAACCTAAAAAATACTTTAAAAAAAAAAGCTTAGACGAAGTGTAATTTTATCAATTTGTTTGGATCAGAAATGTAATTAAATTTGAAATGGATCTAGACCAACAGGCGGGGGGGGGGTATCTTATTTCTGGGGGGGGTGGGGGGGTTCAAACCCCGACCCCTGCTGGCTACGCCGGTGAATAGGAACAATGCTTCTAAGGCGGCATTTTTTCAATGAGTGTCAGAAAACAAGTTTATTTAGTATGAAGTTATAGCTTAAATTTTGTCCATTTTACAGTACACAGTTATTGTACAGAGGGGTATATATGAGGGGTGCTATTTCATTTTGATTTAATAGAGGAGAGTTAATTAGAGGATAAATAGAATATGCCTACAGCGGTTTAGCTGTCTACCAGCAGTTTGGTGCTTCAAGTCAACGACCTTCCATAACAGTCTGCGCACTATACAATGCAAGTGCTGGGATTTGGTTCACAAGCTTAAGAAATAGATCTATAGTTCAAGAAAAGTTTCTCGACAAATTTTTTTAGGGAAAACAATTTAGTAGGAAAACTCTTTCAAGTTTCTAGCCAATCATATTTGAGGGTTAGTTTTTCTTTGTGTCTCAAAATTACGGCGTCGCTGCACATAATTCTCACAGTTCAATATGCGCATAATTTGATTTGCTCCCCTCTTTGGGGGCCCTTGCAATTTGCGTAATATTTAATGTTTAATGTAACTCCCCCACACTCATTTGGGAGCTCCTCAAGTCTCAAGTGGGGTCCCGGGTGGATTTTCAAATTCTCCGACCTTCTCCCCATGCCCTAGCTACGCCACTGCCCCCCTCAAGAAATATGAATATAGTAATCCCTTCAATACTCACTTGTGGCATCATCCGAAAGCTGTGTGGCATCTTTCTCTTCACTGCCGTCACCTGGAGTAACATTAAGAGAAGAAGTTATTGTATTATTATGTTATAAGAACTCCATTACCTATAAAAATAGCGTGTCTGAAATAGCATCTGACAAACAGTCCAACTCCTGACCTACCTACGTGGCTTAGATTTTGGGTCTGGCGGAACTGTTGTCACTGACAGGAGAAGCAACTAGCGCCTAACCTAAACCAATAAGATTTATACAGGAGTGGCTCGTTAGTCTAAGCTGGATACCCACCAAGGAGAAGGAAAACTTTGAATCTATATCTCTGTTTCCTTGCGGCTATATCCAAACATGGGAAAGGCAACAGGTAACAGAAAACGACGAACTAGTAGGCCCATGTGCAGGAGAAAGCAATTACATTGCGGAAATGGAAGGTATCAAGAATGCCCATAGGGCATATAGAAAGACGTATAGAGACTGCGGCACCGGCCAATGTAACTCTCTTTACAGACTCACTTTCCTGCGGCACCGGCTAATGTAACTCTCTTTACAGACTCACTTTCCTGTGGCACCGACCAATGTAATTCTCTTTACAGACTCACTTTCCTGCCTGCAAGCTCTCGAGAGCCCAGAGACATGACCTACACAAACTGTCTCGCTTTGTACGGAGACAAGCAGACCCTACCGAACACTGCCAGAAACCTGGATTAATCCCAGTACGGAGCCATAGTGCATGGAGGCTTACAAATGGTGCTTGGAGAGAGTGGCTCTGCTGTGGGGGCGACTTCGTTCCAAGCTATTGCTCAAGTTTTTCTCTTTCTCTTGGATGAATCCTAGTCGCCCACACCTGAAGGAGGCCTACGTATTGTTTTATTGTTACAAAGTAATAAGGTTTACACTGAAACGTAACAGTAACAATGTATACAATAATACACAAGAGGTATTTGAGTGAATAATGCATATGGATAAATAAATGAACATACCTGTAAGGACGCTGCCAATGCCAGAATCGGAAGACGTTTTTGGAACTCTTGCTCTGTGAAGGTAATTACATTTGTTTAGAAAATATTTTTATTCATGTCACTTCATATACAAAACTTGACATACAAAACTGAGGCACATAGGCAAATCTACTAAATCTGAATAAATACGATCAAATATTTCAATAATTTTCTTTTGACACATTGAGAGATATCAGTATCTTAATAAGCTATAGTTTAAAACGGACAACGGACAACACATACATATATGTCAAATCGGTCATATATGATACTTGTGTACACCCATAAAGAGAGAATTTTTTTTTTATGACTGCAAGGTTACTAAATATAGTCTACATAAATTATGATTAATACAAGTCATATAGCATTAGATTTTCCTTTATTTAAGCTCATCATAGAGAATGAACAAAGTATAAAACAAAAGTTTGGTCTCACTTGTTGGATTCGTCAACTTCTTTAGGCTGAAACAAAAAAAGAGAGAAAAAACAACAACTTTATGAAGAGGAAATATAATTGCTGAAACTCAAGGCACTATTAGTAATATGTAAGTTTACGTTCGCAAAAAAGTAACAGAAAACAGAAAAAAGAACATATTTATGCAAATCAATGATGACTCCTCAAATAATTATTAATTTTAAAATGGACACTCTAGTGCCACAAACATGGTATACTGCACCTTCTTTATTACTTTGATTTTTTTGTCCTTTGTTGATGTGTATTAATTTATACTACAAAAATACTGGATAACAAAAATATATTGTAATTCCCAATTTTATTACTTTCGATATCCACACCGGAATTTGGCCCTTTTTTTTTTTATTGATGGAGGCAAATCCTTAAATAGATAGTTAATTTGTGGGTTTGATGTAAGGAAAGGTTAGGGTTAAGGTTAGAGTTAGGGCTAGAGTTAGGGCTAGGGTTAGAGTTAGGGTTAGGTTTAGAGTTAGGGCTAGGGCTAGGGTTAGAGTTAGGGCTAGGGTTAGAGTTAGGGTTAGGTTTAGAGTTAGGGCT
The DNA here is from genome assembly GCF_947242115.1 of Biomphalaria glabrata. Lineage (NCBI taxonomy): Eukaryota > Metazoa > Mollusca > Gastropoda > Planorbidae > Biomphalaria > Biomphalaria glabrata. The sequence goes on from NC_074727.1 coordinate 21,455,496, forward strand.
AGGGTTAGAGTTAGAGTTAGGGCTAGGGTTAGAGTTAGAGTTAGGGTTAGGGTTAGAGTTAGGGCTAGGGCTAGGGTTAGAGTTAGGGCTAGGGTTAGGGCTAGAGTTAGGGCTAGGGTTAGAGTTAGGGCTAGGGTTAGAGTAAGGGTTAGGGTTAGAGTTCGGGCTAGAGTTCGGGCTAGAGTTAGAGTTAGGGCTAGGGTTAGAGTTAGAGTTAGAGTTATGGCTAGGGTTAGAGTTAGGGTTAGAGTTAGGGTTAGAATTAGGGCTAGGGTTAGAGTTAGGGCTAGAGTTAGGGCTAGGTTTAGAGTTAGGGCTTGGGTTAGGGTTAGAGTTTGGGCTAGAGTTAGGGTTAGGGTTAGAGCTAGGGTTAGAGTTAGGGTTAGGGTTAGGGTAGTGCTAGGGTTAGGGTTAGAGTTAGGGTTAGAGTTAGGGCTAAGGTTAGAGTTAGGGTTAGGCTAGAGTTAGTGCTAGGGTTAGGGTTAGGGTTAGGGCTAGGGTTAGGGTTAGGTTTAGTGTTAGGGTTACAGAATTGAAAAGCAAAGTATTTAACAACCAATTAATGCGTATTATTTGTTTTCTTCACTAAATGAGCACTGTAGAATCACGTTTTAAAGATCTTTGTAGTCCTGACACTTTCCTTGGACATGTCTCAGAAGTTCTAAAAAAAAACTTGACTCCTCTTACGTCAATAGTCTTACAGCAGTACACTAAGACATTTCTTTGCAAATAAGAACAATTTTTAATAAATTTAATTGGCCTAATTTAACATTTGCGCACCATCTAATTTTAGATTGATCAATTACGTAACAAGAAAAATAATGAAATTAAATTTGTTGATATATGATTAGTTATTGTCTTTTAAATGCCTTATAAATTGATTACACTTTAATTGCGTAATTTTTTTTTCTGGTGCATTACGGCAATATGGTCAAGCTTTCAAGTCTACTGTCACATATCAAGATCATAGGAAACTAGTTAACCAGCGACATAGCATACGCCGCTATTTTGCAGGGCGGCCATATGCCACTGCAACCTATGCCACCGCAGTGGGCCCCACACTTTCATAGGACCCACGCTAATTCTAGATGTAAATTATTAAATTAAACTATTTTATAACTTATAACAGATTTCCCGCGGTTGCCTGATTTACCAGGAGCTCCTGGAAATCTACTGAAATTGCAAAATATACGAAAAAGTCATGGAAATCTCCGGAAATTATTAAAAATCTTTTGAAAACTCATTCAAATCTCCTGAAATATATAGATAAAAATTGTCATTTTGGAGTGTCATTCAATATTGAAAACGCCAATCCTACGCGCGATAAATAAAAACGGCATTATGCATTAGCCGTAACTGTGTAATCTGGTGAAAGAAGCTTCTCGCGCCTCAAAAGAAGATTTAATTGAGGTCAACAATTCTCGTAGATAGATTGAAACATTAGGTAATTCTTGCTATTGAGCGTGATCTATGTAGGAAACAGAATTATTATGATATACTGTATGACTTCGCTATACGTAAAGCTCGTAAAGTAATTCTGTACGTAGTAAAGAATAAATAAAATAAAAAGACGAATTTATTTTCCAATACAAACTCTTAATTTTCACTTATTATCCGTATCCCTACCCAAACTTGGCCCCACGAAATCCGTTTCGCATAGGGCTCTACAACGGTTGAGTCCAGCCCTGCTTTTTAATGACGGGTGAATACAGAGTAGATTACATGTTTTCTACCCCCCCCCCTTTTTTTTCGTCTCTAAAAATATGTTGGGTAGAAATAAATAAAAGAGTGATCTTTCCATGACTTCCTGGTCACAATGGTTACGTCCAGTCCTGCTATTTTGTGACGGGTGAATACAACTTGTTCTTCTCCCCCTCCCTTTTTTTGTTTCGTAAGGTAACTCTAGTACGACTTTTAGAAATAAAAGAGTGATCTTTCCTTTACGTGGTGTCCAAACTCTTGAGCCACAAAGAGAATTATATATGTAGATGGTCATAACACAGCTTATCAATGCCTTACTTGCACACACTGAACATGATAACCAGGGCCGGCCCTAACATTTGATGGGCCCTATGTGAAATGGATTGCGCGCGGCCCAATCAGGGTAGGGATAAGGATAATAAGTGAAAATGAAGATTTTGTATTAGAAAATAAATTCATCTTTGCATTATATTTTTAATAAATGAAAGCTAAAGATGCCGTTTTTTTATCACGCGTAGGATTGGGGTTAACCATTTTGATTGACACCCCAAAATGACAATTTTGTCTTTTTTAAGGACATTTTTATGAGTTTCAGATTTCCAGGAGCTCATTAAAAACAAGGAGACTACGGGAACCCTAGTATAAGTTATAATGGTTTAATTTTATAATTTACACCTAGAATTAGCACCAGGCTTATGAAAGTTTGGAGAAGTCATGTTCCAGATGTCATGTTCCAGATGTCATGTTCCAGAAGTCACCCAATAAAACCTGCTCAACCGAAAGATCATCTCGCTTAGACATCACTTAACGTGGTATAGACAACTTCACTTATCTGGGAAGCATAGTATTGTTACGAATGAACAGTGACAGTTAGAGGTCACTACGTGTGACCTCGGCGAGATGACACTGCAGAAGGTGTCCTCTGGAATCGACATGTATAAACAACAACAGGATGTGATGTTTCCTTCCATGTTGTTCCAGAGGATACTAGCAGTGTTTTTGCAACAATAGACAAGCGATTAGGGACTCTTTATAAACCAGAGAGTCCATGTGAAAAGAGTCAGTACAGTCGTCGTTACTGTTGTCTACTGTGCGAGACAGTAGAAGAGAGTGGACTTGAGCCGTTACAGTCGATACAGTTGATGTAAGACGTATACGCTACATGTTGCAGTGACGAATTGTTATAGTTATTTTTCAATAAATTTATAATAAGCTGAAAGTTGAGTCGTCAAGTTCTTTGCAGTGTTTTTATTTGTGTGCCTACTAGTACATTTAGCCAGAAGATTCAGAAATACGTAACAGTATCAAATGACGCATTGCTTTAAAGGGAGGTTGAATTGTGATCAGGGATAGTCTTGCTTTTGGAGGTCTCCAAGTGAGAGTGTGGCGAAAAAAAAAGCTCCGCCTGTCTTCAAAAATCAGTGTCTACCAAGCATTGGTTCTCTCAACCCCTCTTTGTGGATCTGAGACAAGAGTACTTTATAGAAAGTAACTAAGACTTCTTGAACGGCTTCACCAAAGATATTTGCACACCATCATGGACATACGGTGGCAAGACCGCACTACAAACAGCGATATTCTTGCGAAATGGTATGAGCTTCTTATAGTCCGACAGTCACGCTGGGCAGGGCACCTTTGTTTTTAGTGAACTGAAAGGTGGTCGGCGTAACAGAGATGCCCCACAATAACGCTTCTTTGGAATACTAACGCGATGTTTTTAAGTCTCTTAGGAAAAAATGCGCTATTTTACTTTGTTACAAGGTGCACATTTTACCCTAAAACGTAGAGATTTTGCATCACTTGATGCTTCGAATTAAAGCCATAATGAAAATACTAATTGCAATATTAAATGTCAAAACGTAACCATTTTAGAAGTTACACTGCAAAGACTTTCTTCCAAGCCAATAATAACCCAATAGTTTTACTCAAAAGATGCATTGTAAAACGACACGACGTGAGTTGTGGTTTGTCTAGACCAGTGGTCTTCAACGGGGGCGATATCGCCCCCTAGGGGGCGTTTTCGAGATTTTGGGGGGCGCTGAGAGCCAAAGGGGCGGTAGGGGGGCGCTGGGCACAAAATGGGGCGGTAAAGGGGCGCTGGGCATAAAGGCGGAAAGAGGAAACTAAAGGTGCTCTGAAACAAAACAAATTTTAAAATTCTTCAACATTAAACTAAATATAGACAAATTATAGTTAACTTGCCTCTAATTTAAGAATAGGAACAGCGTTAGAAATTGAGTTCAGGAATCCCATTTTCTATTTTTAAAATTCTTACTGTTTTGCTATGATTGAAGTGTATTTATTGTTCATGGATCTCGCGCATATAAACGTTTAAGATTTGATAAACAAAGTAGGTAATACGCCTTTTAGATTATAGTTTATTTTATCTACATATGTTAATATATTAATATGTAAATGTTAATTGCAAAAAAACATTACAGGTAACATTTAATAGAATAATTTAACTTTTTAAAAACAAAAAACATTCATAAAATGTTACGAAAACTCACTGGTATGTCATGTAATATTTCCTTGAGATTTAGGGAATTGCCACTAGAAAAATAGTAAGTTCTACTTTGATGGCATTTTCAGATGAGGTTATGAAACCAAGTCGGCTTCACGAACATATAGCGATATCCAAAAATAAGTTAATAATATTCATGAACAATTATAAAAATCTACATTTAAAACAATATTAAAAACAAAAAACAGCAAAGCAGGATATGTTTTAGTGGCTTCTTAGAAAAATGCATAGCTTTTTTTAAAATTCTTATGATATTGTTGAAAAATTGATTAAAACTAAATTTATTTTAAAACATGTGTAACACAAAAATACTTTTTTTCTGTCAGAGATCAAATATTATTTCAAAATTGTCTAGTTATGTAGCTTATGGGGACATATAGGAAACCATCAGTGGTTGGACGCTACAATGACTTCATAGGTAATATAGAATAAAGAACAGATCTATTCACTATTCACATTGTGAGTTATGATACACAAGAAAAGTTTAGCCCGCAATTTCATTTCTATTTGAATCTAATTATAAAACTGTAAATAAAATACAAACCCATGCCGAAAATAAGCGCATCTTTCAACAGTTTGGTGAAACAAATGATGAAAAAGATGTTAGACTCTTGTTGTAAACTGAAGTTCGCTGGATTTCAAAAGGGGTTTGTTAATGGTTATGGCTCGTTTTTTAAGCTCTTAAATAATTTTTTTTTTTTGAGAAACGGGAACATTCAACGGTTGGCGATGACTTAAAGCAGGCTAAAAAAATTGTTTTACATGGTAGGAATCTAACACAAATGAATGAAACGAACCTCCGACTGCTAGGAAAGAGATTGACTTTTATTGATAATATCATTTTCTCTTTTATCGAGATATTAAATCTATTTTACAATCTCACATAACTTGTTTGTTGACAAATGAATTACTGCCCAAGGACACCGATATCTATGCAATTCACATAACAATGCTCTATGAAGAAATTAAGATTCGCTTCTAAAATTTAAAAAAAATATATATATAAATGCCAATTATTAAACATCTGTTACTGACGTTCAAATTGAGTTGCATGAAAAAATAAATTTACAAAATCATGTCTTCAGTAAAAAAGAATGTAAACATAGGAGGCACACAGTGGCGTAGCTAGGGTGAGGGGAGGGGGGAAATTTGAAAATCCCCCGGGCCCCCATTTAAAGGGGGGGGGCCCAAATTATTGCTTTTTTAATTAATTAAATTAAATATTATGCAAAAATGCATCGGCCTCCAAAGATGTCAAGCCCCCCTGGCTCCCAAACGATGGAAATTCCTAGCTACGTCCCTGGAGGCACAACAGAGATGTGGCTGCATTGAAATGTTTCAGTAAAATTCCAAACTTTGGTCGAAAATGGAATTATGTTTTAGCTATTCCATCAACATACATGGTTAACTAACCTAGATTTAGTGCGTAACAAAGTTAATGAATAAGCAAAGAAATAGACTGGATGTAGCAAATAGAGGAGACCTTCGCCTCGCTTTGGCAAACTTAAAGCTTGAAATTTCTAATATTGTCAGACTACAGGAGGCACTAGGTTACCATTAGCTTAATTTCATTTTGTAGTGAATTCAGCAATAATATTATTTATATTAAAAATTAAAACTAAATTTACAATTAAACCTAAAAACAGTAGGCCCTAATATTCAAAACTTCAAACTTCTTAGGATTTGAAAGAAAGTCTTTACAATTAATTTTTGTGTGTAATCACTGCAAATTATTTGACATAATTTTTGCATAATGATAATATTGGGTGTTTTTGCCTTTAATTCCGAAGATTACGGCTGAGTCCAGTGTTTCACATAACTACGGAAACCCAACTGCGACCTACATATTTTCCCGAATTTTATGCAGACAAAGCCGTTGTATGCTGGCTTAACTTTGAGCATCAAATGTTTGTCCCGCAGTTTTTGTAAGAGCTCTCGAACTTTTTCTCTCAGAGGCTATCTGCTGCCAGAGAATGCTGCCAGGTACTTTCCTCTATGCCAGTGAGAGCGAAATGGCGCCTGAATAAATCTTTATAGCGCTCACCGGGGAGAGGGGCACATCAAAGCTCGTCAGTCATAGGCCAAGGAGTTCACAATAATCGCCTTTGGCATGCGGTCGTCTCTCAAGCGGGATACTGACAGCATAAAAATTAATAGATAGATGATATTTTGTTCAAATTTGCCTTCTCACGCTTCTTTATAACTGTTTTTCTTAGAGGGGGGCGCTGGCGGATTTGTTTATAGAAAAAATTCGAAAAGGGGGCGGTAGGCCAAAAAAGGTTGAAGATCACTGGTCTAGACTGTAGGAGGACTTTTCGTAATAACAAAAATATTTCCAAAATGACTTCGGGTAGACATCCTTCCTTAACAAATTATTCATTTGATCGAGGCTCGGTCACCTGGTACTTAATAAAATTTTTAAAAAATTCTATATCCCCCTCCTCCTGAAAGTGTGTAGCAGTGTGTGCTGCATGCTGTCAAAGGGTCACCGACACCTTATTTCTCCTTACGGTTAAGTCTTTCCCTTGTCTTGGTATAGCCGCTATAGAGCCAAAGAAAGTAGCCAGATGAACCATTTACCCAAGCCTGTTACTTACCCTACGCTGTCCTTGCTTGGACTGAGACTGACCTGCTGGACCAGACCAGAACTTTGTACTTTTCTTTTCGTCGTGGGTCACTTCAAATTTCTTTGGTGCCTGCAGCCAAATAGGGAAATGAGTAGGAAACATTTTGTAAACATGATCTATGAGTTAATTTCTTTCAATATTGTTTACCTTTGTGTGTGTGTGTGTGTGTGTTTGTGCGCCTGTGTTTGTGTATGTTTCAACATTATAAGCATGATAACATTTGAAACAAGGGCGTATCCGACATGAGGGCATTTCTGCCGTTGGGGCTATTGTCGAAATTGTTGATAGTCGTAGGAAATAAAACCACGCCTCTTGAAACTCTAGGCTCCACTATCGGCGTGTGAGGTTGCTAAAGCTTTTCTTCATCTCCGCTAAATGCAAGGAACCAGGGCCGGTGTTAGGCCACTGCAACCTATGCGGTCGCAGTGGGCCCCGCGCTTTCATAGGTCCCGCGCTATATCTAGGTGTAATTATTAAATCGCAAAATATATACGAAAAGTTCCTGGAAATCTCATGAATTTATTAAAATTTTTTAAAATCTCCTGAAAACTCATAAAATCTCCTAATAATAGACACAATTTTCATTTGTGGGTGTCATTCATTGCGGAAAACGCCAACACTACGCGCAATAAAAGGCATTGTCAGCTTTCATATAATAAAATGTAATGATCGGGCAAATTTTCACCTTAATCGGAAAGTTCCAATACTTTATTTACTTTTATAGTCACTGGCAAAAAAATATGCCATAGGTTGCTAGGTTTGTAAAGTAAAGTTAATTTGATCGTAATTTTGTTCTTAGTAAAGAATGAATAAAATTCAAAGTCGAATTTATTTTCTAATACAAAATCTTAATTTTCACTTATTATCCTTATTCCCACTCAGACTAGGCCCCGTGCGATCAGTTTCGCATAGGGCTCCGCAATTGTTAGGACCGGCCCTGCAAGGAACTCAGTATCTTAGGACGACCCCACCGGAAATACTGTTTTGCTTCCCAATTGGCCTCTTCTAATTCTAACGAACTTTTCTATCCGGACGTCACGTTGAAGCTGGAAAGGAATTTTTTTTTCAGGCCTTCGTGGAGATAAGCTACATCAAGCGATAGCATCTTCCATTACGGCTATTACGGCGCTCCAGTGAGCGTCGATCCGTCTCGGTCGATCTCTTGAATCCAATTATTAATGAGCATAGAAAACAGTGCTCTAAGTAATTGTAGGCGCGGTGGCTGAGTGATAATGCGTTTGGCTTACGAACCGAGGGGTCCCGAGTTCGAATCCTGGTGAGGACTGGGATTTTTAATTTCTGGATGTTAAGGGCGCCTCTGAGTCCTCCCAGATCTAATTGGTACCTGACGTTAGTTAGGTCTGAAATGGGAACTTTTTAAGGTTCCTACTGGGTAATTAGAAAAGCCTTTGCCGAAGTAGGTCACAGAAGGTGAAAAGAAACTTTTTAAGTGTCACCTGGCGGACAATGGATTCATTGGTATCAGATAAGGCAAAATATGTAGGTTTCAAATGGGCTTTCGGGGTTGTCTGAGATACTTCCGTAGTCCTAGATCCTTGGACTTAAGGACAACGCGTTTAAATAATTAAAAAAGACGAATATATTATCCCAACTGTGTAAATAACAAAATCAACAAGGCTAATTATTATCCAACAGTCCGCAGTCAAAGCTCAGCTCTACTAATGGTTCCATTACTTTTACCAGAAGAGAAAATAACTCATTGCAAATTTGTATTTGTTGCATAATAAGATTGTTCCAAAATGTCTAATCACTGGTCTTATTACTGTTTTAAAAATGGTTTTGCTTTTCTTCTTTTCAACCTAGTAAGCAGCTTAAATTTTGTTTAGTCTGTTACTCCATGGAATTATTCAAACGAGTCAAGATTTTTAAGGAATTCACTGAAGTTGCTGTTTAAGTTAATTTTTAAAATTAATATACATTATCTATTATATATAAGCACTGACATTTGTTTCCTGTTTCAGAATATATCGTTTATGGTTCAACATCTACAGGGCGGTAAAATCTAATAGATGACATTTGCAGAGCTTGAAATCTAACCATCTGCAGGGTGGTGAAATCTAACAAGTGACATCTGCAGAGCGTGAAATCTAAAAGTTGTCATCTCCAGGGTTTGAACTCTAAGACATGACAGCTGCAAAACTTGAAATCTATGATGTGACACCTGCTTGAAATTTGACCAGCAACATCCTAGGACTCTGACATGCTTATTCCAAAAGATTTGAGATCTAACTGATGTGTTTCGAACGACTTGACAGGTTTCAACCATTAGCATGAACTCCGACAGATAGAAGCCGTACGGTTTGAAATGAGAAAGGTGTCATCCATTGGAAAGGTGTTATCCATATGATAGTTTTCATCCATAGGGAAGGTGTCATCCAAAGGAAAGATGTCATCCATAGGAAAGGTGTCATGTATATGAAAGTTGTCATATATATGAAAGGTGTCATCTATAGGAAAGGTGTCATCTATAGGAAAGGTGTCATCCATAGGAAAGTTGTCATCCATAGGAAAGGTGTCATCTATATGACAGTTGTCATTATATGAAAGGTGTCATCTATATGACATTTGTCATCTATATGAAAGGTGTCATCTATAGGAAAGGTGTCATCCATAGGAAAGGTGTCATCCATAGGAAAGGTGTCATCCATAGGAAAGGTGTCATCTATAGGAAAGGTGTCATCTATAGGAAAGGTGTCATTCATAGGAAAGGTGTCATCCATAGGAAAGGTGTCATCCATAGGAAAGGTGTTATCCATAGGAAAGTTGTCATTCATAGGATATTGGCCTACATATCTAATAATATTTTAGTGTATTATATCTGTCATTAACAAAAATGCTCTTGTAGGACAGATATGCTTTACCTGGGAATAAAGATTTCCATGCCGCTTTTGGGCGATCAGCAAACTAAATTCAGCTCAAATCATATCACAATTTAAAAATTACCTACATCGGGATTCGAACTCGCGCCCCTTGTTAAGTATCGTCACGTTAAAATAAACAACATGTTTACATTTCGAGAAACAACAATATCAGTAATTTTTCAACAGAACTAAAAATACCACAGGGAGTTAAAATAAATATGGATTTTTCAGTACAATATTATGATTTCTTCCTTTTTTTTTCTGATATTAGAGAGTTATAAATACAAGGGAAGACAATAAACGGGTTCGGTCAATAAGTTTCTAGCTTCATGTTAAGTCTAGTTGTGTGAATTAATTATCGAAGTAAATTTGATTGTATTAATAATGTTTGTTTAATTATTTTATGATTTTGACTTGCAGAAATAAAGTGTTTAGTTTTCAAAGAGGAATTCTTTATTTCGTCATCTAAAAATAGATCTCCTGCAAACAATAGAATTTTGGGTCATCAGGCTTAACTTCTGACACCAACTGTACACATTAACCACCTAGTTTCATTGTAGCTAGTATCCAAACGGTTTATGCCACTCAGCCGCGCACAGTATTACTTATTGTGCAGCTAAAGACCAAATCATTCATCCGTCAGAACTAAGAGAACAGAGACAGTAAAAAGACTCTTACTTTCCAGGTTCGATCTCCTTTCTTAAACTCAATAAACTTAGTGACTTTCTTGGCTCCTTTCTTCAGCTCAAATGTGCCACCTTTGGGCACGTCTAGCTCCCTGTCGGTACTGAATGGATCCTTGGCTACTGTGATCTTCCTCGATTTCTTCTGGACTTGAAAAAACTTGGGCGCTAAATAAAAATATAGGAAAGAGACAGTAATGTACTTCCGGTTCATTTTTACTTCCTGACAATACGTTATTTATTTATTCAACAAGGCCGGCACTACGATTGTAGTTGATTATATGTGCAGTGTTAGAGTACAAAGGCACTTGGCTTCCGAACCGAGGCTCGGATTCCAACCCCTGTGAAAACTGGGTTTTGCATTTTAAAGAACGTCCCGAGTCCAACTAAGTCTAATGGACGCAAAGCACTATTTTGGCAAAGAGATATCCATTGGTTGTAGTGTTGACCACATGAATCCCTTGCTAACCGTCGGTCATAGAAATAGTTGAGCTTTACTTTATCTGCCTCATAGATCGCAAAGTCTGAAATGATAACTTTATGTCCTAGGAACTCTTGGATTGGACAGGGTAAGCTTCAGTTATGTCAATTAAATCTTTAAAATAGTCTAGAATATACACAGATAGGCATTCACCTTTTATAGATTCAAAACTTTACACTGAACTGAAAATAATACAACAGCAAGAATAATGGCCAAATCAATTATAATAATAATAATAATAATAATAATAACAATAATAATAATAATAATAATAATAATAATAATAATAACATCCCAAACATCCTGTTGCTTGTCAGATGGTGATACTGCTGCATACCTGCCACATCACAAATAAATGTTTATTGGATACTGTTAAGGGACTACAATGATTATTTAATCTCTATAATGAAGCTCGATCCTGTCAGTGTCAGAGATTCAATATTATTCATTATTAATAATAATGGAAATAATAATAATAATGGAAATAATAATACTAATACTGATACGCTAGTTCTATTAAACTCAGTGGACACAGTAAAGAAAGATAACCGTGAAATATGTTTTTTCTTTTAATTGACGTTAATCCTGACACTGTGACATTGTCACTATATCTCTATATCTATATATCTATATATTGCACATTCAATGACTTCCATTACAGAACATTATTTATCATATCTATATGGTTTTCTTTCTACACTAAAATGTGAACACAACAGCTGTAGAGGTGATAGGTTTAATAGGAAAGAAAAGAAAAATGATGAGTTGGATTATGATTTCTCTTAATGAATAGGAAAGTAAAGCCAGAGTATTTTAATAAGCCAGACTGTTTAAATACTGAATTTTAAAAAAAATTAAATATATTTATCGATTGCATTGATTGGCCAGCTTTAAATAATATGCCCGGTGTGAGAACAATGTCATGCTTTAAAAAGAAATCTTGTGTGACTTTTGACGACAATTTTTTTTATTTTGATTTTATTTCTAAATGTTTGTAAGTTATTACGTCATAAAAAATCAATTACAATCACATCAACTCTTAACCAATGTCTCAGTTAACAATTGGAGTTTTTAACATTAACCTATTTCATTAAGGGATGAATCAAATAAAAAACAAAACAAAAGAAATACCAGTACAAAAAATGAAAAAAAAAAAAAAAAGAGAAAGAAAGACTAGTGGTGCTTACAGGCACTTACAGACAGTAGACTAGCAAATTCAACTAAATGTTTAAAAAAAATATTTGTAGTTCAAAGCAAAACAGAAACGAAGTTATTTAAAAATACGGAAATGAAAAATCAGACTTGAAAATGCAGGATAGGTGATTTTGAAATAGAAAAATCACATTAATTTATGAACAGTGAAGATGTTTCATAGATTTGCAGAATTTAGCTCTGTTTTCAGGTGTATACAATAAATTATAAGGCAGCTCACTAAAATTCATGTAAGCAATTCATCAGTTTATATCCGATTCATACCCACATCGCCAAACAGTGCGTCACAATAAGTCGCACTAAATATTTAGATATTTCAAATTTAAATCAATTTTATTACATTTGTTTTTTCGTGAATCGTTTTGTTTCCTTTCTTGCAGGTCATAATGTGAAAACTTTGTTAATTGGTTAGCCTAAATATTTGGCAAGTTGTATACATGTTAGTTTGTTAGCTGCTTTTGAAAAAAAAATGCAGTTGAATAATTCAGAAAGCACAAAGTATAGGCTATCTTGTAATTGGAAAATTACTATTATGTTATTATCTATGACCTCAGTATCGGACATCTTTACCACTTTGCTAAGGTGTATTATTATATTTAAAAAAAGAATTAGCTAAATTGTGCGATGAAAGAAAGAAGGTGCTGAAGAAATAGCAAATAAACTCAAAGACAAATGGACAGGTATTACCTGTGTAAGTGATGTCGTGCCGTTTTTTGCCAAATGGAACATTTTCCTTGGCACCTGGAGATAATTGTAATTGTGTCCTCAAAATCTTTTTTTTTAATTGAAATATTTTTCCCTTTGTAATGTGAGACTATAAAAGCCATTTCTTTTTTTTTTCCCCATTGTCCATTTCACCTTTATTTCCACGCAGGGCCGGCCTTAGGCAGCCGTCTAGGGCCTCCGATTGGTGGGGGCCGCACAGAGGATTTCATTTTCTTTAAACAATTGTCAAAATTAGATCAATTCTTAAATAGAGCTTTATGTCATACAGCCTAGCTCTACTTTGACTATACACTTGTTAGACTACCTCTGTTAGGGGGGAACCTTGTTGCTTCCTTTTAGTGAACATGTCTCAACTTTATCTCGAGTCTGGTTTGTTAAAGGTTTGTAACATCTGCATTAATATGTTTAAGAAGCTTTACGGATTTTCATCCGGCATCGTCATGATTGCTCTATTTGAAATTTAGTTAATTAATGGCTTAGATTTAGATACAGTTCGGTTTTAAATCAATTGCATACTTTTATTATTTCAGTGCTTATCATGTATTTTTATTTTATGGGGGGGGGGGGTCTCCAGTTACTTAAGGCCGGTCCTGTTTCATGGTTGAATAATAAACAAAGGAAATCTTCTCTAAGTGCTGGCCATTTTAAATAAACTAGTTTGAATGTTTTGACCCATTTATTGTGTCAAGAAAAGTTTTTAAATTCATTCATATGATTAAGTATTTTTTCCATCATAACAAAGGTAAAGCTAGGTGTCTTTATCCCAATACTTCAACAGGTTTCGTAAGAAAACTTTTGTCCATGCATATGTTCACACTCAAACTTCTAAATGGTGAAATGGTGGTACTGAGAGATCTACAGTGAACAGCCATCATAGGACTGACAATTCATGCACCTATATCGCTCTAAAGATAGATAGCTGATATGTCAATATTAAAAAATAAATACATTTATACTCTATCAAGAACGTGTATTATATCTTGCATTGCACAAATAAATCTAAATGTATATTAATGATAATAATTATAATTATGGGCTGTTAGCAATCATAATGTAAAGGTCAAGTCAATCTATATATGTTTTGGACAGATAAATCTTAATCTTTTTCTTGACTATAGTGAAACATTTTTTCCTAAAAAAAAAAGAACAAAGATTTTCTAACAAATGATCTACTTGAGTGTCAAGAAATAAGAAAGCAGATGTTTTATCTGTATACAAGGTGAACGTTTTCTTATACAAACAATGCAGAGAGTTAATATATCTACAGTCAACAAAACCACTGGGACATTCCTTGTTCCATTTACCAGGACAAAATTGTACAAATACTCCTTTTTTTTCCTGGTGCTATTAGAGCGTAGGACGTACTCATTTTCATTTTTTGAAGTAACTTCTGTATTTTATAAGATAAGACAAGATACGTTGCCACGAGTGTGGAGATAAGACAAGGAATCAAGCACTAGAACAGACCTAAAGAAATCATCTTTGATCCTGATACACACCAGACAGATTTCTTCAAAAACTGTCCAAACAAAGAAATTATCCAGCAGAATAGTTGAAAACCAATTATCTGTACGCATACCAAAATAAGCTATCGGTAAATACAGTCACCTCAGGTGATAATGAATCTAATTGTTGAATCCAACAGACTTGAACCCCACTCCATTCGTCTCACCCCCCCCTCCCGGCTGACCCACGTGACCAAGAAAGTGGACACTCACGTTCTCGGAGAAGTCTGGCTTGTTCTTCAGCTTCCGTCTCTTTGGACTTGTCCACAAACTCCAGACGACTGGTCTTCTTGACTGGCGATCTGTTAAGATAAGAAAGGTGGTAATACTACATTGAATAAGTCATACACGAGTGTCCATTCATTGTTCTTCAACGTAGATGATGGGAAAATTGTATTTTCGAAGAGAAAATCATAGTGGACTTCCGACAAATCTAACTTAGCGTAAAGTCATCAATAAATGACTTCAGCTTTTGAAACATCGATGTCCAGGTAATATTAAATCTATCTGTTGTAACAACTAAGATGAATGAGTTAATAAAGAATTTCTGAGCTCTAATGTCTTCAGGTCAGCTCAAAATTTAGATTGTCATAAAATTTTTTTTAAATTTTGGATTTAACCCTATAAATTGCAGACGTTCCTTAAAATAAAAATACTTAGTAAAACTGTGCTGTTTGATTTTAATCAATAACGTTATATTTATTTTTTGTGTCTTATAAAAAACTTACTTTTGTTTCGACTCCTCTACACCACTTTTGCTTTCCGAAGGCTTCATGACGTAATGACGGGGCTTGTGCTTAGCAACGCTGCCATCTTTAAACAGAAACATTTTTTTTCTTACCAATGTAATTGCCATGCTACTACCATAAAAACAAATAAAACATGACAAAACATAAGGCCGTTGTTGAACCCTAGAAGATAAAGCGAATGAATAATAGATGCTTACTACTAATTATGAATTCACTGTGACACATTGCAACAGGGACAATTCCTGATGTCTCATGGAGATAGGTCTAAGTTACGTGATAGATTCCTTACATGTG
This sequence comes from Biomphalaria glabrata, assembly GCF_947242115.1. Classification (NCBI taxonomy): domain Eukaryota; kingdom Metazoa; phylum Mollusca; class Gastropoda; family Planorbidae; genus Biomphalaria; species Biomphalaria glabrata. Next base: position 21,470,880 of record NC_074727.1, read on the forward strand.
AAAGGCGGAAAATATCCAAACTCTATTAAATTTTCAACGGCTGTCACCCAACAGTGTGGTATACACTCCGGACTGTCGACACAATGGTCCCGTGTTCGAATTCGAATTTCAAAGTTTCAATTAGATCTAAGAATGGGCGTGGGAGAAATAACGTGTACACACTTTTTACCAGACAGACAGACAGATAGACAGACAGAGTAAGTTGATAAAAGCTTTATAAAAAGAAAATAACATTTATATATTTATGGCATTGGTTGTTTAAATAGTCATTAAGGCTTGTCCTGTAGGTATAGTAAACTGACCTGACAGAATTCCTTCATCCTCTTCCTCGCTGTCCATTACTTGACTTTTATTGCGGTCAACTTTCTCATGGACTGACCTCTTAGTGAACTGGTTCCCGTTCTGAAGGCGGTCAACAAAGTCAGTGTCCAGTCTGTACAGGATGCGATCACTGGAAGCTTCTATAAGTAGATATCATTGCTTGACCAGAAGAAGGCTAAGGTGACCTTTGAAATACTATTTAGTTTTTGTTAGACCTCTCAACTTAACAAAACACACACACACAAACTAGAACAGATTCCAAAAAAAAAGTCATGAGATCTTTAATAAAAAAAAAAAAGCAAGTTTACATTTGACTAGAGTACAAAATGAGTAAATTACTAAATTTAGAGACATATCATGACCGAAAAATAGCAATAATACTTAACGCACTAAAAACACTACACACACTTACATAAATAATCAGAAAGACTTAAACGAGCCCCCAAATATATGTTACAGCTTTCTATTATATATGTCTAAAGCTCTTTAATTCACTACCAAACCACAGTGAAATGTCTAGGTGCCCCTGGGTTCAGCTATAATTACATCAAACACTTAACAACTCGATAAAAACACAGACACTTTATTCTCACTTCATGGCGTATATCATACGCTGGACTCAGATTTGTTTCAAAACTAACGCACTTCCGGTCATCCGCGCACACATTCAAACTGACATATATCTGTAAAAATAGATTATACACACATACATTCATCCGTGACATATGCTAGGACAAAGTCGTTTAAGTACTCCATCTTCCCTGGTGCAATTAGAGCATGAAACGGGTTGCCTGAATCAGCAAAGGAAAACCAACAACTTTTTGAGTTGAAGTGTCTAACACGACTAGAATCTGAAATTGATAAACTTGAAAGAAACTTAAAGATCTCTTGCAACGTAACAAACAAACAAACAAACAAACACGTGATCAACATACCGGATATGTTCGTGGGCTCTCTCCGCGCGTCCCCTTCTTCCTCTTCCTCGTGGTCAACAAATCCTTGCTTCCTCCTTCTTGCCATCTCCTCATCTCGTGTCCTCCTCCTGTATCTTTTTGGTTCCTCTCCCACCCCGCTGTCCACTGTGCTGTCGTCCTCTCTCTCCTCCGCTTCCCCTTTTCTCGTCTTCAGGTCATCTGTGCTCACGATGGTGATGTATGGAGGATCTGGAGGTGAATTGTGAGAAATACCACACAGAGTTAGATACCACACAGATTTAGATACCACACAGAGTTAGATACCACACAGAGTTAGATACCACACAAGAGTTAGATACCACACAGAGTTAGATACCACACAGAGTTAGATACAACACAGAGTTAGATACAACACAGAGTTAGATACCACACAGAGTTAGATACCACACAGAGTTAGATACCACACAGATTTAGATACCACACAGAGTTAGATACCACACAGAGTTAGATACCACACAGATTTAGATACCACACAGAGTTAGATACCACACAGAGTTAGATACAACACAGAGTTAGATACCACACAGAGTTAGATACCACACATTGTTAGATACCACAGAGTTAGATACCACACAGAGTTAGATACCACACAGAGTTAGATACAACACAGAGTTAGATACCACACAGAGTTAGATACCACACAGAGTTAGATACCACACAGAGTTAGACACCAACCACACAGAGTTAGATACCACACAGAGTTAGACACCAACCACACAGAGTTAGATACCACACATTGTTAGATACCACAGAGTTAGATATCACACATTGTTAGATACCACACATTGTTAGATACCACACAGAGTTAGATACCACACAGAGTTAGATACCACACAGAGTTATATACCACACAGAGTTAGACACCAACCACACAGAGTTAGATACCACACAGAGTTAGATACCAAACAGAGTTAGATACCAAACAGAGTTAGATACCACACAGAGTTAGACACCAACCACACAGAGTTAGATACCACACAGAGTTAGATACCCTATAGAGCTAGATACATATAGAGCTATCTAATCTAATCTAATCTAATCTAATCTAATCTAATCTAATCTAATCTATCTATCTATCTATCTATCTATCTATCTATCTATCTATCTATCTATCTATCTATCTATCTATCTATCTATCTATCTATCTATCTATCAATGTGTATACACATTTATATTTCTTTATCTCTTTTTCTCTCTCCGACAAAAAAAAGTACAGTATTCAATCTCAGATTCAGTTTATTTTTCCATTCTCTATCTAATACTCCCTCTCTCTCTCTCTCTCTCTCTCTCTCTCTTTCTCTCTCTTTCTCTCTCTCTCTCTCTCTTCATCTCTGTGTATAGCCAATCAACATTCTCGTTAGTTGTGTTTTGTTTCAATAATTCCACTCTGAAGCTAAATTTAATTCGTTCCCACTGTTCTTTAAACATTCTGTCGGATTAGTTCTTCTACCATTTCAATTTATCATTACATTTTTCAATTGTCTAGTGTGGATTTGTGTTTCTCCAATACAATGTCATAGATACCCGGCTTAGCTTTTTTTAGTTGTGTCCCTAGATTCACGTCTAGAATTAGAAAGTCGTAGTGCCACCAACTACCAACGTTGAAGCTATAGAGTCTGTGTAAAACTTTGTTACTCACATGTCCCGAGGTTTGTCAGTCTTTGATGTCTTGAACCTTGATCACGTGTCTGACCTTCCATTATGTCATTTTCAGCGCGCTGTCTGGCTCTCTCGAAAGCAGCAAGATCTCCATATTCTAAAAGAGTAGAGAAAACAGAATTCTTAAATTTGTAGCAAGATTTCCATATGATACAAATTAAATTAGTAGCAGTTCGAGATTACAGAATCCTTAAATTTGTAGCAATTAGAGATAACAAAATCCTTAAATTTGTAGCAAGATCTCTATATTCTACACAAGTAGACAAAATAGTTTCTTTAAATGTGTAGCTAAGCTGATAGTTTTGAGTTTGTAAGCCCTATAACCACCCGGAACTAGACCTAGATCTACACGGTTTGCATCCCCCAACAACTTTAGCCATCGAAATTTGAAACGTACTATCTATTATGGACTGAAGTTCTTCTTCTGTTGATGGAACCCTCCAGGTGCTGGGATTCTTCCAAAATTTAGGGTCACGTGGCCTGTCATGTTTCCAGAACCGGAAACCGCCGCCTGTCATGGCTGGAATGTCTTCATGCACACTAATGGAAGAAACATACAGAGATATTTGCATAAAATTTCAAATATCTTAAAATAATAAAACATTTTCAACCTACAACTTGGATGATATATTAGCGAGATTAGAATGAATGAATGTGTAATGAGGGTTAGATCTAATAAAGATTCCAGTTGATAAACTCAGGAAATAATGAAATATGTTTATAGTGAAAGTCTGGACTTGAAAAAGTTGTGGGCTTGAAGCCATGAGCAGTATTTATTGTGGAGACTTTTTTCAATACTTTTATGAACATTTCATGAGTAGACCGGCATATAGAAATGCATATTTCATATTTTAATGAAAGAAGTAGAGCAACTGGACACAATTTCATTTATTTTCGAATACAATTTATAAGCCTATTTTTTATTTGTTAGAGGCCATGGGTAGCCGCAGAGAACGCACTGCCGTAAATTTTGCTCTGGTTTACATGTATAACTTATATGGCTCCTTTTGTCTCGAAAGGCAATGGATGTATAATTTAATAATTAAACATATAGAGAATGAATGATTGTAGTATTATAGAAATTACATATGTTGAAACAAAAAATGACTGTAGGATTAACACTTGAAACTTTTAGAAGGCAATCATTATCTGTGTCTTTGTCTGAGGACAAGTTAATAAGACATAAGGTAAGACAAAGCCCTTCAAATGTTAAAGGATTAAAAAAAAAAAAAAAGAAAAAAGAAAAAGAAATACATACTGTGGTTTTGAGTTTTTATCACAGCCGTAGCAAAACCCTGCTCTCTTGCACCCGGAACAGAAACCTGGGAATGACCAGTGGGCTTCCCTCACGTCGCTGGCCTTTAGTTGTTTTTGGTGCAGGAGAATAGAGGCCACGATCTGGACATAGGTAGACTGTCCAGCCAGAATGGAGTGACGGAGAAAGGTGAAGGACGGCAGCTCTGGTAAGTGGTTCAAGCTGTGAATGACAGTGTACAAATCAGAAGCAGAAAAGAATGACCGTGCTGGACAAACAATAGCGGACGGCAGTGAGCCTGCTGGACAAGCAATAACAGACGGCAGTAATCCTGCTGGACAAACAATAGCAGACGGCAATAGTACTGCTGGACCTACAATAGCGGACGGCAGTGATCCTGCTGTGCTAGCAATAGCAGACGGCAGTGATCCTGCTGGACCAACAATAGCAGAGTAGAGTGACCGTTCTTGACCAACAATCGCAGACGGTAGTGATCCTACTGGACCAACAATAGCAGACGGTAGTGATCCTGCTGGACCAACAATAACAGAGTCGAGTGACCGTTCTGGACCAACAATAGCAGACGGTAGTGATCCTGGTGGACCAACAATAGCAGACAAGAGTGACCGTTCTGGACCAACAATAGCAGACGGCAGTGATCCTGCTGGACCAACAATAACAGAGTAGAGTGACCGTTCTGGACCAACAATAGCAGACGGTAGTGATCCTGCTGGACCAACAATAGCAGACAAGAGTGACCGTTCTGGACCAACAATAGCAGACGAGAGTGATCCTGCTGGACCAACAATAGCAGACGAGAGTGACCGTTCTGGACCAACAATAGCAGACGAGAGTGATCCTGCTGGACCAACAATAGCAGACGAGAGTGACCGTTCTGGACCAACAATAGCAGACGGTAGTGATCCTGCTGGACCAACAATAGCAGACGAGAGTGACCGTTCTGGACCAACAATAGCAGACGGTAGTAATCCTGCTGGACCAACAATAGCAGACGAGAGTGACCGTTCTGGACCAACAATAGCAGACGGTAGTGATCCTGCTGGTCGAAAGGCTGTGATCTGGACCATCAACAGCAGAGTGACTTTAAAACGGGTGCACGATTTTTACAAATTTCGACAGTGCAATCAAACGTGTGACATCGTCGAATGGGCGCGTAGAGAACTTTCGATTCCTAAGTGAGCGATTGTAAATGTGTGTCTGCTTCTTACATGAGTTACGTGAACAACCGTATGAAGCTCTTTTTCCTACTATTGACATTGCCTGCATACAGATGCGATAGTTTCGACTTTGAAAGCAATCAAGCACAGAACCATTAGGTAAATTATACATAGGCACGGATTTAAAGTCACAACACTAATAGTCGTTTATTTTTTAATGAATGTAATACGCAGACTATTGATTAAAACGTGTGTTAATTATTATAATTACTTCATTTTGAACTAGCACATCACTTGATGACTTCAAATGTGATATAGTTGAATATATATATGATGTAATTATTTTCTCTTTTGAAGTATTGTCTGTAATTTTTAAGATACAAAGTTGAGATCTATAAGAGTCTATTATGTCTTCAGTGTCTCGTGTCTCCGTTCATTCCCGGACTTCAAACTTCATCTCGCTACACTGGCTGCATCCCCTCATGAACTGTAGCAAGAAACACATTTTTATCTCCCTCTTTTCCCCTTTGATGTGCCCCAGTCCAAATTCTCTCTGTCTGCTCCTCGAATTGCAAAGAAATCAGAGACCATAAAGCAAAGGGATTTAACAAATATATTTCAGATTACTATTTTTCAAGTAGAGTTATCGGTCTTTACAGAAAATTGTTATAAATAGACACACGGTTATGACATCAAGAAGTCTAAATTCCACAACAGTCTGATATGCGTTCGTCGTTCGATAGTCACGATTTTTCCCGGTTTTAAATTCTTGTTGCCGCCAACTACGATCAAATTAATATTCATAATTATTCGTGTACTTTATTAACTATTCATTGTTTTATCTATTCTTGAAGTTAATACAATAGTGTTTGACATTCTGTTATTCTACTGATTAAAATAATATAAAAAATTAACTGAAATCACAATAGACTTATCTGCGCATGATGGTTAATGTAAGTTAATTAGTGAAACACAGAACCTGCCCAAGAATTAGTGACCATAGGGCAACGTGCGTGAGCACGAAAAATATATCTATAATTTGTAAAAATGTGGGTTCTGTACATTTATGAAGAGGCATATTTCAGGGTAATTCTCCGCCTTGGCTCTGTCTTATAATTAGCCCAGACAAGGCAACTTGGTGAAAGCGTTCAAGTAGTCTTAGTTGCTTTCTGTATAACATCAATGTATCAGATCCATATAGAAGGGTTGAGAGAACCTCTGCTTGCTAGACATTGATTTTTGTAGGCAGGCGGAGCGATTTATTCCGTCAAACTCTCGCCTGGAGGTGTCCAAAAGCAAGACAGCACTACAAACAGCGATGCCCTTGCGAGCACCGGTATGGGCAGTATAGACTTCTTATGGTCTGACAGTTACGCTGGGCAAGGCACGTATCCCGTAAGGGGGAAGAACGTATGCCATAGGCAGTCTTTTTTTAGAGAGCTGAAAGGTGGCCGACGTAACAGAGGCGCTCCACGGAAACGCTTCAAAGACCAGCTTAGTCGCCAATTTGCCTTAGCTGACAAAGAAGAGAGCACCTGATTGCACGAAGCCTCAGAACAAGACAGCTGAAAGCTGCGGGAAACATTTTAGACCAAAAAAAATCCGCTGCCTAGGACAGACGCAGACGGCGAAAAGAAAATCTTTTTCGACCATTGGCGGACAATGATTATACTTGCTCTGGATGTGGCAGTAATAGTAATCTGAAATAAGTAGGTCGCATATGGGGTGCGTAGCCATTGAAAATACTACATTTTGTTTATCTTTTAGATTAGCACAATGCTAAAAAATAATCTGCTATAAAATATACATGTCACGGCCGAAAACCCGAAGTTTGGCCAATGTGCGAATTGAAACATGGTAGACCTAAACCTTTGTTGTGTCAATTAAGACATCTACTACTCGGTCACACGCCGCCGGTAGTTGTTTGTTTTTTAGTACTGATGTTAAAACCAATAAAATAAAATCACAAAATATTTAAGAAATAGAGGCGTCTTATTAATGTTCCTTATCATACCCGCGCACGAATCATTAATTATGTTATAGGGGCGTGGTGGCTAGACTTCCAAAACGGGGTGTCTCGGGTTGGAATTCGGTTGGTCGTTGTGCTGGCCACGTGACAACCTTGTTAACGGTGGGCCCCCCAAAAAAACCATATGAACTTTACATTATCTGCCCCATAGATCGCTGCTTAACTTTTACTGTCTGAAACCGTAGACCATATCCTTTTTGAATGCCCCTTCCTAATCCACTTTAGGCAGACCCTACTACCACTCCGGCCTACTACCACTCCGGAGTTTCCTCGTTCTGATAGTACTCACCTTTCTGCCACGAAGGCCACGTCATCAACTGGAATCTCCTGCAACATATTGATCATTATATAAATGTGGGCAATGTAAGCAATTTTTTTTTATTAGTAATAGTGTCCACGTTTTAGGCTGAGCCTAGAATAGCATGCAAAATAAAAAAAAAATTCTTATATTAAGTGTAATTGTATCAATTAGTTTGGATCAGTCATGTTATTAAATTTGTAATAGATCTAGACTAGACGCTAGACTATTCTAGACTAACGATAAAGCTCTGTGCGGTTAGATATTATTTTGACCCATCGTCCTTGTTTGGCGTCATTACATGCTTTTAGCTTTCTCAATGAGCTATGATCCTATCACATGCCCCTGGGCCAGTTGGGAAATGAGAGGGAGGGGAGTAGGAAGGGGGTATCTATGTGAATGTTACCTTGGTTGTTTTTTCAAAAACGTTGTACGACTTGAATTAGAACTCGAGAGCTCAAGCCATTACACTAGCCACTGTGCCAGTGAAGTGCTTTTGAAGAAAAAAGAAGATTTCAAGGTTATCTATTATTAGCTCAAACCTTTAAACCACGACCTAATTCTCTACTCAAAATATAAGGGGGATTAATTCAACTTATGCCACCACATCTTTCAAGTACAATTTCTTTCCTATGTTCCGTAGCAAGCAAAATAATTACCAATGGTTAATTAATTAATTGGCTATTTTTTATATTACTGTTTTGTCAGGTACAAGAAATATTTGAGAAAAAGTTCACTTTGATCCGAGATTGGGTGTTGGAGAAATCACGTGCACAAAAATTTTTTACCAGACAGAAGGAGTGAGTTGATATAAGCTTTGTAAAAATATAGAAAATTCTGATCGTAATAGATGTATACACTTTTGTTTGAAGCAAGAAATATTGGAACTTTCTTTAGCTTGTGTAATAAGTAAGATAAGTTAGCTTTTGACAATTTGTGGCATATTCTCCATTAAGGATTTGCTATAAAAATATATGTAATCAAGTCTTTGTTGTTGTTTTTCTGGTATGTTTATTTTGCATAATCTATTTCGTCCCTTTTTTAAACGTATAATTAATCCATTTCAGTTAATAAGTAATTGAATGTCATTTGATATCCTATTGTGAATGCTGTTTTCTTATAGTCATTGGGATATCTCGAAGATGTCATGCAGATACGGCCAGCGGGCCAGATCCGACCCTCGACGTGCTTCCCCCCGGTCCGAAGAAACGTCGGCACAAGAGAGTAAATCCCCATCCCATAAACATTTTTAAAAGGTATCTTTACCTAATGTTTATCTTTTCTAATGGATTGCTGCGATAGCTTTTAACTTTTTTTTTTTTTTTAGCGTTTTTGAAATACGACTCAGAATATAAAATCTACCTGGAAAAGTGAACGGATCTTTACTTTTTTGTGGGACATGCTACCATGGTAGCCAAAATGTTTGTTATATACAGAAAGTGAGGCTGTTTAACAAAAACAAAAAAAAACAACAACAATAAAATAAACAGAATTTACGCCATTTTCTGACGCGTAAAAAGAAAACTCAAATATTCCCAGTAATTAATGTAAGTACTAGATCCTCGAGTCTCAAATAAAATAGTTTCAGGTCAATTTCATTACGTTGTTTGTATAATTTCGATCATGTGGCCCGCGACACTAGTGTTGGAAATTAAAATGGCCCGCAGATTGAATTAGGTTGGGCATCACTGACTTTGACTATTTATTTGACGATTCGACACTAATTCGTTATACCTGTCCAGCACAGTGCTAAAAGAGCTTGCTCAGGCCTGGACAGCCTCCACCACGGGGAAGTGCGGTCAGGGCGTCTCATGCACTCCCAGTTTCCACGGGCTTATGGGGACTTGTCCCAACACTCAAACCACTTTTCCGTTTCTTTTTTTTTTTAATTATAGCCAGAGCATGATTAAAACTCACAGCCTGTTCAGTGAGTGGTGTTTGCCCTCCATGGTGGGCCAAGGAGTCTGCAAAGGTGTTGCCAGTCACACCTATGTGACTCAGTACCCACTGCATTATTACAGGGGTACCATATGTTATGTTTATGTTGTATGAAACTATGTTATAACGGTTAATATTAACAATTGAATCTCTCAGATGATCAAAATATTCTCCTTCAACATTGCACCATTCTTCAAATCTCTATGCACAGAGCCTGTCACTATACTTCAACCCTATAAAAGGTAGGTTAATAACAGTAAAAAATACTTTTGGGCCAGACACTAGATGTATGTATTGGCTCAAGTATAATGATTTTAACGGCATATTGTCCTCATAGAGGAAGGACTTATATTGAGTACTTATTTAGCAGTTGTAACTTTGTCCTCATAGAGGAAGGACTTATATTGAGTATATATTTAGTAGTTATAACTTGATCCTCAGATAGAAAGGACTTATATTGAGTACTTATTTAGCAGTTGTAACTTTGTCCTCATAGAGGAAGGACTTATATTGAGACTTATTTAGCAGTTGTAACTTTGTCCTCATAGAGGAAGGACTTATATTGAGTACTTATTTAGCAGTTGTAACTTTGTCCTCATAGAGGAAGGACTTATATTGAGTACTTATTTAGCAGTTGTAACTTTGTCCTCATAGAGGAAGAACTTGTATTTTTTAATATATTATTTGTTACAAGTCGTAACTTAGTCCTAAGTAAAGAAGGACACATTTTCTAATGAAGGCATTTGTATTGAGTACTACGTTTTACTATAAGTTTATTCAGACTGTGGAGATATTATTTTATTCTTGAAGTTAATGTTTAATTGTGTACTACGCATTTCTTCTAATTTATGACTGCATTGCCTGCCAAGTAGTTTATTTCAATCAATAAATTCATTGTCTGCTGATAAGTGCGTTGCTTAGTGCATTTTAATCTATGTAGTTACACTTAATTACGTCTAGAGCTCTATAAAGTCTCAAGCACACAAGGATACATATGAAGAACCCAAGGTACAGCAAGAATTGAATACTAAAAATATGGATGTTAGAGCCTACAGGACTGATGGAGCTATTAGAGGAAGTACAGTTTGATTCATAAATTTCAAAAACCTATTTTATTCCCATTTTCAATGGAATAAGGAAGAAATAAAGAATTTTTTTTCTGAGCGTGAGACACAATAAATCAATAAATTCATTGTCTGCTGATAAGTGCGTTGCTTAATGCATTTTAATCTATGTTGTTACACTTTATTTTTCTATAAACGAATTTTGTGTTCTTCTTCTTTGTATTCATTGGGCATGTCGGAGGGCTCTGATCAGCAATCCTATATCTGAGATGAACCGCAGAGTGGTTTCAAGATCAGGCAGTTCTCCGTATAGTTTTTCTTCTATAGGAGAGTTCCGGGACCACAGTCTTGTTGATAAGAGCGATATTCCGTGAGAAAATATTGGGCGTAGCCTGTAGGCAAACATAAGACATAAACCATGTAGGTATGTACACATGCATATGTGTATTTAATATAAGAGATAAGAATTATATTATGCATGGGCTTGGCATTCAGTAATTCTAAACGCCGAATCGAAAGTCTTGGCTACAGCTCAAACCAAACACCAAAATAACACGTCTTGTTGGTGCTCGCCCACCACCCACCCACTCTTCTCTGGTTTCCAATTTGCACTTCTCGGCACGCCGACTCCTCAAAAAAAAAATTCTTTACGATTATAGATCTACTGTCTCCAGGCGGCATTAGTCTCGGCTTTCATGACCCCCTGCTTAAACTCAGCTCATAAAAAGACTTAAAGAGAGTTCGAGGGTCACAGTAAACCATTCAGCCTTACTTTCTTTGCAGTAAATAAAACTATTATTGATTTTTCCTCTGGGACCAATTCGTTTTTTATGTAGCGCTGATAGTAATTTGAAAAGCTCGTTCTATGTACGGCCAAAGGCTAAAGCTGAGGAAATTGAAAAGTTTTCATTTACATATGTTGTTTTTGTACCTTTTTTTTTTTACTTTTCATTGGAGCTGCAACGTCTAAATGTATTGTATTCACCGACTGAAAAGATTAAAGCGATATTTATAGATGTTTTGGGGCGAATGGCGCCCCCGCCTAACTTGGTGTACTTGTTTGTAAAAAGAGTTGATTTCAAAGGGCGGCAGTACTTTGTGAGGGATACAATGTCAAGTCTGCAGTCTGTACCTAAAATAGTTACATTCTAATAGACATTGATGATTGACACGTGTAGATCTAATCAAAACGTGGTTGCCTTACTTGAAATTGTCGATCTGTGTTATAGATATCACTATCTGTTTTAAGTTTCGAAATGACTCATCTTTCAGAAAGGATCGTGTGGGTCTTGAAAGCTCATAAGTGCAATTAACAATCCTAGATCTTTTTGTAAGTGTCAATATTATGATTGACATCTTATCTTATCTTATAAATTACAGATGTTCTTTAAAAAAAAGATAATGACATCCTACTGGTATCCAAGTTTTAAAACCTTATCTCCAGCTGGAGTAACCTGCCCAGTGTGCTGCCAAACATTCCGGGCTCACATAGGTCTCACCAGCCACACGAGGAGGCACAAAACCCCAGTGCAAAGCCCTCAGCCCCCTGGATGACAAAAGTGGTCATCATTGAACCACGATGGACCAATTATGATAAGAATTGTACCTATATCTTTATGTTGCTCCGAGTACTTGATTGAAATGCCTCTATTTAACTCGCACCTTCGCGGAAACTTCTTTGTGGGCTGGTGGAATCTGAGTGGACACGGATCTCGAAAACGGCTCTAACGATTTTCCTAGAAATTCGATAATTGCTCTATATCGTTGGGAAAGGAATTAGTAACTCCTTGGCCACACGAGGAAAACTCCAGTTTGACCGTTATCATTTTTTAAAGTAAAAAAAAAAAAAAGAAAGAAATTTAAATTTGGCGCGAGAACTAGAAAATATTTTGAACGGACTCTACGTCTTCGGGTATTTCCGTCATATTTGTGCCTGTAATGAGTTAATGTTCAGGAAAATTTTGTGCATCTTTTTCTAAGTTTAGATATGAGTACCGGGATGACCGATCCTAGCTCGGTTCTATAATGCATTTAATTTATTACTTACTGAAATTTGGTTGAAAAAAACATGACTACATACAATGGATTTTTTAAAATATAATACACTGTCGTAAAGTATTTAGTGGGCAATCGAAGAGCAGGACCATGTGCTCATAATTGCAAGGTTAGCAGATGCTATATATTTATTTAAAGATTATACAAGTTGATTTTCTTTTAATTAGGAATTACATTTTGATGGCAATAAAAGGAAAATGAAATTAAATAATTCTAACTTCAATTAAAAGAAGCTTTTTGGTCACCATTATTTGTTGAATAATATTAAAAGACAATCTTTCTCAAATGGCATTAGGTGTAACCAAAAACAAACAACAAATGGCAGTTATAATGTGAAAACCTTTAGTTACTAAAGAAGAATTAAAAAAAAATAACATTAGATGTAACCAAAATAAAAAAAAAAGAGCAATTGTATAGTATAAAAGCTTAAATGATTTTAATTCATTGAGGAACGTTTAATATATTGAATATAAATATTAATAGAATATTTTTATTTCAACCATTTTACTTTCACTTCAAGACATAAACTTGTATAGAAACTTGCTTACACACATTCATCTCATTGTGAGACAGACACACTAACAAGATATAATGTGAGCTATGTAGTCATCAATTTATAAAGTACAATTACATTAAACATTAGTGTAAAAGTCCTAATGATATTACTCACACATTTGACTACTTTATACAATGTTTAGAATTTAGCCCTTTAGTAATAGTGAATATAAGCCTAGAAAAAGAACTGAACTTGCACAGCTAAAGAATTTTGTTTATCTATATTTTAAAAAAAATTCTTTACTTTACTTAGAAATGCTAGCAATCTACTGGATTGCTTGACTTTTATCTCATTCCCCTTACTTAATAAAAATCAATCAATGTATGATCAATGCCTTTCAAACAAATATCATAAATAACATTTTTTTGTGGCTAAGAAGGCAAAAGAACTAATGGCACAAAGAGATACATAGCATTATTAAAAAGAACATATAATAAATGTAATAATCATACATAAACCATTTTTACCTAAATGTAATGACAATACATAATACTTGGTTACTTCAATGTAATGATAATAGATAATACTTGTAATGACCATACATACTTCATGGTTACATAAATGTAATGACCATACATACAACTTGGATACTTGAATGTAATGACCATGCATGATATTTGGTTATCTAAATTTATTAATTGTACATAACACTCAGTTACTTAAATTTAATGGTATTAGAAAAAAAATGGATATTTAACTGCAGTATTAAACAAATACTACAATACCCAAGAGTTTCCTAGAGAACAAAAATAAATTGATACAAAAATATAATGTTGGTGCAAAAAAGATTTGATTCATGAACAAAATACATTTTGAGAAGTTTCACCAAATGTTCACTATCATTAGATCACTTTTGATCTCTATGATCTCCATTTGTTTCAATGCATCGATTTTGTAGAAATGTAACACATATTTTTGTTTTTTATCTGATCTAATAAAACTGTTCTTTGGTAAACATATCCAAGCACTAAAGAACTCTACTTCTCCCAGACATAAATTGTAGGGCTAGAGTGGATTATTATTGTTTTATAATAAAAGTATGTCATATCCAAAGAGATAAAACATAAACAATTAGGTCTGTGGATCTTGAAGTTAGACACGCCTTAGGTACATTATCAAATCTTCCTTGAGTCAGATAAACGCTGGTCATAGAGAGTCTAACGTTGGTTCAAAGCCACGGTGCTAGCATAGCAATGTCTAATGAGGACTCACATCTCTGCTTCCCACTACCAGTTGCTATCCAGTACATCAATTCTCCGGTACAAACAGGCTGTAATAGGAATATCCAAATTAATCTTAATTTGTGTTTTTCTTATAATAAAATTTCAAACAATAATTATATTTGTATTTTAATTGATTTGCCGACATAAAATAAAAGGTCGAAGTTATATATCATTCTGATGTTCGACTAACAAATAGTTGTATTTTAATGGTTAACAAATTTTAGAACTCAAAGTTTGAACTCTGTGATGTTCAGCCTATTCATAGCGAAGTTTATTATCAAACAGAGTGCACAAACTGTTGGGATGACTTTACCCATACCACCGTAGCATTGAATTGCATATTATATTTCAGCATTAGAATGAGTTGATCTCAAGTTGAGAATATGGACGTTTTACAGCTAATACAATCCCTATTTCCCATCCCCCTTTTTTTGAAAGAAAAATGTTATAAGCCTTATTCTTGATACCTATTGGAAAGTGTTATTTATAAATAATTATAACACAATACCTATATATCTAGATCCTAGTAAAGTAGCTAACATTTGTCTCTCCTAATACTAACCTCCTTTATCTCAGTTCAACACTTCCTTCCACACAACGTTCCGGGTGTAATTTGCGTTGTCTCGGGGAAGAAGGACTTTTAAACAACTTTGTCGTTTCACTCTTGAAAAGGCCACATACAGCATACCATGCATAAAGACTGGGACTCTGAGATCAACTCCAACAAACTGGAATGTTTGACCTTGTGATTTGTGGACTGTCATGGCGAAAGCAGGGGTCACAGGAAATTGATGGCGCTGCATTGTGCATCCAAGTTTCCCCTTACTGGAATCTAGAGTGATTCTGGGAATATGAACTGCCTTTCCAAAATGTTCGCCAGTTAGAATCTTAGCAATAATTATGTTGTTACACAGTTCAGTGACAATGAGCCTCGTCCCATTACAGAGTCCTTCTGAAACATCCAAGTTCCTAAGTAGCATGATAATTGTGTTTTTTTTTAGTTTTAGTTTGTGTGGAGGCAGATCAGCGATGTCTATGGAATTTAAAAATTCTGTGGTAAATTGAAGTGTACCTTCTGACATATCCTTGATTGAATCAAAGCTAAAATAGACTTTTTCCTCTCCAGGTAATCTGTCTATAAGCTCACAATTGATTAAATTGACATCTTTGTTTAGGGGAGCCAAAATTGCCCTGTCTTTCATGTTTTCGTAACTTTTATCTGCCAAACAATCCCCATAAACTTCGTCAATAATGTTGGTTTTTGAGATGACATCTTGTGGCAGAGCTATTTCACCCATATCATTCAATGGTACTTCACCGTCTCCAATCCTTAAAAGAAACTCGGCAAAATCCGTCTCTTCTTCATCAACTCTCATATTTCTGGTTAATCGAGATATTTTAAAATGTCTCCATAAGTCACTCTTTTTAAGGGATACGTCTAAAAGCTCACTTCTGTTAGCTCGTGGCTGAATTGGAAGACATTGCCGGAAGTCGCCCCCCAAAACTATTGTTTTTCCTCCAAAAGGCTCTTTTGCATTGCCGATTGCTCTTAGTAGCTGGTCTATGGTAGAAAGTCCGTATTTTGGCAGCATTGGGGCCTCATCCATTAAAAATACATCAACTTCCGCTAACTGAGCAGCTTTCATTGATCCTAGCTTTATGTTTGAAACTGATTCAGGTGTAAGGGGCACACTGAGGCCAAATGTTTTGTGTGAGGTGCGTCCATTAGGCAAAAGAATTGATGCTATTCCTGTAAATGCCATACATTTCACATTGAAATTTCGACCCCGAAGAATGTGATAAATAGTCTTGTACACAAACGTTTTTCCAGTACCTCCAGGTCCATCAATAAAAAAACATCTTGGTCCAGAGTTATGACTTGTGACAGCATCGAGAATGGTATTCACTATGTCAAGCTGTTTCCCTCTCAGGAGTCCATACAACCGTTCCCCTTCCAGTATTGAGCTGTCGTTGTTAAGCATATCCACATTTAAATGGTTATTGACAAAGTCAATGTTGTCCATGCCAAAGGTGTTGACCCAGTACTGAAAATCTCTGCCTTCTGTGGCTTCGGTATTTAATTTGGAGGCGATAATTCGATAGGTATGATTTATCGCGTCTTCCACTCGGCCACCTGTGTGTCCTATTTCTAGAAGAAAATCTTCAGCCAGATCTGCTTTGAACATTTCCCAAAGTCTTTTTGGATTTTCTGGAGATCCAAATATTAAAATCTGTGTAAATAGTGTTCTCATGGCTCTAGGCGTTTTTGACATAGCCGATTCCTGCAGACCATCGATCCACTGTTGGTCATCATAGGCAAGCCCTCGAGCCAGACACGCTTGCTTGAACGTGGCATGCCTGATACCATTAAATTTAAGAAGTTCGTCAAAACTTGTAGCGTCATTGACGTGGTACAAAAGCATCCTGAGATGGTATAACTCTGGCTGGGCAACAAAATTAACGCTGTGGATACGACCAATAACATTGATTTGTCGAAGCCTCTCAACCCATTCACTTTGCCTTCCTATCCATTTAAAATGCTCGGGCATCTGCCAATAAAAATGGTAAATAATTTCTTCATCTTTTCCAGCAAGGCGGTTAGCTTCTTCTTTTTGCTTCTTGGTAGCATTGGTTTTGAAATAAGACTCCAATGTGGATCCCTTAATGCCAGTATCCGCCAGATCTTCTTGCACATTCACAATGTCTGACATTCGGTAGTGACCAGGAAGATGAATGTCAAGACGTTGCACTACATGGCTCTTCTTTTGGAGTTCATTTCCAGATAAACGCCAGCAAGCCTCCGGTGGTGTGATGCACCGCCCTTCAATGTATGTGTCTGGTTCATTATAATTTATTCTTTTTTGCTCCTCCACAATTTTAATATAGGCGCAGTCATGTCCTTTGTAAATATATTTGTATAAATATTTCACTGCTCTAATGCTTCCAACAAATTCAACGTTTATGTGGCAATTGAAAAGTTTCAGCAAATATGCATTGTAAGGAGCCACGTGGCGGTTGTCTCTGGTTATTCTTCTACCAGACTTGTCTTTTCGGTAGACAGCTAGTTCGTGAGAAAATTCAGGGCTCTGCTGGTCCAGTCTGGAATCATACCGACGTCTTAATTTTGGTTTTTCGTCGTCAACCAGTGATGTTGTTTCTTGAAAAGGTTTGGGGAAATCGAAACGGCAGTGAATTTTTCCATTGTGGTTTTTCATGCATGACGCATATAAGTCATGTTCACCGCAAGGATTATGGATCATCCATTTCAATACCAGTTCTCGCAACTCAGGATCTGTGTTGTCTGGGATCTCAGCAGAAATTAAATCATCTAGCTCATCAGGATTGTGCACTTTGTCTTCCGATCTCATAATTAGTAAAAGATGCATGTGAGGGAGACCACGCTTTTGAAATTCAATAGTATAAACATAGGCTGCTACTTTCCCAAAGATTTGTTTCTTGTACAATTCCTCAATAATGGTTTCAAACTTCAGCTTTGCTACTCTCGCAACGAGATCAGGACGATCTTGAGCTCGCTGCTGAATAACAAACCCTTCCTCGGTAACAATACGGGCAGCTTCTTTTATTTCAGGCCATTCCGGATTACATGTCATGGTTATAAAGAAGTCTGGTGAACCGAAGCGTCGTACTATAGCCATGGCGTCTTCAAATTGTTCAGCATAGTATCGTGTTGAGCCTGGGAAGGAGGATGGTAAAATGATGGTTTCACTAACAACAGCATCTTTCTTTTCAGCCAGTTCTTTAAGAAAGTTAGACACTCCTATGTATTTTTCAGCCAGAATCTTCTTTTGGTTGGACTTGATCCACTGGATGCGATCGCGTTCGACTCTAATAAATGTGTCAACCAGATACTGCTGAAACAGTCGGCCACCAAAATGTAGTGCGTTGAATTGTGTTTCACGTAGATCAAGATCGCTTCGATCTTTTTCAAGTGGGAGATTTTTGGTGAGTCCTTTGCGATAAGCAATACGGTATTGTGCCATTTCCAGTCTTGTTAGATGCTGCCGACTGGGATAAGGCTGTTGTAGCTTTAGATCCACAGAATATCCAAAGGTGCCTTTAGGATAAAATAATGGATATGTGAAGGGCTCTGTTCGTTTGTCTGTGTTCTTTAAAGTAACTATTTCTTTGCCTCGCTGATGTACAACCATTTCATTAGCTGGAATG
This sequence comes from Biomphalaria glabrata, assembly GCF_947242115.1. Taxonomy (NCBI): domain Eukaryota; kingdom Metazoa; phylum Mollusca; class Gastropoda; family Planorbidae; genus Biomphalaria; species Biomphalaria glabrata. The sequence goes on from NC_074727.1 coordinate 21,489,615, forward strand.
CTTTGATCAGCATTCAGTGTCAGCACAGCACATACTTCATTGGATGAGGGGACATTGTAGCGCCTGATATCAAAACCATCAGGATTAGTAAACAAAAGTCGAACATGTGGAGGTGCTATTCCGTTTGCTGATGCAAGTTGTCTAGTTTCTGTCTCCACTTCTCTCATCATTTTAAATGCCTGAGCGAAATAATTGACGGCGCGTATGATTTTCTCCAATCTATTCATTAAGTCTTGGTTGATGTCACTATTGTATGGATGATGAATTCTTTCATTCACAGCATCGTCGGGATCCAGAAAGTAGAGCTGACCATATTGTGGTCTTTCGTAGTCACCATTTGGATTTTGTGTTGGATGAACAGCCAAATTTATTTTATGATAAATCATCCCTGCTGCGATGAAACTATAAATGCCGTGGCTATTAATTGTCCTGTCGTCATCCACATTAAATGATGCCAATGAAAAGCATTTAAATTTCGTATCTTCTTATGAAATTCCTGTGCCAAAGGGTGCTGACCTAAAAACAAAATAATTAATTCATTTGGAAAGATAGGAGCTTCCAGGGAAATTCGACCATGTAAACAGCAGTCCCCGAAGGAGTCTCTGTTAACTTTGTTGCCAACTCTTTCCTCTGGAAAATGTATCGCCTGGCAATGTATGCATGTAATTGTAAAGGGGCCCAATGATCTATAGTTAACACTTGAGTTCACTGCGCTCTTGTACGTTTGTACTTTAGTTTTCTCCAAGGCTGCTCTTCGTCTTGCGTCACGCCGTCTTTGTTCCTCCAAACGTTGGTCCTCTTTTATCTTCGTTTCTGCAGATAACCTTAGTGTTGCCCGCTGTCTCATTTCTTCAAGTCTCTCATTGCGTTGTTCGTCGGTTTCTTCAGATAATCTTATGGCTGCCCCTTGTCTCATTTCTTCAAGTCTCTCGATGCGTTGTTCGTGGGTTTCTTCAGATAATCTTATGGCTGCTTGCTGTCGCATTTCTTCAAGTCTCTCATTTCGTTGTTCGTGGGTTTCTTTAGATAATCTTATGGCTGCCCCTTGTCTCATTTCTTCAAGTCTCTCGATGCGTTGTTCGTGGGTTTCTTCAGATAATCTTATGGCTGCTTGCTGTCGCATTTCTTCAAGTCTCTCATTTCGTTGAGTAGGCGTTTCATTATTTGTTCGTTGTAAAGCACGATTTTGCATGTCATAAAGTCGTTTGGAATATTCTGTTGGAGACTCAGTTTCCAGTCGCTGTGAAGCTCTTCGTCGCAAGTCGTCAAGTCGCTTAGAATATTCTATGGGAGTTTCATTTACATATCGTCTTGAAGTTCGTTGTCGCATGTCGTCAAGTCGCTGAGAATATTGTGCGCATGTTTCTGCTTGAAGTCGCTGTGAAGCTGTCTGTCGCAGATCCTCAAGACGCTGAGAATATTGTGCGCATGTTTCCGCTTGAAGTCGCTGTGAAGCTGTCTGTCGCAGATCCTCAAGACGCTGAGAATATTGTGTGCAAGTTTCCGCTTGAAGTCGCTGTGAAGCTCTCTGTCGCAAATCCTCAAGTCGCTGAGAATATTGTGTGCAAGTTTCCGCTTGAAGTCGCTGTGAAGCTCTCTGTCGCAGATCCTCAAGTCTCTGAGAATACTGTGTGCAAGTTTCCGCTTGAAGTCGATGTGAAGCTCTCTGCCGCAGATCTTCAAGTCTCTGAGAATACTGTGTGCAAGTTTCCACTTTAAGTCGTCGTGAAGCTCGAAGTCGCAGATCCTCAAGTTTCCTTAAACGCTTCTCAGAATTTTCTAGTTTGACGATATTTCTAATAACTGCATTTGCTCTAGTTGAAGCTTCTCTGAGATTTGTCGTATTTGAAGGCTGGTGATTCACTGGAGACTGGCAATTTATTGAAGCTGAAGACTGGTGATTTAATGAAGACTGGCAATTTATTAAAGTTGAAGACTGGTGATTCACTGGAGACTGGCAATTCATTGAAGTTGAAGGCTGGTGATTTAATGAAGACTGGCAATTTATTAAAGTTGAAGACTGATGATTCACTGGAGACTGGCAATTCATTGAAGTTGAAGACTGGTTATTCACTGGAGACTGGCAATTTATTGAAGTTGAAGACTGATGATTCACTGAAGACTGGCAATTTATTGAAGTTGAAGACTGGTGATTCACTGGAGACTGGCAATTTATTGAAAATGAGGGCTGGTGATTCACTGGAGACTGGCAATTTATTGAAGTTGAAGGCTGATGATTCAATGAAGACTGGCAATTTATTGTAGTTGAAGGCTGGTGATTCAATGAAGACTGGCAATTTATTGAAGTTGAATCCCGTTCATGTAAAACCAAAGAAAGGCGAGGGACTTTAGCTGGATCAGCGTTGTTGTTTCCTTCTCTAGATTCTTGGTTGAAGTTGAATAACTGACGTTTTCTTGGCCGCGGCATCTTCCTAATAGCAATGGATTAAATTGGTGTTTTTTTTGTAAAAATATAATTGGTATACTATATTACACTACTGAATATTAAAATTCCGAATAATAACGTTATATCAATAAATATTAACTTTATAATAACAATTAATAAAATAATAAATAATAATGCTTACATAAATAATAGTATTAGTAATAATAGTATTAAAATGTGTGCATTATATTAAAAAAAAAACATTAGAGCTATGGCAAATGAAATGGACGTTCACACCAATTCCACTCCACAATTGCATGTGAACATTTCTACCCCATAGATGGATTGTATTGACTCATTGGATTTAACTGTTTAGTGGCCAATAGCTAGATCTAGATTTGTTGTTTTGTGGCCAATAGCTGGATGATCTGTTTTGTGGCCAATAGCTAGATGAGCTGTTTTGTGGCCAATAGCTAGATGAGCTGTTTTGTGGCCAATAGCTAGATGAGCTGTTCTGTGGCCAATAGCTAGATGAGCTGTTTTGTGGCCAATAGCTAGATGAGATGTTTTATAACCATTCCCAACAAACAAAAGAAAAGTATCATGTTGCTGCTTAGGGATAAGTCACCATCCTCTAGAAATCTTATTAGCCTACGTCGTAAACCTCCATCTATTGTGCAAGAATAATGGCGAGCAACATAGCAGTTGCATCCCCTGGGAATCTAGCTGTCTTGAATCAAGATCTAGATTTAGACGTAGATTCCAGAATCAAAATCCATAAGGACCATATCTATTCCTTTCGGCCTACATTCTAGCTAATTAAAGTTATGCACATAAATCAAATTCTTCTTTTCACTTACCTTATTTAACAGGGATGAAATGTTTAATTTGTAGAAACACTTGTAAACACTTGGGCGTCTTCAGATAACCACGTGCTTGATCAATTGATGTTCAGTTAAAAATGAACGCAAACACTGTTCTAAACCTTCAACTACGGTGCGCAAAATGTTGTGTCTTTTTATTCATTGAAACGCGATAAAACTTGTAGCAAAGAAATGCTTTAGTGAACGGCTGTAAGCCAGTGACGTAGGAGGTGTAAAGTTTTTTTTTCTTTTCTGCTGTGAGCCTAGTGACGTAAGCGGTGTCAAGTTTTTTTCCCATTGACGTCATATAGAAAATTTTCATTCATAAAACATTCTAGCCAAAATTAATTTTTCGATAATGAGGCATTTTCAAACCGATATAACGGTCGACCTTGAGTTTTCCCGATGTGGCCAATGAGTTGAGAATTTTTTTCTCACTATTATGCACATACCGTGAAATTTTAAAGAAAAACGTTAGAGCCGTTTTCGAAATAAAATTTATATATATATATAAATATAAATATATATACATACATACATACATACAAACAAGAATTGCTCGCTTAAGAGTATAGGATATCAGGTGACCGAGCCTCGCTCGGATGAATAATTTGTTAAGGAAGGATATATACCCGAAGTCATTTTGAGAATATTTTTGTACCAGGTGGCCGAACCTCGCTCTGTTAAATAATTTCGGAAGGTTATATACCCGAAGTCATTTTGGGAATATTCTTGTAATTACGAAAATGAACGATCGGATAAAGACTACTAATCTGAAGAGTTGTTTTAGTGTTCTGTTAGTTCTAATTGTAGGCCTAATTGTACATGTCGATTAAATTTAAAGTCTTTTAAGTCCTCCTACAGTCTAGACAAACTACAGCTCACGTCCGTCTTATAGTTTTACAATCTATCTTTTGCGTAAAACTATTGTAGGCTTACTATTATTGGCTTGGAAGAAAGTCTTTGCAATGTAACTTCTCTACGTTATAGGGTAAAACATGCACTTAGTGACAAAGAAAAATGGCGCATTTTTTCTTATTAGACTTAAATCATGGCATTAGTTTTCTAAAGAAACGTTTCCGTGGGGCACCTCTGTTACGCCAAACAATATGCTCGTTACCCATACGGGATACGTGCCCTGCCCAGCCTGACAGTCGGACTATAGGAAGTTCATACCGGCTTTTGCCATCCATCCATCCTTGTGGTACTATGGCCTGCTTTTACACATCCATCCATTCAGATCTCTCCTGGCCCTAACTCCAAGCTTTTTACCGAGGTTTATAGTTAAATCAAAAGAGGCTGCAGTGTACTCAAACTCGTTGACCGCTAGATGGATATCATGTTTAGTGTGAGCAAGTAAGGCGTAGAGAAGCTGTGTTATGACCAGTTCCTTTGTTTTGGTACAGGAGAGGTAGACACTGAAGCATGAACACATGGTAATAATTCACCAGCAAAATAATAATAATAATAAGGCTTGTCTTAGAGTCCGAAAATTAATGAGGATTGCAGCTGTGACCTACATATCTTGCCACATCCAGGGCAAGCATAACCATTGTCCGCGATGCTCGATTAAGATTTTCTTTTAGCGTCTGCGTCTGTCCTCGGCAGCAAATTTTCTTTTGGTCTCAAATGTGTATCCGCGGCCTTTGTATAGAGGGAATTCTTTAAGTCCGACAGTTACGCTGGACAGAGCAGTATCCTATATGGGAGACGAATCTTAGACGAACGCATGCCAAAGGCAGTGTTTTTTTTGGTGAGCTAAAAAGTGGTTGACGTAACACCGAAACCCTTAAAAGACCAGCTTATGGCGCAAACTTGACTTAGCTGACATAGAAGAGAGCACATGGTTGCATGCAACCTCAGAACGAGACAGCTGGAGGTCACCAGCAAAATAAACAACAAAGTAAAAGGTATCTACACCGCTCTACACAATTAAAGTGTAAACAACTTATTAAGCACTTAAAACACAATAACTAATCATATATCGGCACATTTAATTTCATTACTTTTCTTTCATAGTTCTATAATAAATCAATCTACATTAAGATGGTGCGCAAATGTTTCATTAGGTCTATTGATTCTTTAGAACTCGTTATTGTTTGCAAAGAAATATTTTAGTGTACTGCGGTAAGCCTAGTGACGTAAGCAGCGTTTTTCCCGTTTACGTCATGGAAAATTTTCATTCATAAAACATTCTAGCCAAAACTAATTTTTCGATAATGAGGCATTTTCAAACCGATATAACGGTCGACCTCGAGTTTTCCCGATGTGGCCAATGAGTTGAGAATTTTTTTCTCACTATTATGCACATACCATGAACTTTTAAAGAAAATCGTTAGAGCCGTTTTCGAAATAAAATTTATATATATATATAAATATAAATATATATACATACATACATACATACATACAAGAATTGCTCGCTTAAGAGTATAGGATAGGATTTAGATTTAAAGGCATATCATTGGAATATTATAAGGTCTAGCTAAGTCTAGTAGATCTATATATTCGCATAATCAGGATTCTCTCTCTGGAGTAGTGGGGGAATGGGCCGGTTAAAAAAATGTTTCCATTATTTTTTTTTTTTTTTAAATCTAACATTCATTAGTTATTGATAAAAAAAATGGTCTATAAGTTATATGAAGGTGGTAATGTTTTTTTTTTTTTTTAATATTTCAAATGTTGTTCTTGATATTTGCTGTTTGTACATCGTTTTTGTTTTTCAATACTGTTTTATTACTTCGTCTCTAGCTTTCTGTCCTGAAGTGTCTCTAAAGTTAATGATTTTAATTTAAGGTATTACTTTAGACTCTTATGTTCTATAACTATTTTTTCTGTTTTAGTTTCTTTAGGTCTTTGCTTTTATTGTATAGGTTCCAGACAGTGTACAGATATTTACATAGTAATCTAAGGCTGTGTGAAAAAAGAATTCTATAGTCAAAAGATGTGGATGTGGACACTTTATACCAACGGCAGATCTCCAAAAATGTGTATAAATGTAAAAATGTCTTGTAGACGACAAATTAAAACAAGTATGTTGACAATAGAGCCGTTATCGTCTGAGTTATTCAAAATATTTATTATACTGAAAACATTCATTTCTTTTTTTTTCTTTCTTTTGTGCTTGCATTTATTTGAATTGGCTTTCATTTTAATCAGCTGTGTTGATATCAAAACGAGGCCAATTCATTGTCGAACCCAAGACTATAAAGGGAAACTGCTCGCGGCCAAAGTTTAATCAAAAACCAATTAGGTCTTGATATTGGGAGTATTTTTAGCTGACCCACGTGTGAAAGCGTGATAAACCTCTACTGATAATTGAACAAGGAGGTCAGAGACCTTGAACTTTTTCAGGGTGACGTGAGACCAGAACAAAAACAAAACAAAAAAAAACACCTTGATTTATGAAAATTTGTTTTTTTTTCGGAAAAAAACAACAACCCTGCTTATATCAACTCACTCTGCCTGTCTGTCTTTCTGTCTGTCTGGTACAATATTTGTACACGTTATTTCCCCCACTCCACATTTTTGGATCAATTTGAAACTTTGCACAAATATTCACTGTCCCTAACAAAGTATGAATCAATCAAAATATTAACCAATTAATAAATTAATTTGTGGTAATTAATTAGTTTAGTTTGATATTAATTAAGGGAAATAAGTGGAACAGTACTGATTGATACAAGAGATGCTTGGCTTCAGAACCGGAGGGTTCCGGGTTCGAATCCTGGTGAAGACTGTGATTTATAATTTTGGGATCTTTATGACACCTCTGAGTCCACCCAGCTCTAATGGGTACCTGGCGTTGGGGAAAAGTAAAGTTGGTTGTTATGCTGGTCACATGACACCCTCGTTAACCGTGGGGCACAGAAACAGATGACCTGTTTGTAAAATGTTTGACATATTTCGGATGTCCCTTCAAAGCTAAAGATAATTTACTTCCTAATCCAAACCTTCCGCAGGACGATGGGGCAGCGGGCAGGGTATGAACCCTGGACTATCGAAACAACTGAACGACAGTTCAGCGCGCATACCGCACGACCAGGCAGCCATCTGCCCAGTAGACCGCATGATCTGAAAGGTAACTACTGCTATATACACTTCTTCCATTGAGTTAGGTTTGGTAGCAAAAAGGGTTAATGGTGCGTTTACTTAGAGTATTGTATTAAACACACAAATTTAAGTTAATTGATTTACAAATATTGAGATGCTGACGACGCGAAAGTCTTTTTCAAACTGAATAAATGTTATGTCATAATAAATCCTATGCAGGAAAAGGAATTACAAGTAAGATTATCTAGTGAACAAATTTCTCAGGTGTAACTATGTTCTTATGGCAAACAGCTCATGTGCAATTATGTCTAGTCTTATTGTATCTTCAAAAAAAAAATATGATGATTACGTCCTACACATGCCCCCCAGGTCAATCTAGTCATGCATGTTAATAATCAATGACTTAAACTCTGCTTAAACTCTGCTACTTCGTTTGGTTTTCCTGGCTGATTCAGGCAACCCATTTCATGCTCTAATTGCACTAGGAGAGAAGGAGTATTCGTATAAATGTGTCATTGGGTGTATAAATAATGTGTAAGTTTGTCTCTTAAGCAAATGGCTTTGTATAAGAATGTTTATTGGGCAAATGGCTAATTTTCAATGATATCCTTTAGGAAAATTGCTCATGCGTGATAATGTCTATGTGGGAATGGATTATTTGTAATTATGTCTATTGGACAAATGGCTCTTGAGTAAGGACATCTGTTGAAAAAAACAACAAAACAGCATGTGTATAAAATCCTAGAAAGAAAGCTTTTAAAAAAATTCCAGTATTTTCTCTCGGTGATTAAAAAAAAAAAGATTCTTGATAATAAGTGACACTGCCCGACTCGAGTCTCAAAGAACTTTTAAACCTCTTTACTAACGAAGGATGGCAGAATATAAAGAAGTAAGCCGGAAGCTGCTTTGTTAATGTCTCAGAACTGATTTTGGTAGACCCTACTTGTTGAAGCAACAATTCGCCACTCCTCCGATTCAAATATTCTTTTTATTGACAGTGCGTGTGTGTGTGTGTGAGAGAGAGAGAGAGAAGATTTATAGCTCAAACTAAAAGTCGACAACCAGCTTATTTTACTTACCAACGTTGGTAAATCCATTAACACATTTGTGGTCATGTGAAGCCCTCTTGAGCTAGCATCGTAGCTCTGAGTTGTCCCAGCGTGGCGAGCTGGTAACAGATTCGCGGTCATATAAAGAGGCTCCGATCTGGAGTAGTCAGGCCTTGCAGGGACCGGGGCCTTGGGCAGTCGCCATTCTATTGGTGTTTTAGGCCATTCTGAAAAGATGAAAGGACAGTAGGTAAATAGAAAGGACAAACACGTTTTGACGTACGCAATATACAAATTCGCTTGCCATTAAGGATCAACTGAAAGTTACCTTTTCCTATAAGCATATCTACACTATGAAGGAAATTTCATAGAAGATAAATAAAAGTCGTTATTGGTAGGAGATTTACATGATTTACATATCAAGTGATTAACTCTTTGCTTATATATCCGGTTTACGTTATTTAAGTAAGAAAATACAATAAGAGAGACAAAGAAGAGAAAGCGATATTGAGACATTTTAGGGCGATATAATGAGACTTATGAGAAAATTGAACATCTTAAAAAATGAAATATTATTTAAACAAAAAAGACAAAAGAAACAATTTGAAGGACGCTAAAATGAAAGATTACTGTCCACAAATACAAAAATAAGAAAAACGGGGAAAAAAAAGAAATTTAATTCTGCTATGCTAAAAAATGTCAAAAATATGATATGCTTTGTAAAATACATAGGTTATGAGCACTTCCGTATTCTGTACACCGGATATACCAGATATAACAAAATGAAAATCCTTTATAGTAATTCTACGACTAAGAAACAAGTTAACTCTACCTCCATTTTTTTTTCTCGCCCAGCTTGCTCTGTAGATGGCGTCTTGAAGGGCAGTGAAGGTGTCCAGCGTCCTTCCAAAGGGGTCCCGAACTACGATCCTGGGGTAGCGGAAGTCTTTATGCTCGTCCCACGCATCTGGCACTCGGGCAGGGATGTGAGTAGCTCCGCCGTCTGTAGACACCCTGGACACGGGCCCCAGCCGCAGAGGTGGAAATTTATGCTCCGAGGCATAGTCAGGGCCAACTGTCATGGCGTCGTCCCTTAATGAAATGAACGAGTATATCTATTCTGCTTCGTAATGAAAGTGAAAAAACAAAGACAGATCAATAAAAAAAAACATTTTCAACTGACAAAACAAGACTATTTTATTATGTATGTCCTGTTTCAAACTACAAATATATATATATATATATATATATATATATATATATATATATATATATATATATATATATATATATATATATATATATATATATACAAACAAAGGACAAAGTGTTCTGTCTAACAATAAGTACAAACCAAGACAGTTTTCTTTGCTTTAAAACGCAAAGTACTGCCCGTAGGCCATATCTGACCCGTGCTTCTGTCCGGCTCTCAAAAACGTCTGAATGATGTCGCAGAGACTTAAGGAATTAATATTTTTTTGCGGTGATACATCCCGAGACATACGTATCGCAAATGTATATGGCGCCAGGGAGATAAAGCTTAACAGTATTTAGGAAAGTCTTTTGTTTGTCTGCCCCCCCCCCCCCCCAAAAAAAAAACACAACACAACAACCTGGAATCGTAGAAAAGCAACTCGAAATGTATGTTGTCTGTCATAATATTTGGCTTTCAAATGTAAATAGATTATCTAGCACACACACAAAATGTCATAGATTATCTAGCACACACACACAACATGTCATGCCGTGGTAACTTAATCGAATTTAAAACAAATACATTTTCTATTCGACAGGTCAACGATGTTGACAATAGAAAAGTTTCTTTGCTTTAAAAATAGTCTTTACAAGGATATACTGTAGCCAGCACAACGACCCTCCAGCCTAATATTGATTAAAAGAAGTTTAATGCCCTAAAGAATCTTGTGCATATTAAAAGCAGTTAAAATATGATTCCGAAGTGTAAACCTAAATGTTTGACACAGCAGCGAATCTCTATTTTCTCAGAGATTATCTATAGTCTTAAAAAAAAAAGGCGAATAAATTTCGACGAAAAAATCGTTCTCAGAAACTTTACATTTTCTATGATGGAAAAGAGTTGTCTTTTCTTTACAAATACGAATGAAAACGTAAAGAAATGTACTTTTTACCTCTTCATTAGTATTGACCTGAACACAAAGATGAAGATGCTTTTTGCAAACTCAACGAGTATGTTTTTTTTTTTTTTTTGGGGGGGGGGTGAAACAATCCAGGACTAATAAATATAGGAAAAAAGAAAGTAAAAAAACAAAACAAAACCAATTTCACTTGAATATTATTAATCCGACACTTTTTTTTTTAGTCCGACACACTCAGTAATCCGATGAACTGTCATTGACAGAGTTTCTAATCTAGTCATAAAAGAGGAATGGAGAAAGACCGTCGACAGATCACATGTTGTACCGCAACAGTATGAAAGATTAAGGGATAAATGAAAACGAAGGTGAAATCATGTAATTAAGGCTTTGTGTAGTAGTCATAGACGTATGAGCTGAAATCATGTTTTGTCATCTTCAAATGAATTCATTTTCATTTTTCGTCTCTTGTATATTTTATATCATCAAAAGCATTAGTGAAATTTTTTTTAAATCTTGAATTTTCTTGACCAATGTTAAATCAGTGTTCCGAGGAACCCTAGTTTTCCGCGGGGCCTGAACAGGTGTTCCACGAACTACCGGAATAATCAACTAGTAGGCTACCACGAGAATTAGTCTCTCTAAACTCTAAAAAAATTAGCAAAATGTTCCGCTGAATACTCCTAGTGTGCGAAGTGTTCCGTTAAAAAAAATCTTGGGAAACTCTGTGTTGAATTAACTTAACTTCTTTGAAATCTTCAAAGTTTTCAATAATCCAACACTCCCGCGTCCTGTAACTGTTGGACTATCAAGACTTCTTTCTAAAGTAGCAAAAGTCTTTCTTGTTTTTGGCGGGAAGAAAGCAGGACTAATTACTGGAACAGTAAAACGTTAAAATGCTTAAAATGGTTTTTGATGCAAGTATCTTGAACTAACAATCATAACAATAATTATTTGAACATATTAGCTGTTTCATCAACTTCTCATTGTTTACAATACACATACTTCACTAATTAAAACTGTACACATATGTACAATACAACGAAGTTACAGGTAGTAGCAATCTAAATAGGTCACTCCAGAGATATAATTATACCTGCATGTTTATGGGTGTGTTTTGGAGGGTGGTTTAATCTACATGCTTTCTAGCACTCTAATGATAACCTTGGCATTCAAATTGTATGACCCACTATTACACGTGGCGACTCAATAGTCCGGCACCTTCACCTATCTCTCTATGGTCTGGGGCTTTCACCTATCTCTATATGTACGTTGCCAAACTAATAAAGGCTAAAATAAATTTCATTTTCAAGGTTCACGGTTACTCAACCAGTGATTACCATTCTTGGCGAGATTGATCAGGAACCTTAATTTGTATCTGTTAATATGTTCACAACATCCCAAATATTGCAATATAGCCTGATCATCTCCCATCTTGGTATTTATACTTTTCATCTCACATCTTGGTACTTATACTTTTCATCTCACATCTTGGTACTTATACTTTTCATCTCACATCTTGGTACTTATACTTTTCATCTCACATCTTGGTACTTATACTTTTCATCTCACATCTTGGTACTTATACTTTTCATCTCACATCTTGGTACTTATACTTTTCATCTCACATGTTGGTACTTATACTTTTCATCTCACATCTTGGTACTTATACTTTTCATCTCACATGTTGGTACTTATACTTTTCATCTCACATGTTGGTACTTATACTTTTCATCTCACATCTTGGTACTTATACTTTTCATCTCACATGTTGGTACTTATACTTTTCATCTCACATGTTGGTACTTATCGTCATCATGCCACCTCTTAGCGTTTATTCTCATAACTCCACATCTTGGTACTTATCTCCATCATCTCCATCTTGGTACTTATCTACATCATCTTCATCTTGGTACTTATCTACATCATCCCTATCTTGGTACTTATCTACATCATCTTCATCTTGGTACTTATCTACATCATCTTCATCTTGGTACTTATATACATCATCTTCATCTTGGTACTTATCTACATCATCTCTATCTTGGTACTTATCTACATCATCTTCATCTTGGTAATTATCTACATCATCTTCATCTTGGTACTTATCTACATCATCTTCATCTTGGTACTTATCTACATCATCTTCATCTTGGTACTTATCTACATCATCTCTATCTTGGTACTTATCTACATCATCTTCATCTTGGTACTTATCTACATCATCTTCATCTTGGTACTTATCTACATCATCTTCATCTTGGTACTTATCTACATCATCTCTATCTTGGTACTTATCTACATCATCTTCATCTTGGTACTTATCTACATCATCTTCATCTTGGTACTTATCTACATCATCTTCATCTTGGTACTTATCTACATCATCTTCATATTGGTACTTATCTACATCATCCCTATCTTGGTACTTATCTACATCATCTTCATCTTGGTACTTATCTACATCATCTCTATCTTGGTACTTATCTACATCATCTCTATCTTGGTACTTATTTACATCATCTACATCTTGGTACTTATCTACATCATCTCTATCATGGTACTTATCTACATCATCTCTATCTTGGTACTTATCTACATCATCTCTATCTTGGTACTTATCTACATCATCTCTATCTTGGTACTTATCTACATCATCTCTATCTTGCTACTTATCTAAATCATCTCTATCTTGGTACTTATCTACATCATCTCTATCTTGGTACTTGCATTCATCATCTCTATCTTGGTACTTATCTACATCATCTTCATCTTGGTACTTATCTACATCATCTTCATCTTGATACTTATCTACATCATCTTCATCTTGGTACTTATCTACATCATCTCCATCTTGGTACTTATCTACATCATCTTCATCTTGGTACTTATCTACATCATCCCTATCTTGGTACTTATTTACATCATCTCTATCTTGCTACTTATTTACATCATCTCTATCTTGCTACTTATCTTCATCATCTCTATCTTGGTACCTATCTACATCATCTCCATCTTGGTACTTATCTACATCATCTCTATCTTGGTACTTATCTACATCATCTCCATCTTGGTACTTATCTACATCATCTCCATCTTGGTACTTATCTACATCATCTCTATCTTGGTACTTATTTACATCATCTCCATCTTGGTACTTATCTAAATCATCTCCATCTTGGTACTTATCTACATCATCTCTATCTTGGTACTTATTTACATCATCTACATCTTGGTACTTATCTACATCATCCCTATCTTGGTACTTATCTCCATCATCTTCATCTTGGTACTTATCTACATCATCTTCATCTTGGTACTTATCTACATCATCTTCATCTTGGTACTTATCTACATCATCTCCATCTTGGTACTTATCTACATCATCTTCATCTTGGTACTTATCTACATCATCCCTATCTTGGTACTTATTTACATCATCTCTATCTTGGTACTTATCTACATCATCTCTATCTTGGTACTTATCTACATCATCTCTATCTTGGTACTTATCTACATCATCTCCATCTTGGTACTTATCTACATCATCTCTATCATGGTACTTATCTACATCATCTCTATCTTGGTACTTATCTACATCATCTCTATCTTGGTACTTATCTACATCATCTATATCTTGGTACTTATCTACATCATCTCTATCTTGGTACTTATCTACATCATCTCTATCTTGGTACTTGCATACATCATCTCTATCTTGGTACTTATCTACATAATCTCACACCATTATATTTATCCTTTTCATCAAACATCCTGGCATTTATCCTTATCATCCCACTTCTTGGTCTTATCCTTAAGTTGCTAGGAGTATATCTCTTTTTAAAAAGCCGCTAAATCGCCAAAAAAAAGGACGGGTCGAGGTAGGCGAAAGTAATTTGTTTAGTGATGCGTGTCAAGTAAAAGTTTGAAAAACAATGTTGAACTAACAAATTATTTGAACTTTGACCTATCCCTTAGTCTATGGACAGTTGGGGTACCACGCAAGATTTGTCGACCGTCTTTCTCTATTCCTCTATGTCTTTTGCTTTAGATAGAACCTTTTTCAATGGCAGGGCCGTCCTTCTTTTATGTTGTCTTCCCATCGCTTTCTCTGTCTTCTTCTTTTTCCTGGTACTGTTCCCTGAAGGAGGGTCTTTGGGAGCCCCTAAGACTTTGTAATATGGCCATAAATTTTAAATTTGAGTTGTTGTTTCTTTTTACGATAGTTTACAGGCCCTCGTGGTATCGGTCCTATCACTGTAGTAACCTTGTCTTTAATCTCCTGGTTTTGGTGAGGTCCTTAAATGTGATACCTTAGATCCTTCTGTAACATCTCAATTCCATTGCTAGGATGCTCCTCTCTACCTCTTTAGTCAGCGTCCAAGACTCGCAAGCAGAATAAGAATATGGCCATTTGAACTAGACAGGCTTAAGTAACTTTTCCAGGTTATAAGCTTGCCAGAAGAAACTGTTCTTTCTTTTTCGATGCCATTTGAACATGCAACGGGTTAGTCAGGACCAGAAATGAAAACCAATGACTTAGTCTATAATTAGAATTTGCGACTAAAACCCAAGTGTATAGTCTATTTTTGTAAGGAGCATCTTTATAAATTAGAAAATAATAAAGGCTTTTATAGGATGGCTGTCTGGTCGTAAGCTATGCGGTTAATTCTTTGCCCGCTGAAATCCCCAATGGAGGTTTGGACTAGGAAGTAATTATCTTTTAACTCTGAAGGAACATCCGAAACATGTAAAACATTTTACAAAAACGTGCCTGTTCTATTATTTCAGGAACTATTTGAACATTTTGGTTCAGCCGAACTCACTTAATAATTAAGATATCTCCACGCTATAAGGTTCTATACGTACATGTCAATGCAATTCTCAGAAGTATTTTAATAAACCTTTCCAAAAAATACATATACTACTGTAGTTAAAATCGTCAATGTATTTACCTTGTATAAACAAATCTTCAATAATGTATAAATTCTAGTATGAAGTTGAATATCATTTTAAATCCATGACATCGTATGTTTCACACATTTCACAAAACATTCCACAGTCTGCTTTGTTTGAAATGCTCAGTAAGAAGTAACTTTAAAACCTAATTCACTTTATAACTTTCAATCACACCTTTCGCCGCACTGCACCTTTCGTACTCTTAGAGGTATTCAGGGGAGCTAATGAGTCCCATGTGTCAACTCGAGCTTACTGAAAAGGAAATCTTTTTCTTTCGCTGGCGGTTTTCTCCCCTTGCAATGGGTAGTACTTGTTTTTTCAGAGATAAGGCCTTATCACTATACGGCCATTTAATTTTAAGAAAGAGAGAGCGAGAAGGCAAGAGAGAGAGAGAGAGAGAGAGAGAGAGAGAGCATGCCATTGTTCTTTATAGAGAGCCCTGTTATTACCCCCTGCCATGTTGACAGAACGATAGTCTGACTATCGCTGGGTAAGAGGAAGGGTGGCTTATAATGAACTGGAAAGTGGGCGCTGCTTGTGTAAAGTGTATTGATATTACAGCCTGGGTTAATCATTGGCATTGTCAGTCTATGTAAATGTCTAGATGGCAATGTCGGTGTTTAAATTGGCAGTGGCAGTCTATTTTTAGAGCCCTAAGAACGACTTCGATTCGGGAGCACGAATCAGTGAATTCGCTTTAACATCTGCCAGTTAACGAAAACTTTTATCTGAGAATTAAAATAAGATAAGATACGATAATTGGATAGGATAAGAAAAGATAAGATAGAATAATTGGTCCAATCAAATAGAAATTCAGCTTGACTATAAGTGACCACCTCAGCGTAACTGCTGTAACAATAACATCATTTCATGGATTATGAGATGAATGCCTGGGCATTAGCTGTGGACGGAACGATGTCGCCCACACAGGAGCACCCTTCTCTCCAAGCAGCTGATGTATCCAAAGGAACGGCAAGTTCCGCCGGACTCGATATCTGAGCCACATGTTAAAGTCAGAAATAGGTCTAGCAGTCTGTATCTGTCAGCTGATTTGAGGGGCAAGAATTATCGTTTACTTTTAGGAATTTTTGTTTTTTAAATTAGAATTTTTTTTACAACGCCATTTTAAAAAAAGATTTGAAACCAATATATAATAATAACAATAATAATTTTCATGCTTATAGCATGCTCAGAGCCAATGTGTGGACCAGTGGGAGGGGGGGGGAGGGGTATCTAGGAGAAGGTTTACCGTGCTGCTCTGTAAACACAAATCAGCTCAAGTCGGGTGTCGAACCTAGAGCCCCCTTCATAGGTAACCAAGACAAGCTAAGTTAAAGCGTACTTAGCCTCTAGACCACGCTTTCCACCATATATTCAATAGAAAAGAAGTATTTGAGTAACAGTGACTTTTTTTTATCTCCGAAGGTTTCTAAAATAAATATAAAGGACCTAGTGATATCTATACTATAAAAATCAATATATCAAAATAAAAATAAATATCAATTTGGATGGTTGCATGGTGGTGCGGTTTGCGCGCTGGACTGTCGCTTGGATTCATCGATGGTCCCGGGTTCAAACCCTGCCCGTTCCCTTGCCCCGTCGTCCTTCGGGAGGTTTGGACTAGGAAATAAACTTCAACTCTGAAGGAACATCCGAAACATGTAAAACAAACAAAGTAGAAAATAATAGCGTATGTATCTTTGTCCCGCATAGAAATAAAAAACCCTTTGACCAATCTTGATAAAACTTGGCAGAAATGTTCATTGGGTGGTAACTGGAACCGTGACGTATGTACAGTAGCCCTAAAACAAACTTAAGACCCTAAAAAAAAAGTTGCCCAACTCTAACAAAGTATTAGTATCTTATAAATCTAGGCCATGTTTACCATACATGAGAAAAGATAGAAAGGATCTAGATCTAACTCTATTTCTAGATCTAATTCAAAGAGGCAAGTTCTACTTTATACTTTAACACATTAACATACAAAATAAAGTTCATTCATTTTATATTTTTTATCAAATTAACCCTCAAACTTTGTCTTTCTAAAGCATTTTTCATGCAAATTAAGACACGCGGGCCGCGGGTAACATATGTCTAGTTTAAAATAAAATAAATTTTCAGCTTTCACGAGTCTTACAAAACATTTTTATCTTCTAGATGTTTAAATTATTTCTTTTATTGTAATTACCTATCGCGATATATCAATAAAAGAAAACCGTATCAAATATTCTTCTGTATCAAAGTTGTAGAACAAAAACAACGTAATGTCTACAGAAACGGCAAACTTGAAACATAAAGTAGATAGATAGATAGATAGATAGATAGATAGATAGATAGATAGATAGATAGATAGATAGATAGATAAGATAGATAGATAGATAGATAGATAGATAGATAGATAGATAGATAGATAGATAGATAGATAGATAAGATAGAAAGATAGATAGATAGATAGATAGATAGATAGATAGATAGATAGATAGATAGATAGATAGATAGATAGATAGATAGATAGATAGATTTTTTACATTTGTAGGTAACTAATAATAAAAAAAACAACAACTACATTCAATATATTCATGTTATCTCCCTGTCTGTCTGTCTGTCTGCCTCTCTCCTGTGACATTCTTCCAAGTCCCTCCACCCACCAATTGTTCTTAGTTCTACTTTTTTATTCCTTTTGGTTAATTTTTCCGCACATGTCCCTTTCCCTTTTTAGATATCTCTCTCTCTTTCTCTCTCACTCTCTCTTTGTCTCTCTTTATATTTGTCTGTCTCCCTTTCCTTATTTAGATCTCTCTCTCTTTCTCTCACTCTTTCTCTCTCTCTGTCTTGTCTCTCTGTTCCTTTACTTATTTAGATCTCTCTCTTTCTCTCTCTCTTTCTCTCTCTCTTTCTCTCTCTCTGTCTTGTCTCTCTGTCCCTTTACTTATTTAGATCTCTCTCTTTCTCTATGTACATCTCTCTCTCTCTTTCTCCCTTTACCTATTTAGATATCTCTCTCTTTCTCTCTCTGTCTCCGTCTCTCTCTCTCCCTTTACCTATTTAGATCTCTCTCTCTTTCTCTCTCTGTCTCCGTCTCTCTCTCTCCCTTTATCTATTTAGATCTCTCTCTCTTTCTCTCTCTGTCTCCGTCTCTCTCTTTCCCTTTACATATTTAGATCTCTCTTTCTTTCTCTCTCTGTCTCCGTCTCTCTCTCCCTTTACCTATTTAAATCTCTCTCTCTTTCTCTCTCTGTCTCCGTCTCTCTCTCCCTTTACCTATCTAGATCTCTCTTTCTCTCTCTGTCTCCGTCTCTCTTTCCCTTTACCTATTTAGATCTCTCTCTCTTTCTCTCTCTGTCTCCGTCTCTCTCTCCCTTTACCTATCTAGATCTCTCTCTCTTTCTCTCTCTGTCTCCGTCTCTCTCTCCCTATACCTATTTAGATCTCTCTCTCTTTCTCTCTCTGTCTCCGTCTCTCTTTCCCTTTACCTATTTAGATCTCTCTCTCTTTCTCTCTTTGTCTCCGTCTCTCTCTCCATTTACCTATTTAGATCTCTATTTCTTTCTCAGTCTTTCTCTCCCTTTCTTTATTTAGATCTCTGTCTCTTTCTCGCCCTCTCTGTCTCTTTCTCGCCCTCTCTGTCTCTCCCTTTCGTTATTGTACTAACTTTCTCTTCTCCCTGATCGAAGAATCGATCGATCGTGTACTAACAACAATGTTGACTCAAGCCATGAATGTGATCAACTTGACCTGTCAATGACTCAAGTGTTAAGACTTACGAGGTATTCATACCTTCTAGACTGGAGACTCGGTAGGAAATCTTTTGTAGACCCGAGATAACAATAGACTTACCTGTGTGTACCTACACTGTCACTACAGCATAATCTACTGAAGACAGCAGAGGACTTGCTGTTGTCAACTCTTCTGTAGGTCACGGACAAGCATAAATAAAGTAAAGGTTCTCCTTTCAAGCCTAGCGACCTATGGGAGTAGATTATTTAAAATCTCATCGGTTTCTATGACCCACGAATAACGATGGTAGTATATGGCCAGCACAACTACCAACCGTTCTGCTTCCCCAAAGAATGTTAGTTAGTAATTAGAGTTAGGTGGACTCAAAAGGGAGGGGGGCATCCTGAAGGACGTTTAGAAATTGACCATTGCCCACAGTATCTATGCTCTTTGGACACAGAGAAGACTCCTTAAGCTCGGATATGTCACTCGCATGCCAGACGAAGAATTCTTAAGGACATCCTCTATACTCAGCTTGTGGAGGGGGGTCAGACCTAAAGGCCGGCCAAGACTAACCTACAGTGGTGTCTGCAAGCGAGACATGAGAACTACAGGCATCAATGAAAGTTTGTGGAAGGAAATAGACCAAGACCCGTCAGAGAGGGCGTGCTGGTTCGAACCTAGAAGAGAGCAACGGAAACCAAACAGCCTTAGACAAGATATTGAGAAACAAAGCTGCCGTATCAAATAGCACACACACACACACACACACACACTCACACTCACACACACACACACACACAAATTGGTGAATTCACTTGCATGAATTCAGCCTGGAAAAAAATGACTTGGTAGACTTTAAGTCATTGATTAACATGCATGACATACATGTCCAGATCGACCTAGGGACACGCGATTAAAGATGTAATCACCTTTTTTTTTACAATGTTTTTATCAACTCTGTCTGTCTGTCTGTCTGTCAGGCCAAAAGTTTGTTATTTTTCTCACACCCAATCTCGAATCAGCCACGATTTTGCACAATTATTTCTTTTACCTGACAACACAAGAATCAATAAAAAAAAATAACCAATAAAATAAATTAATTTTTAGTAATTAATTATTTTGTTTGGTATCTCAAGTATTGGAAACAAATAGTACTTGACTGAAGTGGTGGTATAAGCTGAATTAGTCCCCTTTATAGATTGTCATTTAAGGCTTATTACAATTTTTATTATATGACTGATCCAAACTAATTGGTACACTTAATATAAGCTTTTTTTTTAAAGTATTTTTTAAAAATATTTTGCCTTATTTTGAAGTAAAGTCTGTATCTGATTAGTTAAAATTAAGTTAAGATGAATAGTGGCAATCTTTGCCACTCTTGACTTGGCCTGATTAGTCAAACACAAGAAGAAACTAAAACCAGTGAATCATCTGGAAGTATTCATTGACTTCCAAGTCACAAAGAGCCCGATAAATAAAACAGAATCTTTAATGTACACATTCAGTTTGTTGTTGTGTTTTTTTTACAATAAAACTACAACAAAACGAATTTAAAAAAAAAAGAAAAGAAAAACAAAGCAAATTCAAAAAGTATTTTAATTTAGTCATAATTTAAAGAATAGTAATAATAATAACAATAATTTAAAATTTCATTATATTTACGAGCAAGGACTATATTGACAATTTATATACATTTTATTGTAAGGGGGGGGGTAACTTGAGTGATGAATGACTGACCAGGCATTAAAGAGGTTGTCTCGCTTTTTTTTTTACATTTTTGTTCCCTTCCCTGATCATGCTGACATGCCCTTAACGATCTCTACTAGAGCGAGACCAATCCTTATGGAAGGCCCGAACACTGACCTGCAACGTCGCAACCTGTGGGCAGTTTAGACCAATAGCTCGTTGCCACGTCACAGGTCGTGACGTCAGACCGGTGTTGGCCGCCTTATATAACGATAAGAAAAGAAATTTAAAAAAAAAATGGAATTTTGAAACAGATAACGAAACTGGAAAAATGTGTACACATCATGACAAAATGTAACTTTTTTTTAAAAAAAAGTGTTTGCTATAAAGATACATTTAAAAGTAAAATCATCACCCATCTTAGCAAAAATAAAAAAAAAGCAAACAAAAAAAAAACAACCCAAATATCCTCTCTCTTGGTTTTCCACTTTCACATTCGATTAAGGGAAAAAAATATTTAAATTTAAATTCTATGTTAGCAATGGTGCTGTATATAACAGCTATGTTTAAGTCCTTACTTTAAATACTAATTGATGTACCAGTTCTGGTGCCCCCTATCATGCATAATATTTTTTTCCTTTGCACTTGTAGCGTTTGCAAGCTTCATTTTAGAGCTCTTAGTAATTGAGTGTCTGAGCTTAGCTTGTCGTTCACTCTAACGACCAACTCAGGCGCCAGGTTGTCCCGGCATTGAGGAAAGCAGATTTCACTCAAAGACTTCTGAAAGAGAGACATCAGAGAAACTCTTACAACGGCCGCGTGACAAACATTTGAAGAATAGTGATAAGCAGTATCTTTTTTTCCTTTCTCTCTCTCTCTCTTTGACGTTAGAAACCGGTTTGAACCTTATTCTTTTTTTTTCTCTCTCTCTCTCTCTTTCTCAATTTCATTTTGGAAATTAGAATTTCTTTATCTCACTTTCTATCTGTGGCAATTAGAAAGAGGTATGAACTTCTTTCTTTCTCTCTCACTTTCTCTTTCTCTTGCTAAATCTCTCTTTCTCTCGTACACTTAGGAATGTTTATGAATCCTCCCACAGTGTCTCCTAAACTTCGCATTACAGATTGTGTATATGATTGGCTTTACAGCACTGTTCAGCAAGTGTGCTCGAATGAAAACATTGTACATAGACTTGCCTGTGTCGGTGGCGGAGCTAAAAGCACTCGGGGATTTAGATATGGTAAAATTCAACGCCAGGTACGGAAGCGAAACAATGATAAAAATAAGGCTGGCAATCAGGAGCATCCATGTTGTTGCACCTAGCCCACGCTTATCAAGGCCATCGTCGTCATTTCCGCTTCCTTGGGAGTCATCGTTTTTGGGAATTTCCGTTTGCTTGTTGTCACCCAAAGCGACGGAGGAGTCTGCAGCGTGGGTCTCGTTTTTGTTGAACACCGTGGCGTCTGTTTCCACAGCGTTGAGACTGTCGTCGACGTTTTCCGTATCGTTGACGTCCTCCGAGATCCTGTCGTTGTTCTTATCGCTGATGTCGATGCAGCTGCCATTTTTATCGTCTCTGTCTTTTTTTGTCTTTCTGGCGCGGGTCAGCGTGTCGGTCAATGCGTCCCTCAGCTTGCGGTGTTTCCTGAGAAAGCTGTTGTCACGCGAGACCTTGCGCGAGGACATGAAGGAGCCTTTTTTCATCAGACCCACTGAGGAATCACCGCAGCCTTCTTCGTCTGCTTCCGAAACCTTGTGATCGGGCTGCTGGCAATAAGTGATGTCCACCCATTGCATGGCCTTGGCGAAATCGCTGGGAAGGGGAGAACTCGGGTCAGGCTTGTTTTCCGATTCCTTGGCTGATTCTACTGGGATGTCCAGATTTAGCTTTTCCGGTTGTTGCTTTTCTATTTCACCCGTTTCAGATTTAGAGCTTTCACTTGTTTTCTTATCTTGGTTTTTGTCTGTGAAATCATCGTTTTGATTTTGTTCAAGATTCTGGTTATTAGTTTGTTCTTGGCTCATGTTTTGATTGTCATTTAAGTTGCTTTGAGAGATAAACTTTTTATCAGTTTCATTAGCATCTTCTGTTACGCTCCTGCTTTGGAGATCCCCTTGTAGACCTTTTTGATGACCGTCTTGTAGATCTTTTTGGTGATTTTCTTGTAGATCTTTCAAATCATTTTGATGATCTTTTGAATCATCTTTATTTTCTTTCATGTCACTTTGACTTTGCACCGGTTCCTCGTTTGTGCTTTGTTTTGTTGTTGGAATAATCTTTTCAGGTTTACCGTTGTTATTATTTATAAAGGCATCTTCTTTTAAAGAGTGGTCAACTTGGTCGCCGTTGTCTGTCTCCTGATCACTCTCTTTCGCTTGCCGTTCCTGGACTTGCTTTTGGACTGCTTTCAGCTTGACAGTCAGCTCTCTGACCATAGATAGATTGACAGTGACCTTTTCCCCCGTTGGCGCTCTGATCATTCGAGCCTGGTAGATGCCTCCTTCTCTGGCATCTTCTTTACTTTCATCGAGATATTCGATGACGTTGTCCTCACCCTTCTCGTCAAGACGATTTGGAGCACCAAGCTTGTCTCCTGATTGGCCTGTGTCGTCTGACGTTTGTCCAGAATGTCCTGGTTTCTTTTTGATGTATGACCTCGACCTCGGACTGACAACTGGGAGGCTGCCTCTGGGGTCATCGCCCGTGTTGTTTCTCTCGGCTGCATTGACCTTTGCTCGACCTTCGCTCATCCAGACCTTGCAGCAGATGAGGAGGTAGAGCACCAGGAGAGGCAGGCAGCAGGTGAGAAAGAGGACGATGAGAAAGGAGGCGTTGGCGAGCGGCCATATGGAGTCAGCTGCAAAAGCGTCATCCACCCCGCACTCTGACACATCTATACTATCCAATATTTTCTTGTGGTGGCCATTCACAATGGCGTATGGAGTCGCAAAGACAAGGGCGGCAGCGATAATGACTAAACATAAGAACCTCGCATCTCGAATAGTCATTGTTTTTTTTACTTCCTTAAAACTCTGAGTAAATCTGGAAAGAAAACAAAAACAGTTTTTAAATACATGTTTGTTGATGTAAAAAAAGTTCCCCCTTTCAGACCTTGCGATCAATAGGGTAGATGTTGTTAAGGTCATCCGTTGCTGTAGCCCACGGTTAACGAGGGTATCATGTGGCCAGCACAACGACCAACTCCCTTTACTTTTCCCCAACTAATGTCAGGTTGTCACATCATTGTTAGGTAGTTATTGACATTTAATGGTTGTGGACCACGAGATACACTTGTTTATGGAGAATATGATCTCGCACGGGGAAATCAAGGGGCCACAGTTGCATTGTGGGAGAAAAAATCTTTTTTGAGAACTGATCACATGGCCAAGAGGCAGTCGACGCCATGTAGTTGAAGAAAGACAGACGTGTCTTATGTATTTGAGTATTGAAGCATTGAGGAGCACGTTGGAGTGTTGATTAATGAAATTCTATTTGGATTATGTTAAACAATTATGTGAATTATTTCAAGTATACAATTATGTGAATTATTTCAAGTGTTCTGATCGATGGCTGAAGTTGCCAATTTATTGTGACCTATCTTATTATGATGATTAAATTATTTCTTCTGCTGAGACAGCGTTTGTTTCTAAGTATGCATGTGTTGTGGTCATATTACTCAGCACATCTAGTAGACATACGCAACAACAAATTGGCCGTGAAGTAGGACATTTAATTAATACATCATGAACATTCTAATAATACCAGAAGAGGTATTATTATAACACACCATGAACATTGTATAAAGCACTTTACACCCACTAAAAATCCCAGTCATCGCCGGGATTCGAACCCGGGATCTCGGTTCGGAAGTTAAGCGATTTACCGCTCAGCCACCGCGCATCCTTTGTTGATGAATTGTGGTAATATTTTACTATGTTTATTTATCCTCACTATCAATCTATTTCAGCAAAGCTTTTCATCTTTCCCCTCTGACAACCCCTCCCGCAGGCCTACACATTGCCTTGATGTGAACAAAAAGGATTTAGAAATAAAATGCCACAAAGAACTTAGAGACAGTGATGACCTAGCGATTAGAATCGACTAAGTTTGGCTTGACGAGAGTACTATCCACCTGGTTTGTATTCTTGGTAGTCTCCTGTTTGATTGCCACATTTGAGACCCAAAGAAAATGACAGGTGAAGAAAATTTAAATAGACCCTCGACGGACATGGCTTTGTCTGCATCATACGTGGGAAAATATGCAGGTCGCAAATGGTTTTGTGTAGTCATGTGAAACACTGAACTCATTGTTAATCTTAGGCATCGAAGACATTGCCATTATTGTTCTTTCAAAAACAAAAAAAAAATTGGGGGGGGGATGAACTTTAAATTCATATTGTGGCAGATTTTTTTAGACTAGGACCTGACTAGAATTTAGATTGTTGCGGAGTTATCTCTATTGGCAATGGAAGCCCCATTAATACGAAATGTGTGGGCACCGTCAGGATCTTGCTCTTGAAGCGATTTCGAGGTGGGGGGGGGGATTCAGGAGCCCACTTTTGCCTCGAGGTGATGTGAATTCGCACCTTCTGCAGACCTCAAGGTGGTGGCCGGTGACGACTTCTTAGTATAAAAACATATGGATACGCGTAGGACGTAATTATCTTCTCTTTTGAAGAAACGTCTGTTAAGTATAAGATAAGATAAGATAAGATAATTGTGTGTTTGTTATATGAAATGGTTTATGAAAATTAAGAATGTATTTTTTATTAACTGAAAATTTTCATAGCTTGATTTAATATTGAAGTATATGTACAAATAGCATATTTCTATCACCTGGGGAATCGGGGGGGGGGGAGCTAGGGGAACCGTGGGGAGAGAACGGAAATTTTGAATTTAGTTTTTTTAGGAAAATTAACGTCGATTGGTCGTTGTGCTGGCCACAATAACACCCTTAAACGTCGGCCATTGAAACAGACGACCTTTACATTATCTGAACAATAGTTAAAGTACTCCTGTCTCAGAGAGAGGGGAGGATAGTTATTTTATGTCCAGTCTTTGTGCTCTTGGTACATCTCATCTGTACAGCTCTATTTTCGCCAATGTCATATCCAACTAGCCTGGCGACGAGCTGTCACTGTCATGTCATGTTGTGCCAGTTTACGATCACATCAACCAGTGCTACGACCATTACGACGTCTGCGAGTGTCGTCGTGTCGAGTGATTGCCTTAACGTTTCCAATCTTCATTCAGAGCTGTTACATAACAATGTAAGACTACCTGGCTGAAAATATCATGATCTACCTACCTGGCTACAGGCATATCTGAGAATACCAGGCCCTGCCTGCCTGGTTAAAGACACATCTGACAGTATCATGTCCTGCCTACCTTGCTAAAGGCACATCTGACAGTATCATGTCCTGCCTACCTTGCTAAAGGCACATCTGACAGTATCATGTCCTGCCTACCTTGCTAAAGGCACATCTGACAGTATCATGTCCTGCCTGCCTGGTTAAAGACACATCTGACAGTATCATGTCCTGCCTACCTTGCTAAAGGCACATCTGACAGTATCATGTCCTGCCTACCTTGCTAAAGGCACATCTGACAGTATCATGTCCTGCCTACCTTGCTAAAGGCACATCTGACAGTATCATGTCCTGCCTACCTTGCTAAAGGCACATCTGACAGTATCATGTCCTGCCTGCCTGGTTAAAGACACATCTGACAGTATCATGTCCTGCCTACCTTGCTAAAGGCACATCTGACAGTATCATGTCCTGCCTACCTTGCTAAAGGCACATCTGACAATAATCATGCCCTACTTACCTAGCTCCAGTCACGTCTGACAATATCATGCCCTACCTACCTGGCTCAATGCACATCTGACATGACAATATTATGCCCTTCCTAGCTTGCTAAAGGCACATCTGACAATATCATGCCCTACCTACCTGGCTCAATGCACATCTGACATGACAATATTATGCCCTTCCTAGCTTGCTAAAGGCACATCTGACGGTATCATGCCCTACTTACTTGGCTAAAGCTATTTTTCACAATACTTTATCACACCTGCTAACTAAAGATTACTGCTGAGAATGTCATGTCACGTCCAAATGACAACGGTAATTTCTAACATTGCCATGTGATACCTACCTAGCTACGGCCACTGCTACCAACGACATGGCCGACAGTATAAAGGTGAAGGCACTGAAATACATCAGTACCTTACAGAAGACTCTCGGACTTGTGTCCCAGTGATGTAGGATCGAGATTAACTCCCCTGCAGAAGAAAAGATATTTTAATGGTTGTCTCTCTTTAACCAACACAAGAAATTAATAAAAGAAACAAATGTGTTAACATAAAATTCATCATTTGTGTGTATCTTCAAGTTTGATATGTAATATATAATAAGCAATATATTAATAATTGCACCTACGTACATTCCACTGTCTCGCTTTGAATGCAAGAATCGACTACCAGATGGCCACACTTTGGCATCACTCCATCTACAGTAAGAAAAATGCACTCTTACCAGAGTGAACTGAGCCATATGTCCCTCGGAGTACCCTGCGCCACATAAACTCAACACTTCTAGCTGTGCCTAGTTTCTCCTTCAAAAGTTACGGTTTGCGAGCTTTGCCAGTGCATGAATCATATGTTTGGATTTCGCTTCCTTACAAACTTTGATTCTCATTCCATTGTTCATGGCCGACAGCCGTATGTAAACCCTTCTGCTTAAGTCCAATTGAGATTGTTATCTCCCTTACTTTTTTCGTTTTATATTGCTACTATCAGCCATCTATTTAAGCAGTTCCATTTATCATCATCTCCCCTGTTAGTACTCAAAAGCAATTCAACCAGTCTGACGTATACACCTCAGTCGAGGACATCGATAAGATGCATGAGAGACATGTCCTAACTTGTCTATGTTTATCCGCAGCCTCCCTCCGGTGTCTGACTATTTGATACGTCATAATACATGAGAGTACAGCCCATTGGTTACTACATGTCTATTTGGTTCTTCGTGTCTATTTGATACCACGTGACTAGGTGATACTTCACAGCACTCGCCTACTCGATCGCAACTTAATGAACTGATCCTATTGACAACGCTGCCCACGGTAGATCAGCTCTGCCTGCAGTACTATTCGTGCCCACTGAAGCCGGCCACCCTCCCGACTGTGTCCACAACGGACCACAGTGACTTTGGATTGAGACTCCACAAGTACTGAGTCACAGGCGACCCTCTACCCGCTAAAGCGTCACCTCCAGCTGCAAGACCTCCACCTAGGAGCACAGCCAGCTACAACGTCTCCAGGACACTCAGATAAGTTCGAGGATAAAGTGACACTCTCTCTTAACGTGCCAATAGTGATGATATAATTTTACTAAGAGATGCAACCTCCTTCTCCTTTTTATATATTATATGCAAATAAATATCTAGTGAATCTTTCATTCTTGTATCTTTCTCCATTGTGTGTTTGTTGCGTGCCTGCTTCCGATATATCATTGATAAGCCAGTGTGTTGCCAATTCAAATAATCATCCCCTAGACATCAAACAAGCCACACATACAAACAATACACGAGGGCCGTCACAAGCACTATAAAGATTAACCAAGGCGTCCTCACTGGCAGCAGATTGCCTCTGAAGGAAAGAGGGAAGGCCGCAGGGAAACACATTTGATGCTCAAAGAAAAGCCCTTGTAGAAAACGTAAAGAGAACTGAAGTAGATCCCTTCGGAAAATGGCTTTATCTACATGTAGATAAGTAGGTCGCAACTGGGTTTGTGTGGCCATGTTTGTTTTGTTTAAATTCCTTTTATTAGCAATACACTTTCTTCATGTACAGATGATGGGAGGTGGGTGGCATTGGGTAGGAAGACCAGTAAAAAATGTTTCGTGCTTTCTAAGGAATTGAAACCCAAGACTAACCAACATCTCTGCAAACGGAATCTGAGGACCACAGACTTCATGAAAGTATAAAGGAGGAAATGGCCCAACATTAAAAAGTATGGAGACAGATTGTGTGTGCTGGTTTGACCCTCTCCGCGAGCAAGAAGACCGAGGCAGCATTAGACAAGAAAAAGAGGAAGAAAGATGCCCTATCTGGAAGGCTTGAAACAGATGCATTTGCATACATGTAATATGATGATGTTTAGTTACTGCTGATTCTGTCATGATTCAGGTATCTATTGTCTTTGGAAACTTAATGGGCCGTATATAGTCCACAACATGTTCACCATATCACAAACTACCATAACAAAACATTACCAAGGTATAATTGACAAAATGGTTCCATTGGTAAGAGGAAATGTATATGTTAAACTATTCAGAGTTCTATCTCCGCTTCAAGTTTCAAAGCGTAGTGATCAGTCTCTGTTAAACGTTAACCTTAAAAACGGCCCAAACTCTCAGGCGCCTTGCAATTTCTAAGGAGTATCTCTTTCTTTTTCATTCATTTCCTTTTTTGTTTGTGCCCATAAATACTGATTAAAGTGGCATGATACTACTAATAATATAACAAGAAAAACACTAAAAATATACTTTAAAAACAAAAGCTTAGACGTTGTGTAATTTTAAAAATTAGTTTAGATCAGTCTTGTAATTAAATTTGTAATAGATCTAGTTTCTCTAGACCAACAACAATAAATCTGTGCGATTACAAATATTTGCACAAAGTTTATATCAACTCAATCTGTCTGGTAAAAAAATTGTACACGTTATTTCTCCTACATCCAATCTCGGATCAAACAGAAATTTCGCACAACTATTTCTTTTACCTGACAACACAACAATCAATTTTAACAAATCCATCAATGAGTTAGCTATTGGTAATAAATTGTTTTGTTTAGTGTCTCGAACAAGCGGGATTAGTCTCCTTTATAGGTCATCGTTTGAGTCTTAGTGACCACAAACCATACAAAGATAGGACGAGACTAAAGAAACAATAGAAAACTATACAATGTTCATAGCAGAGTGGTTACCGTCTTGGCTTGAGCCGTGAGTTCAAATTCAGGTCGTTCCCCCTTTTTTTAAACAATTTTAATAAATGCTTTTCTATTGTTAGTCTAGATCTATTACAAATTTAATTACATGACTGATTCAAAATAATTAATACAAGTACTCTTAACATAATTTATTTTTTTTACAGTATTTTTTTTTACCAATTGTTGTTGTTTAGTTCTTTTAACTTTCTTACTACGCTATGATCCTATCACTTGTCTGGACCGGTTGGGAAAATGGGGGGGGGGGAAAAATGGGTTTGGGGGGGGGGGGGATAAAGAAAGGATATCTGGGTGGATTTGACCGTAATCGGTTTTAAACAGCATTTACATAAAAAAGGGAAACGACCGAATTCTAACTCATGGCCGACATACTAACCACTCTGCTATTGAGGAACTTACGACTAGAAAAGATTGTATGTATTGTGTGTTTCAATTTAAAGCGGCCACTAATTCAGCTTTCTATTACATCTAATCTTATTGTACACACATTGTGTGAGTATGTGTGTGTATGTGTGTGTTGATGTGACAAAAGCAAGAAAAGTGACAAGTCGTGACAGTCTGGCTAATGTGGGTCAAGTACTGATATGAGTGATGTGCTGTTCTGTCACTATAAATAGCTCTCACCGAGACAGATGCCTGTGCTAACGGAAATCCCTTTGTGTGTGAGCACGATGGGACGAGAGTGTGATCCACAGTGTTATTCTTCCTTGCGTGTCATGACAATAAGAGAAATTCGGATCAAAGACTTCGTTACTGTCTATAAGACGAGAGCTCCAATCAAAGCCAAACGCATTGCTGGATTCACCTATAGGAAACATATGGTGCAGCTTAGGGACCCCACTTGCTTGCCCCCCCCCCCCCCCTAAAAAAATGGTTGAAGGGATATTTTTAATTATTTTGAAGTGCAAATTTAGGTAATATTGAGGAAAATTGGCGTTATGTTTATTACTAATATCTCAACTAGCTTAGGGCCTTATCAAATCTAGACCTGGCACTACCAACATGAGCATTACTTTAAAAAAACAAAGATGGTAAAATAGAGGTAATTGTTGCATTTTTAAATCATGGAAGAGTTTAATGTTTAACATTGCATGATCGACCCAGTTTTGACAAAGAAATTTTGTTACATGAAGTACTGACTATTGGAAGTGGATACAAGCGGATATTGATACAAATCCAGAAATTAAAATGTCTTATTTAGTTAACATTAATATAATAATAATAATGATAATAATAATAACATAAATAATAATAATAATAAAACAAATAGTAATTGTTACAATAAATAATAATACTAATAATTAATGATATATGTATTAACAACAATAATATTATAATGAAGAATCATAATCATACCTATAATCAAAATGCAAATATAAGTATATAAGAAAATAATATTATTATCAACAATGTTTTAAAAAATTCCGATAAGATATATGTAGCAGTTCAGGATTCAGACTTGAAAAGGTCCTTAGCTATTTGAGATTTTTGGACCTTATATAATTCCGGATACTATATTTCAGTGCTTAATATTTCTTGGGGCCTTAGGCTATAGCTTGTGTTGCCTATAGGTCAATCCGGTCCTGCTAAATAAGTCTTAACAACCAGGAATAAAGAATAAATCATCATCATCATCAAACTCCATTAGAATGAGGGCTTGAGAGGCTCAAATCCTCTCTTGCAAAAGTCCTGGACAGAAACCCTGCTGTCTTGCTTAGTGCATACACGTCACCATACAGGTCGATAATTTTTGGTTTCCCGGACCTGTCGAGGCGGAGATCAGCAAGTCTGGGGCACTCAAACTGAATATGAGGCACGGTTTTCTCTTCTTCCCCGCAGCGGGGGCACCGGGAATCGAAATTTGGCCATAGCCATGAGAAATATGAGCCAACAGGACAGTGACCTGTCCTGCACTGTGCTATAATAGCTTGCTCAGGCCTGGACAGCCTCCACCATGGGGAAGTGCGGCCAGGGCGCTTCATAACTACATAATACATACTGTTTTTTTTTCACTTTATTTCTCTTTTATGCATAACTAGACATATGTTACCCGTGACCCGCGGGTCTTTATTTGCGCATTACTGTCGATATATTCACTGAGAGTGTTTGTAAACAATTAAACGAAATAATAATGTAATAAGTAAAGCGAATGTGTCAATGTAAAAATAGTGTGAATGAAGCTAACAGATCAAAATAGCTAATAAGGGAAAAATCTATTTTTTTTTAAATTAAAACATTTGCTTTTGAATAATCTAGTGGATTGGATTTAGATGTATGTTAAACGTAGCTAATGATCCTTTCACGTTATTTCTCTTTCGCTACGAAAATAAAATTAGTTTTGCGAAAATGGTTTACCCGAAGTCGATACATTCTTATCTATTAAAAACGAAAAGAGCGATAGCTTTGTTAAATGAGTGGGATTATAAAGTGAACAATTAAACGAAATAATTTTTAGTACGCGATTCATGAATGAATATAGATCTAGGCCTATCTCACCTCGGCTTCGCAGCTTTCGTAAACGAATGTAGCTTTAGAAAACCAAATTTGAATGTTTATTTGATCAAAATATGAAATGAATGGACTTTAATTAATATATTTATACCTTAAAATAGTTGGATTAGAGTTTTAGATCTAGGGATGATATTATAAAGTGAACAATTAAACGAAATAATTTTTAGTACGCGATTCATGAATGAATATAGATCTAGGCCTATCTCAACTCGGCTTCGCAGCTGTCGTAAACGGATGTAGCTTTAGAAAACCAAATTTGAATGTTTATTTGATCAAAATATGAAATGAATGGACTTTAATTAATATGTTTATGTGTTAAAGTATAAAACTATCTGTGCGAAGAGAAGTTTTATCATCTTAGAGTTGAATTAGAGTTTTAGATCTAGGGATGGGATTATAAAGTAAACAATTAAACGAATTAATTTTTAGTACGCGATTCATTACGGTATTGTCTAATGAAAGAATGTTCGTCAGGAAATCTGTAGTCACAGATATAAGGAACTAATTAATGTAAAAAATGCTTTTGAAACACAAAATAGAAGGTTAATTTTATTATATAATGAAATCAATGGATCTTCTTTTGTCTTTTCATGTGTCAAAGTAAAAAACTATCTGCGCAAAGTGTATTTCTTAAAATTAGATCTAGGTCTAAATCCTTTCTATCTTTTCTCATGTCAACATTGTAGACATGGCCTAGATCCATAAAATACTATAGCTGTAATAGAGTCGGACCACTTTATTTTTTTTGAGGGTCTTAAGTTTGTTTTAGGGCTACAATACATACACTACGGTCTAAGTTGGTACCCAAGGAACATTCCTGCCTAGTTTTATCAAGATTGGTCAAGCGGTTTTGATGTCTATAAGTAACATACATACATACATACATACATACATACATACATACATACATACATACATACATACATACATACATACATACATACATACATACATACATACATACATACATACATACATACATACATACATACATACATACATACATACATACATACATACATACATACATACATACATACATACATACATACATACATACATACATACATACATACATACATACATACATACATACATACATACATACATACACCTCACATTCTACTTTATAATATAGATAGTAAAATTACAATTTACTAAAATAAAAAAAAAACTGGTCTAAAAAAATGTGCTTAAGGCCAAAGTTGTTATATCGTCACGTGTAGCCATGGTAGCTGAAAGATACACTGAAGTAGGAATTTAGCTCCTACGCATTTTACGTTTAAGTCCTACAGCATTGAGACGCTAGCAACAGGTTTTTTTTTAACTTTCCTATACTAAGAGCTCATCATAGTTCCTTTAGAACAAGAACTAGATCCTGGTGACGACTTTTTTTAATAGTGAAAACAGAAAGTTTTTCACTTTGTTATTATTTTATAAAGAATTTTTCTAGCCCCAGTGTATTAGCCCACACCCAGGAAAATGAGTATTTTAAATATTTTTTATATTCTAAAGGTTTTAAAAGTATTTATTTTTTAAAACTAGACTTGTTCTTTTTTTTTAAAGCTGCTTATTTATTTATTAGCATTATATCTTAAATTTATATCATTCTTTCAATTTTTTTTACAAATATTTTTACAAATATTTTCTTTATTCATAGTTAACCCTCTTTGTTTAGTGTATGGGAAAGATTTTCCAAACTGTAAATAGAATCTATCGGGTTAACATTTGTAAGTGACCTATTAATTTCAAAATGTCTCTGGAGCCTTCATTTGTATCTAAAAACAGAAATATGAATGCAGATCTACTCACCTGGTATAATAAACACATTGATAATCAAATCGAAACAAGCAATGGCCACGATGAAGACATTTGTCGAGGTTCTTGGGAATTTCCGAAAGTACACGAAGAGAATGAGGGAATTCCCGATCAATCCAACCAGGCTTAATATGGAGAGAAAGACAATAGATGGCAGCATAGTTGTCCTTTGATGATCAGTGTTTGGAGTGGGCGTGGTTGTTGATACCTCCATGTTGGATACGCCAGTCAATGCCCACAAAAGGGTACTTAAAAGTAGCTAGATCATTTTCTGTATTGCTGACAGAAGATAAATTAGATGCTTTCATTGAATTATGACAAAACCTATATTTACTCACTCTGCCTGTCTGTCTGTCTGTCTGGTAAAATGTATGTCCACGTTATAACTCTTACGCCTAACCTCAGATCAAGTTGAAATTTAGCACAATTATTTCTTGTACCCGATTAAATAAGAATCTATTTAAAACAAATTAACCAATTAGTTAATTAACTATTGGTCATTAATTATTGTGTTTGGTATCGAACAAGTTAAAGAAATTGTACTTGATAGATGTGGTGGTATTAGTAGAATTAGTTCCCTTGAGCCCTGAGTTTGAATTCAACTCTTACAACTTTCTATTTTAAATTACATTTAAAAAGCAATCACGATAACATTCACAAAGATACGCCCCTTCTTCCCCTCCCCTTTTTTCCTCAACTGGTCCAGACAAGTGATAGGATCATAGCACATGGAAAAATCTAAAAGCATGAAATTGCCCTCAACTAAAACAACTAGTTCAAAAAAAAGTGTAATTGCACAGATTTATTATTCCTAGTCTAGATCTAGTACACATTTAATGACAGCACTGATTTAAACTAATAGATAAAATGACACTTAATATAAGCCTTTTTTAAAAGTATTTTTTAATGTTTTCATTGTTTTATTTGGATAACGAAATTGAAAACGATTAAACCATATACTCTATAATTAGAACACATGTCAAATAATAAATATGAACTCTTTCTCTCCCTAATTAATTTAAAACGCTCCGATGGAATTATTCATTTCGCTCATTTGTGTTTCCACTACCCTGTTATGATTAGACTTAAATAACTTTTTTTGTATGTTATTAGGAAATGTTATATTCCCTATATAATTAGAGAATAATGCATGCTCTTTTTATATAACAAAAATTAAAGTTTTATAAAACAAAAAATTAATTTAACTTAATGGGGTTAAAACAACGTTGGCATCGTCAGTCAGGAGTGAGAGAATTACAATGAAATTAAATGGTCTATAAGATTTTGTATTCACAGATGTTAATCTGCTGAACCAATATCCAATGGGTCACAGTTCAAACACGAAGAATACCATATTATGTAGAGCGCAGCTAAAATAGTTTTGGTTCAGAAGAAAAACAACAACTTTAGCCGGGATCCTGGTTGACTGTCATATGCTGGGCTGTCCTATGCTGGGCCGAATCTTATCATAGAATTAAATTGTAATATAATTGTAAACTGAGCAATTTATTTCATCAAAATGTGTTGAAATGATTTGTTCTATTAGTTTATTAGGCTTAGAACTTATTGTCAGAAATTAAATCAGGATTGTCTGATGATTAAATAAAAAATGGCCAAGACTTAGAGCAATTTTTTACATACCATATTACCGATGTCTCGTATTCCAAGATGGATTAAAATCGAGGCCAAAGGCCAAGCACGCCGGGGAAAGTCCTCCATATTCCTCTTCTGTACCACATCAGCCGTTCAGGTGTCCGCCATAAAATACGCCCCTTGAGAAACGGTGTGTGGATAGTGACATTTTTGGGGGGCTTTCTTCCATCCCCGCAAGTGCAAAGAAATCGGTCCTTAGGCACAACAATGAAGTTGTTTTTTTTGCTTCCGATTTGGCCTAATCATCTCCTCTAGCTTACTGTTCTAAATTTTACTTGTAATGCTATAGAGAGACTTGGGTATGAATGTATGTTTTGTGTGCTATCGTATAAATTATTTGCTCTAATAATATATTGCTATTTGTAATACACAATTGTAAAGCAAATTTACTCACGGATAATAAAGATTATTATCATCATTATTATTGACCGATTCCTACCGAGCGCAATGTTGAGTCTGTAAAGCATTTCCAGTTCTGGTTTCCAAAATGTTACACAGTGTAACGGAGATTGTAAGATTTGTTGTCGAGTCCGTGAAACTGTGGTTTGCAGGGAATTATCTTGCCTATGTAAAACCTATCTACCACAGCGTGAATATCAGTTATATGTATTTGTAAGTTGATAATTATATCATCGACATTTGGTTACAGCTAAAGATAAGTCCAAAAGATATATATATATATATATATATATATATATATATATATATATATATATATATATATATATATATATAAATATATATATATATAGATATATATATATATATATATATATATATATATATATATATATATATATATATATATCATAAAGCTAAAATGTTATTTAACCTTGGTTAGGCCAATAATAGAATATGCATCCTCCGTATACGACACCCTCAACTCAAGAATACATTAAGAAACTGGAACATACACAAAATAGAGCAGTGAGATTCATAACGAATGAATATTCACAATTGACTAGAGTAACACCCTTAGTAAAATCTCTAAATTTAGAAAGCCTTCAGGACAGAAGACTCAAAAGTAAAGTACATAAAACACTGAACCATAATCTTCAAATACAGAAACAAAATTTAATAAAATACTCTGAAAGACACAAAGATAAAGGCACATTCTTCGTCCCATATGCTAGGACAAATTTGTACAAATACTCCTTCTTCCCTAGTGCTATTAGAGCATGGATTGGGTTGCTTGAGCTAGCCAGGAAAACCAGTGACTTGGCAGAATTTAAGTCAATGGTTAATTTGCATGACTAAATGCATGACGCGTAGAAAGTAATCATCTTCTTTTTTGAAGTAACGTCTGTATTATATAAGATATATATATATATATATATATATATATATATATATATATATATATATATATATATATATATATATATATATCACTACCTGGTATGGCAATCTGAGCATTAAAAATAGGAATAAACTTAATAGAATCCTCAATGCTGCTGGCAAAATCATTGGCAAAAAACAAACCCCATTTGGGCAGTTGTTTGAGACAAACATCTATAAAAAAGCTAACAAGATCCTCGAACTAAAGAATCACCCTTTGTGTCAGGATTTTGTTATTTTACCATCACAAAAGAGATACAAGACACCGATACCAAAGACAAACAGACACAAACACTCTTTTGTTCCCCCTGGCAATCAAATCATTAAATAAGAACAATCTGGTATAAACTTTGTCACATGTAAATTATGAGTGAGTCTGGTGTGAATGTACACTTTGGTTTCTTATAGTTATAATGTTTTTTGTTTGGTGTAATGCACAAATTGTAAGACAAATTTCCTTACGGATAATAAAGATTATTATTATTATTATTATTATTATTTTATATATATATATATATATATATATATATATATATATATATATATATATATATATATATATATTGTGTGTGTGCGTATGAAGGATATAGGTACGCGTTTATTGTAATTTTATGGGAAATAAAGAAATAAAGAGACTTACCCAGTACATCGTAACACATTCCCCAGCTACACAATCAAGTCATAAGTCAACTTCCAGTCTACACTTGACTTAGTGTGTATGTTGGTGCTTCCACTCCTTCAAGATCACTGTTATGACCTCGACCGTTTCCTCCTACTTGAGTTGAATAGCAAGGCGGATGCTAATTGGGGTCAGAGTTCACGCTTCTAAACAGAACACACTCAAATACAATTTAGTTATGTGCTCATCTCTTGGATAAATGTATTTAGACAAAAAAAAATTTATTCTGAGTCTCTTGTGTTTTTTTGAGTTGGCATGGCCCCATTGTGCCAACTTTATCAAAGCTTGGTGTTTTCAACCTAAATTTTCAGCACTAAATGCAGTGTTAAAAAAAAAGACGATAATATGTTTGATGATTTTTGAAAAATATAAATTTAGTTTTTAATTGAAAGATTCCATTTTTCTTATATAAGAATTTTGCATTTTTTTAATGCAGTTTTTGATAAACTTATATATAAATACTGGAAAGTCAACACAGACCACTACGCATGCAGGCTACACACGTACGTGAGATAATGTCAGTGAGCTCTGAAGAGGGCACTATAGAACATCTGGAACTTGGCTGTAGAGATGAACAGGTCTGCCCACTTCTCTGAGGCGCCCTTGGAGTGCCCTTCACGTTGACCAGGCGTCACATCCCCCCCCCCCACTCCTCCTGTCTGTCTCTGTCGACGGTTATGTCGTAATGTAAGAAAGTGATGTAATGACTTGATGTGGATGTAGAAGGCTTATACATTTTTTTTTTTCAGAGCGACCTCATTTGTGCACAAGGAATATATTCTGCAACAAAAAGTATTTTTTTAAAAACGCTGTGCCCTTTAGTTAACAACAACAATAAAAAGAACTTGTCGACCCGTGGGTTAGCATACGTCACTATTTTGCAGGGCCGGCCAAAGGCCACTGCTACCTATGCGACCTATGCGACCGCAATCCCTAGAGGCCTCACGCTAATCCTAGGAGTAAACTATTACGCGGAGTAACTCTAGTTCAGAAATAAAAGAGTTATCTTTTCATGATTTTTTGGTGGTGTCAGGTAATGTTGAGCCATGAAGAGAATATTATGTAGAGATGACTTCCACTTTTTTTATTTGCAAAAATGCTCAAGGAGACTCGTTTTGATAAAATGTAGCAGTATTATCGTACGTATTTTTCCCCATGAATTCATATTTTCAAAACCGTTTTTGTAATGTTTTTTTTTTTGACATATATATAAAGTATTTTATATATTTTGGACTGGGGAGTAACCAGAAATGAGAATAAATATAATTAGATATTCAATATTACAAAGTTGGGGTTCCGTTTGAAAGGATTGCATTCGATGTGGCGGCGCGGCTATTTCCTGAAACTAGACGAGGAAATAAGCACATATTGGTAGATATTGACTACCTCAGTAAATGGCCGTAGGAGTATGCAATACCAAACCAAGAAGCAACAACGGTAGCAGAAACGCTTGAAGAGAACTGGACTAGCCGATTTGGTGTCCCCCATGGTGCCAAACTCCAACCAGGGCAGGAACCTTGAGTCTAGGGTACCTCAGGAAATGTGCCCGGGTGCTTGGCATCGACAAAACTCGCACCAGCAGTCGGATAAAAAAAAAGATATTAAATGAATTGTAATTTCTTGACTACCCATGCTTTATTGTTTTAAAATGTCTAAAAATTATTTGGTTTTAAATGAATTGTAATTTTAAAACAAATGTTCAGAAAGAAAAAAAGTATAGACCTAGATCTGGTAGATCCCATTAGACTACCCTGGCAAACGCGACATGAAGAAAAAGTGGCACTGGATAGATCCACATGGAGAGCGAGCATAAAGGAAGGGTCCCGATTGCAGAAGCCATACACAACAGTAGTAGAAAAAAGGGGGAAAATGCAACGCAGCTGTGTATCAAAGATTGGCCTCTGTAGTCACACAAGAGGTTGTAAAGGGAAAACATTGTCCCTCGAGACGCAAAATGCCATATATATTAATACAAGTGATGGGAGATTAGTAAACAAGCAATGTAACTTCTCGTCTATTCATGCCTGGTGGTATCGAGGGAGATTCTGCAGAATTATGGAACGTTGCTACCAAAAGATCTTGAGCCCATCCCCCACGCCCCACACCATCAGATGGAAATGGTTTCGAAAATGTCGTGCGCTTACTTATGTTGGTTAGGTATATGAACTTCTTTAATTCTAGTTGTAGAGTGGGACAGTTGTAGAGTTGGACAAACAAAGGTCGTGAGTTCAGTCCTAATTTTGATCCGAAACTTTCCGGTGTGTGTGTGGTGGGGGAGGAGATCACAAATTAGTCATGGTACTGGAGACATTTAGCCCTCTAAAATGGTTGGTCACAAAAAAAAGCGACCTCTTCAATACCTTCTGTATATATATATATATAGTTCGTCCATCGTGGTTCGATGATGACCATTTTGTCATCCAGGGGGCTGAGGGCTTTGCACTGGGGTTTTATGCCTCCTCATGTGGCTGGTGACACCTATGTGAGCCCGGAATGTTCGGCCGCACACTGGGCAGGTTATTCCAGCTGGAGCTAGTGTCGTGGGCCTTGCTTTTCTTTTCTGGCGTTTTTCTTCTGCCAGCGTTGTTCTTTTTCCTCAGCAACCTGTGCGCCAGTTTTCACAGCGCGACGCCATGATGCTCTGTCATGTGTCTCTGTCTCCCAGGTGCCTGGGTCTATGCTGAACGCCTTCAGAGAAGCTTTGAGGGTGTCCCTGAAGCGCTTTCTTTGACCACCTTGCTAGCGCTTTCCTTCGCTTAGTTGGCTGAAAACGATCTGCAGAGCATCGTCATTGACTTCTCAAGAGCATGCTCAGACTTTGGCCTTACCATCAATACGAACAAGACTGAAGTCTTATATCTACCTGCTCCTGGGAAAGCCTACTCGGATCCAAGCATTACTATAAATGGACACGGTATAAACGCAGTGGACAAATTCACATATCTTGGCAGCACACTCTCCAGAAATGGAAAAATCGATAGTGAAATCGACTTGCGTATCGCCAAAGCCAGTGCATCCTACGGCAGACTGTCTACAAATGTCTGGAACAGACGTGGTAACACCACAAACACCAAGCCAGGGGTCTATAGAGCCGTCATCCTCCCTACATTGCTCTATGCCTCAGAAACATGGACAGTGTGCAGTAAACATGCAAAGAAACTAAACCACTTCCACATGACATGTCTGAGAAAAATACTAA
Organism: Biomphalaria glabrata; assembly: GCF_947242115.1. Classification (NCBI taxonomy): domain Eukaryota; kingdom Metazoa; phylum Mollusca; class Gastropoda; family Planorbidae; genus Biomphalaria; species Biomphalaria glabrata. Next base: position 21,530,654 of record NC_074727.1, read on the forward strand.
ATGTCAAATGGCAAGACAAAATACCAGATACAGAAGTCCTTCGAAGAGCGTGTCTGCAAAGCATCCACACAATCCTGATGCAGTACCAGCTGCGATGGGCAGGTCACGTCTACAGAATGGAAGACCACCGCATCCCTAAACGACCTTCTGTATAAGGCAGTAGTTTCAACTGCTCGCAAGGGAAGGTTGGTGACCAACAAGGAAGCAGTTTGTGGTCTTTCATGAGGTTTGTAGTCAAAGTCTTGATCTCTATCAGTATGTTATTAATATAAAAATAGCTATCTTCCGGACATCGATGTCTTGTTGTTTTAAGTGCTGATGAAACGTGATGATAATTATAATAAGAGAAGCGCATTCTCTTTCTGTCTCCCACTTCTGAAAGTTTCTGACTTTAGGAGTTTATTAGTGTCCTGTTTCTATGCTAGAAAGAAATAAAGAAACAAATATAACGGGGGGGGGGGTCATTGTGGGAAATAAGCAAGCGGTTCGAAAACTGTCAAAACTGTCCCCGTTTAGATCTGGAGCCATCTTAGTGACCCACGTCAGATTCTAATCCATCACAATTGAAAAATATTTCTACTTAGTAATCAAGAATAAAGAATAATATGGACATCTTTGTCTCTGACTAAATTCCCTTCTGTTGTGGAGAGCGTTCTGGATTTGATTCGTTTCTCTCTCACTTTAGGTCTTTGTTTCAATGTTTCCCAAAGCCTTGCACCCTGGAGACCTTCATACAACTATTATCTGACAACTGCGATTTTCAGTTGATGGGTACCTGTGAAACGGCGCGGAGGACTTTCTGTACTCGGCTAGCGTACTTCCACACTGCATTATAAAACATGGCTATTGTGGTTCTCTCAACCCTTTTATATGGATCTGAGACATGGACACTATACAGAAAACAACTAAGACTACTTGAGCGCTTTCACCAAAGGTGCTTGCGCTCCATCATGGACATATGGTGGCAAGACTGCACTACAAACAGCGATGTCCTTGCGAACGCCGGTATGGACAGTATAGAGGGACTTCTTATGGCCCGACAGTTACGCTGGTCAGGGCACGTATCCCGTATGCCAAAGACTTTTTTTGGTGAGCTAAAAGGTGGTCGACGTAACAGAGGCGCATCACGGAAACACTTAAAAGAGCAGCTTAGGCGCCAACTTGCCTTGGCTGACATAGAAGAGAGCACCTGGTTGCTTGCAGCCTCAGAACGAGACAGCTGGAGGTCACTCACAAAAGCCGCGGGATACACATTTGAGACCATAAGAAAATCTGCTGCCGAGGACAGACGCAGACGGCGAAAAGAAAAACTAAATCGACTACCTGTGGACAATGATTATGCTTGCCCTGGATGTGGCGAAATATGTAGGTCATAGTTGGGGCTGCGCAGCCACGGGAAATACTGCATTCCTCACTGATTTTCGGAATCGAAGACAAGCCTTATTATTATTATGATTGTGAAGCCCAGAGACAAGCAATGCAACAAGATCAGACATTGTTTAAACTCTGTATTTAAATCATCAAATATTCTCAAAAAGTAGCCTTTACACCAGAACTTTGAACAATTTTAAATATGATGATATCGGATTTTCAATATCTTTTCTTGTTATTGCGATGTAAACGGGACGGGCGACGGACTGACCACACAGCACTAATAGCGGCTATTCCCCTTTTGGAGGCCGCCACAAAAAGAAGCTTGAAAAAAAAAAAGACACCATGTTGGCATGATCAAAATAATTTATTCATCATAATAGTTTATATGTTTGAACAATGTCAAAGATCATTCATCGCATTGGCCGAAATAAAACGGGTCATTGCGACACATTTTTAAGGCTTTTATGTAGGTCAAACATATCTTTGAATGATAGTAATAAAAAAACAACAAAAAACAACAACATCGAACAACAAAAAGAAAAAAAAATTATTGTCAATAAATAATTAAAGATAAAACATCAAAGATGTTCTAAGTACATGAGCACTAAACAAGTAAAACAACATCCCAACAATGAGTCTCTGCGCATGTCTTTTAATTGACTGTCAGACACCCATTACTAACAATACGATTATTTCACACTGAGAGGAAATCATTTTGCTCCTTATAACCGACTGCTTCGATTACACGAATATTGTCTGTGCAATACGAATGTTTCTATAATTTGTGGATTCAATTCTAATAACAGGCTGGTCAGATTAGACGGTGTTCCGATTTACCGGATTTGACTGTAATATAAATTATCAAGATAAAAAAGGGAGTTTGTGTTACACAAAGAACTTGTAGGAAGCCCCAGCGGGTCTCACGCATTACCTTGCATATATCACACGTAAAACACTTTTATTTTTAAAAGAAGTGATCTCGAAGTAATAAATATAAGATTATTACGAAGAACATACTTTATAAAAGGCCCCAAAAATTGTAAGAATCGCGGACAGCCAAAAATGAACTAGTCCTAAGAGTTGAGCTGAAGACTCTTGGAGCTCAAGGCCTATGGAAGCTTCTCTCCATCAGCCTGTCTCAACAACTGTTGAGACTGAGGTGGATTCAAGAAGATACGATTTGTTACATCCGTATTAGGCCTACCGATGACTCGCATCCAAAGACATTTCCCAAAGTTTCCAACATCGTTAAGCACAGAATTATCAATATCGAAATCTAATGTAGGTCAGGGTGTCGAAAATAAAAATTGTCCGGAAATGACGTAAGATATGTTACAAAAATAACTAATAAGAAAAAAAAGAAAAGAAAATTAGAGACAAAGCATGCGCAGAGACAATAATTAGAAAACAAGATTGATCAATTCTGTCATTGCGTAGCCTTGCAAATACATTATCTCCGAATAAATGAAGACAATACAAAACATATCTAATCTACGGGGGGGGGGGGGGGAGAATCCGACACCAAAATCAAAACAAGACAAAAAAAAAGCTATTTTGAATCAAATACAGGCAAAATATTTCCAAAAAAAAAAAAAAAGACGATGCTTATCTAATGGGAAAAGCTCCACGTTTACAGCCTTTATATCACAAAGCTGTTTGATTATTTCCTATTTTAATATTACACAAAATTTTAAAAATGACCTAATTAACTAATTGGTTAATTTTTTGATTGATTCAAGTTTTGTTAGGAACAATAAATAATTGTGTATACACATTTTAAACTTGATCCGAGATTGGAAAGTGGGATAAATAACGTGTTCAAAATTTGTAACAGACAGACAGACAGAAGGGTTTTGTAAAAACAAAATTATTTTGAATCATAAAAACTATGTAAAATTCCGATATGATTCATACAACACCATACACTGGCATTTGGTTACGGTAACTCGGATTTGGACTAGATAACCCTCGGTTTTTAAGCCAAGTGATATTATACTCGGCCACACCGTTCAAGACTCAGATTGACATTTACCAATGAGGCAAACGTCAAAATGTTGCCCCAACTTAAGTCTGAAGATCAGAGCATGATCAAGTGTGTTGTCATGGCGACTGAACAAGGCATAGCAACACTTTCGATGCCTGGCTAAAAATTTCAGCTTTATGTAATATTTCAAGTTATGATGAATGTCTCTGTTGTTTAAATGGTATAAACAATAATCAATATGTTTGCATTTTGAGGAAAAAAAAACAACTGTAATTTTATAATGGAATTGAATATAACCATATTTAAGACCAGCTTAAGCGCCAACTTGCTTTAACTGAAATTTTTAAAAAGCACGAGAAAGAGACAGATGGAGGTCACTTACAAAGGCCGCAGGTACACATTTGAGTCCAAAAGAAATGCGCAATCATGGGAAATACTGCATTCCTTAGTTAGTCTTATTATATATATATATAAAATGTGAGTTACATTCTGTGGAAGACAATAATTGAAATTAGTCAATAAGTTCAGGTTAAGTCTACTTTTTGGGGAATTTATCATTGAAAATTAAATTATAGGGTGTGTTAATAGTGTGCTTTTTTATCTTTTTATGAATTCTACTTAAAGGATAAAAAGTATTTTATTACGGAAAGAGGAATGTCGTTATTTCTTCTCCAAACAAGGTTCTCCTGGCATGCACTGGGTCAAAATTCTTAATTCCTAAAATGCCATGACCAATTCACCTGCCCATGCCATGGTAACACCTTTGAGTAAGTGTGGGTCCACACACCTCCACTTGAGTAGCTACGCCCCTCCCACAAGTGAAACATGACTTGACACAGAATGCATTAAGGTTAGAACCAGAAGTGTACACTAACTTGATGTGAAATACATTAAATCAGTACCTCAAGACATGGGATGCAAAGATTTGAGAGTCAATTTATAGACTATCTTACGTGGAGTATTGTACATATAAGTGATCAGACTCATGTATTGTTCTAGCATATCATTTAAATCTTGTATTTGGTGTATTCTATACACATGTTTAATATAGTTATGTCTAATAACCATCTGTGTAGTATAGTCTATGTATAGAGTGGCAATGCACAATAACATTAAGTTAAATACAAATAAATTGCGTCGTTTTTCAAAAGTAAACCACATACCAAAATTTGAAAGTGTCTTTGATGGTCATATCTTCAATATAGTTTTTATTTACAATCTCTCAATCCAGCAGTCACTCACTGATACAAAGATCACTCATTCAATCACTGATACAAGATCACTCATTCAATCACTGATACAAGATCACTCATTCAATCACTGATACAAAGATCACTCATTCAATCACTGATACAAGATCACTCATTCAATCAATGTCATTCATTTATACAGTTGATCATGTACATGATGGACATCAATATACATAGCATTTTATAAATGATAAAACAACAAAATTATAAAACAAGATAAAACAAAAAACACCAAGAAACCCATTCTTGTTTATAGAGAGCATACCTCTTCAATCTCCAATAGTTCAAGCTCAAACATTTCAATAACATCATTTTTGAGACAGGGTTTATAGGCACGGCCTTTTTACACAAATTAGTATTCACTGGCCATGGTCGGTGGACCAAATGTGGCCCGACAGTTTCACAACACATTTTTCTTTATTTTTTTTTAAGTGCTGCAATGAATGGGTAAAACATACAATTTTATAATTAAAAAAGAAACAAACTTTTTTCTATTTTATCACACTGGTGAAACTGGATTATCACTTACACATTGTAGTAACAGTAGGACGACATTTAAAAGTATTTAAGTTCCACGTAGAAGATCATACAGTTTTTATGCATTTCGGACAAAGGTAAACTTCATTAATCTGTTCCATTACATTTTTCTAACATAGTCCCTTCCAAAGATGGCTGCCTGGTCGTGTGGTTTGCGCTCTTTAATGAAATTTGGATTTATAGATGGTCCCGGGTTCAAACCCTTTCCCGCTCATATCCCCGTCGTCCTGCGGGAGGTTCGGACTAGGAGGTAAATTATCTTCAACTCTGAAGGAACGTCCGAAACATGCCAAACATTATACAACAATTTACAAAGAATGAAAACTGTACGTTTTAAATCATCTAAAGAATTTTATATATATATATATATATATATATATATATATATATATATATATATATATATATATATATATATATATATATATAAAGTCCAATCCTCGCTTTAAAAAGCCGGCCGCATAGTGGCATGGGTAGGTTTGGTCAGTTGCAGATATGCCTACTTCTTCTCTCAGCTTTTTGTTGGCTCGGCGCTCTTTCAGCCTGTCACTCTCCTTGTTTCGTATTTCGAGACTCCGAGACTCACAGCTTCACGACATGGGGAGCGATCGAGAGCTAGTGCTTCCCAGTCGTGGATGTCAATATTTAAACAATGAACCTATTCTTTGATCCCCAATCGGGGATTGTCAACTTGGATCCGCCTAAGAACGATTCATTGAAGAATAGAAACAAAATTATTATCCGTGAAGGTTCATTTCACAAGTGGCTTATTATGTTTTTGGCCCCGGATGAGTACACTGCATGCTCTAGTGGATTGTATTTGTTGTCATTATAGCTTCTATGGGATTTACGACTATAAATATCTCGAGCCTAATTTGAGTCTCACAGCGTATAATTTGATTTCAGAACTGGAGTAAAACTGCACATTTTGATAAAAGTGTTTATGATGAAATTAAAAAAAAACGTCAGTAAAAATAAATCTGTTTTTGTTTACTATTGGGATGTAGATTGACATAAAACAAAATACTAACATTAAATGGTTAAAATTTGTATCAATATTTATGTATAACAAGGTTACAAAGACAGTTTGTGTGGAAACACAAACTCAAAATCGGCCCCCAATGTGGTCCACCCAGGCAGGTAAAAAGGCAGGTTTCAATATTTTCAGAAAGAACATCAGAATGAATTTCTATCAAAGACAAAAGACAGAGAAAAAATGAAGAAAGAAGGTTGACAGATCTTATGTGGTGCCCCGCGGTCCAGCAGACCAAAGGATAGGTGAAAGTGAAGGTTAAGTTAGATGTGAACCTGGCCTAACTGATGTCTTATAATGAGTATCTAACTGATCTAATTGTTTTGTAAAGGGTTAATCTCTTATTCAAATCCTCAAGAAAAAGAAATTTCCGTAAAAAAAAAAAAATAGCTAAGTGTATAATTTTGATTATGCAGCACTGCAGTTCACGAGATAATATGAAAACCTACTTATTAATTGTTTAAATTATGTCCAACGTATATGCATATTAAAAAGAATTTTTTCTCTATAAAAAAAAAGTAAGCATTATTTATGGGTAATGTAGTAGTTAGTAGGACAGAACTTACATAACGTAGCAATACAAATGTAAAATTTTTTTTTTAACAAAACGTCTAAAACCATTTGCATAAATGTCTTACAAATGTAAATTCTCACATCCCCTACTAAGGAGCCTCCAGTGTTAGTTACTATTAATAGTGAATAGTTGTAAAAGTGGTGTATTTTTATGTAAAAAGTGCTTGCATAAGTGATTTTAAAAATTAGATTTTTCGCTTTTAGAAAAGAAAAAAGTAGCCAGTGCATCAGAACTTTGAATGGATTAAAATATTACGATGTCGGATTTTCACTATCTTCTCTAGACGTACAGACGGATAATTGCGTCTTTTCCCCTTTCGGAGGCCGCTAAAAAAGGGTTAATATAATTGATTGGTTCAATTCGACTTTAAAAAAAAAATTATATAATTATAAAGCAATAGTGAGATAATTATTAATAATTCATATTTTTAAAACCTTGAATTTAATATTATTTTCTTACATAATTTTTAGCTCAAATGCAATTTTGTTATATTCCATATGCCATTCTATGTTCACTAACTCCGATCTGGAAGAAAAGTTTGAACACAAAATTTATAATGAATCTTCCATGTACCGTCTCAACTAAGCGTAGTAGTATTTCTTCAGGAGAAGCAGATAATTTTTATTCAGTGCTGCTAAGACTTTTTCGATTCGCAAAGGTCTTGGGACGAACAAACTCGAAACTACACAATTGATTTTAAAACAAAACACAAAACATTTACAATAAATTATATTATAAACGCATCGGATCCAACATTTAGTCTCAAGAAACAATGTCTGGAGATTTTCTTTACCGACATCAGAGTCTGTCCCATAGTAGTTACACCATGTTGGAAAGCAGAATCGAAATATTCATCCGTGAGGCAATCAAACGAAATGGACTTCTTTGCCCATTTCATAAATTAAACGTGTTTATTCACTGTGAGAGATACCTGTACAACATCATGATCATCCACTTTAAGGATTGCTGTCGGAAATGTCATACTAGACAACCACACCACGGAATGTAACATTTTGGAAACTGCTTGCTTGACCCTTACCTTTGACTGGAAATGTTCCCTAATATATTCCACTATTTTAATTATATTTTTAAAACTCTCTCCTTAACACTAGCCTGAAGTTTCGAATGGCTGGATAGCCCGTTTTCGGCCCGCGGGACGTAGTTTCAAGCACCCTTGTTGTAAACATTCAGACTGGGCCCTCATAAATCTTCATCAAATTGTTTAGTTGTGTTCTGTGTTATAACAATGTTGATGTCATCAAAATGTATAGTGGAATAACAAAAAAAAAAGTAAGAATGAAATAAATAAATAAGGCGAAACAATATATTTCACTGCTTGACCTAGATATGAAGCGTCTGATTCGCAATTAGGGCAAACGTGTATAAATTCAGCAATATTTTATATACAATTAGACTGCAAGGCATTTCTCAACACAATGCTAGCAAACATATCCCTAGAAGTGTCGGAGTCGGAGAGTCACCCTATATCATCCTTTTTTGTAGTTGGTCATGCATTGTAATGTGTCTGTCCAGCCCCAGCCGGGTTTGAAGTCTGTCCACTGGAAGTCCGTCTCGCTGATTTTCTTCAACAATTTTCTTGTTTCATTCATATAGGAACATGTGGACTTGGGAATCTGTTGCAAAGAGAGATAGTAGAAAACAAAGTGACTGTTAGAATACGAACAATATTAATATTATATTTCTGATGTAGGTGCCAGATACTCGCTGTGAGTTTAATACAGTGTTACCCAAAATACGCCTGCGAGTAAGATCCGGCCCGCGACATGGTTCCATTCAACCCGTCGGTACGTCGGTACAAAGTGAAGAGGATCCCACCACTTCAAAAAAAAAAAACAAATAATAAAACGTTGGAAAATGTATCTGACCTAGGTTAGGGCTCTTTTTTTTTTTTCTCTGATGTATTGGTAACACGGCCTTTAACATTTGGACGTTTACGAAATGTCAAAAAACACTACAAGTGGGAAGCGTGGTCGAGAGGCAAAGTGCTCTTGAACGTGGCTTGGCTTGGCTACCTAGAAGGGGGCTCGAGGTTCGACACCCGACTCGGGCAGAGTTGTGTTTACTGAGCGCCTAAGGGCAGCACGGAAACCAACTCCTAGATACCCCCTCCCTCCCACTGGTCCACAAATGAGATTGGACCAAAGGCGCTATGAGCATGCTATAAGCATGAAAGTAGCGCTATATAAAAGCTATAATAATAGTAATTTAAAAGTAACTTCTGTCTGTATCATATAAGATAAGACAAGATATTTTTGTAGTAAAGAAAGTGTGGCTGTTGAAAAAAAAGCGTATCAACGGAATTATAAAACAAATATGACGTCATTCCTAGTTTGAGCCGCAATAAAAAAGAACTAGGCCTAGAGATTGGAGGATCGATGCGAATATTTACCATAAGGAGACCAAAAAAGTAAAGCTATCTACAATGTTGTTCAGCACAATTGAGGATGCCCACGATTTAAAAAAAACTTCATATATACAATTAATCAATTAATGTAAGTACTAGATCCACGGGTTTCTAGAAAAAAAAATATTTCTTTTTTTCGAGAAATCTTATCTTATCTTATATAATACAGACGTTGCTCTCTACCCTGGCCATAGTATGTTCTACGATATGTTTTCGTTCATGTAGCCCGCGATATCTGTGTCGAAATAGGTTGGGCATCACTGGTTAAATATAACAAATATTTCTATCTTTAAAATACTATGCGATAAATCATATGCTTTACTTTTTATTTTATTTATTAACTTTTTTTATTGATAATTTTAGTTGTTATTCTTGTGTTTTTTAAGTGTATGTATCACGGTCTAGTATATCTAGAAGATCTACATTGGAATGACTAAATATTTCAACAATTTTAAATATTATTTCCCTTAAGGGGACATAACTTTTAATGGAGAGAATTTTATTGATAGTTTCCCTTTGACAAGTTCATAGACGTGCAGTTCAAAGTGACTCTTACATAAACAGCCTTGAAGCCCATGTGTTCTTTGTTGATGCTCCGAAGAAGCATTTGGCATAGCGTGGCAAACTCGTGGACGCCGTAAGTCTCCTGACATCTCTGATACTCTTGACCAACTGACCAACCAAAAAAGTACCCGTATGCCAGTCGGAATCCGTTGACCCTGGAATAGAAAGAGACATATGACTAGAATTATTTTTGTTTTAAATTAGGATATAGGTAACTCTAGTCTAGATACTAATTTAGTGGCGAGGCAGTCACTCCTATATGGTTGTGAAAGCTGGACACTGAACTCTGAGGCTGAAAGAAGAATTCAAGCCTTGGAGAGTAAATGCTAAAGAAAAATGTTGGGTATGTGATACCAGGAAATGACGACTAAAGAATCTGAACAGTTGAAAGTCAACACTCTGACTGGCAAAAAAGAGGAACTCCTCCATACTGTGAAGAGACGCAAGCTGAGCTGATTCGGTCATAGTGTAAGACATGGCTCACTGTCCAAAGTCATTCAAGGTGAAGTGGAGGGAGCACGAAGAAAGGGTCGTCCAAAGAAATGCCGGCTGGTCAATGTAGGAATGACAAAGTGTCTTGATTTCGCGTATTGTCACGGCATACACCCATCCAAAGTCCAAGGGGTCTTTTTACCTCTTTTTGTTTTCTAGAGGTTGTCTATTAGAAAGTTTTTTGGAAAATCTATCTGGTCATAAAGTAAAGTTCTCTTTCAGACCTTGCAATCTATAGGGCAGATAATGCTAAGGTCATCTTTAGCCAACGTTTAAAGATATGTACCCATTGAAGTTGGGTGGACTCAAGGGTGTCCTAAAAATCCCGAAATTAAAAGTCCGGAAATAAAAATTCCCAGTCTTCACCGAGATTTGAACCCAGGATCCCAGGTTGAACATTTAATAACTTATTACGACTTTGCGTTTCCTGTTCATTTCACAAGTCTTCTGTTCATTTTTCATCGGGATTTGTCGCTCCTTAGTCATCCTATCGCTTGTAAATTTCCATTACAGACTTTTCATACAAAAAAATATCCCGAAGTTCAAAATCCCAGTCTTCACAGTGATTCGAGCCGAAATTCTTCGTTTCGGAAGCCAAGTGCTTAACCACTCAGCAACCAAGCCTTATGTCTAATACTTAATCTGGATATTTTTCACTAAACATGGGTATTTTTCACTAAACCTGCCCATTATCCAGTAAACCTGATAACTTTTCCACTAAACTTATACATCAGGTTTTAGTAAACCTTCTAGTTGTCCTAAATAAACGCATAACTCAAATACTTTTTTGTTTAGACTGCTTCATTGACCTTAAGGGCCACTCAATACATTGGATACTTCATTGACCTTACGCTACTCAATACATTGGATACTTCATTCACCTTACGCTACTCAATACATTGGATACTTCATTGACCTTACGCTACTCAATACATTGGATACTTCATTGACCTTA